>NC_136061.1:179914660-180229544 GCF_964261635.1 Lissotriton helveticus
ATATGAGCATAGCGGTCAAATGTCTATATTCCGGTGGTACGTCTTTACTATACCCCAGGAGGCTCACTTTTGTATTGTATTGTATTGTATTGTGTTCTTATATAGCGCTGCTATCACCCTACGGGTATCTTGGCACTCAGCTTTTGGTGCCTGTGTTACGGGGTGACCAGTGATTTGTTGGAGGGTATGATGCACTGTGTTCCAGTTATCCACAATTTTGGGACATTCCCAAGCAAGATGTAAGAAAGAGGCCTGAGGCATCAGGCAACATACACACTTTGCTTTCTCTCTCAGCCCCATGCGTTGTAGTTGTATAGGTGTGCAATATATTCTGTGGAGGAATTTAAAATGTATGAGAGGTAGTCTGTAGTTTGGCAAAAGAACTGCGGTTGGTTTGCAGCAATATGCCCATTGTTCCTTCGTTATGGGTGGGCCAGTGTCTGCCATCCATTGAGCCTGAGCCCTGGGGACACAAATCAGTGTCTTGTCTTGCATGATAGTGTATAGGTGTGATCAGCTTATGGTGCATGGCATTGGTTACCAGATGTTCCTGGGCATCTAATGTGGGTAGTGATTCCAGGAATGTACTGTGTAGCACGTGGCATGTAGCTCGCAGCTGCTTATATACAAGGACATCCATAATCATCGTCTGAGGGACATCAGGCTCTGTGGGTGGGGAAAGAAAATGGCCTTCTATGTATAGGTCCACAAGTGTGTTCAATGTCTACTTGTGTGCTTTGAGTTTAACACCTGATTTCAGCTTTGCCAGTATCATTAAGTTGTTGGCTATCGGAATGGAAGCTTAGTGCTGCATCTCAGTCCATCCCAAGCCCATAGCACACAGTCCACTGTATTAACCCCCCGCGTGAGTATGCTTGCATGGGTGATATAATGCTGTGGACAGAGTGGTCGGATGGGTTAAATCTGCTTCAACTGCAACATGTGGTTGAAATTTTATAGGATAGAACCAGTAATGAGCATATTGTGCTTGGGCGCACAGTGCATATAGTGCGAAATCAGATGCATTAAGCCCACCCTGTTGCATAGGGAGTGTGGGAATCTCTTATCGTATTCTGGGTTGTTTACAGGCCCATGTAAGTGAAATCAATTTTTAGCTTAGTTGGTGAAAGAAGTGGGCAAAAATGTGGCAATGGGAGATTTGCAAATAAATATAAGAATTTTGGCAGAACCACCATTTTAGTTATTGCAGATCTTCCCAATAGGGATAAGGGAAGGAGATTCCATACTGGAATTCTGTTCTCTAACCAGGCCACTGTCCTATTGTAGTTAGCATTTCACAGTTCCTCCTTGTCTCGAATGAGCCTTATTCCTAGGTATCTCGCTGGCTCTGTTGCCCAAGTCAATGAAAACTGATTTGAATTGAGGTGTATTATTTGTGAGGCGAATAATAATGGCCTTAGCCTGGTTTATTGTGAATCCCGACAGTCCCCTGAAGCGAATAAGCTTGTGTATAATAGTGCCCAGATTGGATTGGGGTTCCCGAATGCATAGTGGCACGGTGTCGGCATACATTGAAATAATATTCTACACGTTCTAAAATGGAGCACATCTTTGTGCATGGTCTTGTCGCAAACGAGCTGCCAGGGGGTCCATAGCAATGGCAAATAGTACTGGGGCTAGGGGACAGCCCTGGTGCTTTCCCTGCATAACCATGATTTGAATTGATATCAATCCATTTAAACATAATCTTGCAGTTGGAGAATTGTATAGCAACTGTATGAGATGAATGAAATGGGAGCTGAAGCTCAAGCACCGGAGGAAGCCACAGAGGGAGGGCCATTCTAACAGATTGAATGCTTTAGTGGGGTCGAGGAGGGTGGCGATTGCTACCAGGCCAGGTATCACACTTTGCATTATGGCAAACAGCGTTCGGAGATTATGTGCCGTCGATCGATCTGACACGAAGCTCGATTGGTCCAGACGTACTATGCCTGGCAGGAGAGGCCAGAGTCGGTTAGTAATAGGCTTAGCCAAAATGGTATTGTCTACATTTATCTTAGGCAGGGGCCTGTATGAACTGCATAGATGTGCTGGTTGGTCTGGCTTTAGTGTAGAAATGATTAACGCTTCTCAAAGAGATGGGGCAGCTCATGAGCCTCTAAAGATGCCTGGTACATAGCTGGCAAATGAGGAGTTAATAGAGTAGGGTATTCTTTATAAAAAGAAGTCATCAAGCCATTGAGCAGGGAGCCTTGTCATTCAGGAGGCTGCAAATATTTTGGAGGACTTCCTCCTCTGTGAAGGGCGAGTCCAAATATTGGCAATGTGAGTCGTCAAGCCACAAAAGCTGGATCATGTCCAGATACTCGTTTAGGTCCTCTTCCCACGTCTTTACATTAGTTTGGTATAGGCAGGAGTAGAAAGAAGACATGGTATTGAATATAGCTGTTAGGGAGGTGTGACGTACTGATGGGAAATGGCCTTAATAACGAATACTTTACAAAGAGTGTTCTAAAACAACAAATCCAAATCAACAAACTTTCAATGAACCACAACCTCATTAACCACGACTTCCTAAAACACAACTTACATGAACAACAACCTCCTTATTAAATCTGACTTACTATAACTGGTCAATAGATGGCACTACAACCCGCGACTTTGTTGGAGTCCCTTTAATTCAGATGAAGGGAAGTGCAACAACTTGGGGGCATATCATCAAGGCGGCGCAATAAAATTATCGCCGCTTTTGCATCCGTTTTTAGGCGATAAGCGGCGATAATTTTATTGCCTTATCAGCAAAGACACGCTGTTGCCTGTTTTGCTGACTTAGCGCCCGTTACATCAACACCCAGCTTTGCATCGCTAATGAGATGCAAAGTGGGCGTAACACACAGATATTTCCAGGAAAATGTCGCTAAGCGACATTACTCCTATTATCAACCTGCACGTTGACCTGTGCAGCGATGATAAAAGGAGCGCCAACCGCGCTCATCGCAGGTTTCTTTACGTCTGCTTTTCTTTTGACTAAACAATGTTAGCCAATCGGTGGTGGATTATAGGGCTGAGACCACCCAGCCCTATTGACAAGGCATCGCATGTACTTGTGCGTTTATCGATGGATTTTCAGCGATAATCGCACCTTTTTGCAACTATCGCTGGTTTATTTATCGCAATCGAGATAAGCGTTGCTGATAGCACGCTATCTCAGCGATGTAAACCAGCGATAGCCGGCGATAATTATCCTTGTGCTAAGTGCACTTAGCGATAATTATCACCGGCTGTTGCTGATATGCCCTTTAATTCAGATGTTATGTTATGTTATGTTATGTTATTAGTTCATTTTTATAGCGCACGGCTACTCAAAAAGAGTGTCCCGGCGCTTTTATTGGAGAAGGCAAAAGACAGCTGCAACATAATAACATAACACCAAATGAAAGACTAAAAGAGCAGTGAGCCAGGAGTTCAAGAGAGAACGGCTACTGAATAAAAAGCCACGTTTTAAGGCCCTTCCTAAAAGCCAGCAAGCTAGTGGCTCCCCGCAGGGCCAGCGGCAAAGAATTCCATAGCTGAGATGCCAGCAATCCAAAAGAGCGCCCGCCAAGGCGCGCTTTCTTTACCCGAGGGACAACAGCAAGGTGCAGGGATTCCGACCTCAAAGACCTGGTCGGATGATAAAAGACCAGTCTCTTTTGGAGGTACTTAGCTCCCTCCTTGTGAAGAGCTTTATAGACCAAGGTCAGAGCCTTAAAGGCGATCCTCTTGCGAATGGGCAACCAATGTAACGTTACCAGCAAGCCCGAGGCACTAGAGCGCCTACTAAGGCCGAAGATTGCCCTGGCCGCGGCGTTCTGCACCACTTGAAGGCGCTGCAGCAAGTACTCTGGAAGGCCCAGGTAGAGAATGTTGGAATAATCCAACCTGGACCCAATCAGAGCCTGAACTGTCAGCGTCCTATGTTCCACGGATAACAGAGGAAGGAACCTCCGCAGCATCCTAAGGATGCCAAAGCACATGCCCGACACCCCCAGGATCTGAGATTTCAGGGTTAACCTGTTATCCAACTTCACCCCTAGATTCTTTGCAACCTGAGAGGAGCAGGATGGAGGGAACATATCCCGTGGCCACCAAGTCTGCCAGTCAGGTTCGGTGTCACACCCAAAGAAAAGTACTTCGGACTTGTCGGAATTGCACTTAAGGCTGTTTAGATGGAACCAATGAAAAACAGCCCCAAGGCAATCCCGAATACTCTCCCCATCAAAGTCGCCTCCTCTCGTACAAGAGAAGAGGAGCTGGGTGTCATCCGCATAGGATACGATCTGGGCACCATGCGACTCCACCAGTGCCGCCAACGGGGTCATAATGATGTTAAAGAGGGTCGGGCTCAGATGAAGAGAAGGGCAACAACAAAGATTGGAAAGTTGATGGAAATTATCCTGAAACAATTGAGTTGGCATCAAATATCCACTGACGGCCCTGGCTGATGAGGCAGAAGCTGAAGGTGTACAGGTAGGCCCTCTAAATTAATTTAAAAAATATTAAATAATGTGCGTATGTGTTTTAAAACATAAATCTTTACCAGAAAGAATGGGATGAAGGGATATGTAATTTGTCCGTATTTGTAAAAAACGATAAATAAAATGTTAATTTAAAAATTCGTTACTTAATATTGTTTATTATAAATTATATGTTGGATTTAATTTTTAAAATAATCTGTTTTTTGAACATGCATTTTGGAAAGAACATATCCATACTAATATAATAAAGAGAGAGCCCAAACCTTTGAGGCGGGTAATCTCAGTAACCACAGCACCAATCACAACACCCAATACAGCGTTGGAAAGGGCAGTTACAGCAGAAGGACATAGGCTATGCAGACGGCCACCATATACATTTAAAAGGTAAAATAACCGTGCCAGCAAAGTAGTCCCTTGTGGGCGTGTCTGCGTTCTGCTGTGGGCGTGTGCTGGGGGCGTGACAAACGCTGGGGGCGTGGGGTACGTTCTGCCCTTCATGCCATGTGAGTCGTAATTGCGCCGCATCAAGGGGCACGCTGGAGGCGTGACACGCTGGGGCCGTCACAAACGCTGTGGGCGTGTGTCCGTGCTGTGGGCGTGTGTCTGCCCATCATGCCATGTGAAGCGCCAATTACGCAATTGCGCCGCATCAAGGGGCACACTGGGGGCATGACAAATGCTGGGGGCGTGTGCTACGTTCCGCACTTCATACCATCTGGGTCGTACATTAATCAGATCGTCTGCTGTGGCCGTGTGCTGGGGGCGTCACAAAGGCGTTCACCTCGAAGCGTGGTAAGTAACCATTCGGAAGACTCTCTTGGGAGACTGCCCGTTGTCTCACACATACTGGGGGTGCCGAATGCAGTGTGTGCCGTGGCCTGGGTGCGTTTGAAAGGGCCGAACGCAGTGCGTGGCTTGGCCTGGGTGAGTCTAAAAAGCACTCAGGCCGAAGAGCATCGGTGTGGGTCATAAAAAATAAGAACAGCGGGAAACAATCATTCAAGACTCACACAATTCTAATTGTTAGACGGTCGCCGCTGGCCCTCAAGTGAGGGCACGCGCGACTGAGTGTGTCTGCGGGGACAATTACTCCAGCCTCTCAAGCGCGCTGTTACTGAACTATCACATTAAACCAAATTACACGCGCCTGCTAACATCAGCCAGGTCTGTAGCCGGGCTCAGGCGGCGGATCTCTACACTAATTACATGCGCCTGCTAACATCAACCAGGGCTGCAGCTGGGCCTCAAGCAGGGGGAACACGCGCCTACTAACATCAACCAGGGCTGCAGCTTGGCCTCAAGCGGGGGAACATGCGAATGACTGTATCTGAATACACACATTACACACATTCTATTTCATACCCGGACAACATCGGGACGGGCTGCTAGTTGGTATATATTCGGGTAATGTGGAAAATGATTTTTTTTGTGGTTTAGGAAGTCGTTGTTCAGAATTGTGGTTTGGCTTTGCTCGTGGTGCAGCCTTCGTGGTTTAGGCATTCGTTGTTTAAGAAGTAGTAGTTTAATCATATATCCGTACTGACTGCTCATCTAGATGTTTTGCAACATAATCGTGGGCTCTGGGAGTGTGCTAAGGTGCTACTGGCTCTATCTCCCTCACCGTACTGTCACACTTTGGATTCCCGGGATAGATAATAGAGTTTGTGGGATGCCTCCTCATTATACTCCGTTAATTTTTCATATATAAATGCTTAGGTGGCTGGGAATAGGATAGCACAGTGCCGAGCTTCAAGTGCACTTAAGTTTCGCTGGAGCTGAGCAAGTCTCAACCTAATTGCTCTAAGTACACCCGCCTGCTTCACAATGCAGGCCCCCCTGATCTCGACCTTGATGGCTTTTCAAAAAGTCTGCGGGGAGCTGACCGAGCATTCGTTGGTTGCAAAATCATTTTTAATGGCTGTGTGTATCTCGACGCAGAACACCTGGTCACAAAGTGGGTCTGGGAACAGGTGCCACGTAAAGGCTCGTGCAATCGCCAGTGGCAAAGCTATTTCCAGGAGCACTGGGACATGGTCGGACAGTGTACGGGAGTGTAGTGTCACACTAACTGTCCATGTAAGTACATCCAGGGTAGTCAACCAGTAGTTTATACGTGACCAGGCTTTGTGAGCCAGAGTCACAAAGGTCACCTCCTTGCGATCCCCATGCTTATGCCTCCATATGTAGACTAACTTGAAGTCTTGCTTTAGAGTGTGAAATTGCACAGCTTCTTTGGGATGAAGGCGACGGCGATGCCAAATCTGTCTAGCCTGGGATCAAGTACCACACTGAAATCCCCCCGATAATGGCCCCCATGTCCTAGGCTCATCTTATGGTGCCAAACCTCGGCAAAGAAGTTGGGCAGTCAGTGTTGCAGCCGTACACAAAGGCCAGGATAACAGGCTGTTGATGGAGTTGACCTGCCTGCAGCACTTATCTTCCCTCTGTGACGCATTCCGCCTCTGCAAGTTTCCATGGGGTACTTTTTTGTATGAGTATAGCAGTACTCCAAGCATAATTGGATTAAAGAGATGAGTTTACTTCTGCACACCAATGTGCTTTGAGGCGGAAGGAAGTGGACGGAGCAAGATGAAGGTCATAAATAAAGCAGATGTCAATATGATGTCTAGTGAGATAGGAATGGACCAAGCGACCCTTCCATGGATCGTTGAGGCCTCGATTGTTCCATGTCAGGAACCTAAGGCCTGAAAATCATTTAGCTTGTGCCATAAATATATATCCCCTAGTGGGCAGCACCAATGTAACCATGCTCCCAACTCATGGTAAGGGCAGTAAGGATCTTGTTTGATCAAATTGTCTGAGACAATGAAATGCCCCATGGGATCAAGTGTGTCACGTGTAGGGTCATGTCGTTTAGGTGTGTGTACATGACAGGGGCCTGCTCTAAAACGTAAGGGATATCAACCAGAGAAAACTTTAAAAAGGGATACAACACCACCTTTCCACCTCCCACACCAACCCCCAAACATGGTTGAGCATCTGGTGACCTGCCTCCACCCAAAACCCACCCCAATAATAACATCAAAGGTGGGATTCATTCCGGAGAGTGAAGTAGAGCCTTGCGAACACCCCAGCCACTTTCTGGCTGGGTGGCTGAAATGATGAACAGCACCCTTGGAGTAGTTCCATCTTTACCAGAGTGAGGGTATGTGTACAGTTAATATTGCAGTGGAGGCCCATGCTGGGGCCTGCACCAATAGTCTTCTGTGTCGCACACAGAGAACAGTCTATTCGATGCGACAAGCTACGAAGCGCAGTTTTTAGTCATTGTTGTCTCTAAGGTAGGTATTCCTTTGGCAGATCTGAGTGCATCTTTAGCATAAGAAAAGTGAGCTCTGCCTTCATACATGATTCGCAGTTTAGCAGTGTGGAGAAGGGCATATTTTTTGGGGTCTTTTGGAGGAGTTTCTTGGTGGACAGATATTCCCTGCGGGCTGTTTGAACAGTGACGGTGAAATCTGGGTAAAAGGAGGTCACGTTCCCTTGATATTGTATTTCTCTGCACTCTCTGGAGAGATGCAGCACCATGTCTCTGTCCTTAAAGTTTAAGACATGCGCGATGATAGGGCGAGCATCAATGTTATATAATTCTCCATATTGTCTACAGCTGTCGACTCAAGGACTTCAATAATTAACAGATTGTTAAGTCTCAAACACACTTCTAAGTCTTCATTCTTGTGTTTCTCCATATTAAGTAGTTATTCATTGTTTTTTGCCTGCTCATCGTCTATATCAGAGACTCTTCTTTTGAGTTGCTCCAGTCAATCCTCATGCTTGTCCACTCTTTCTTTAATCCTATCTAGGCAGCTGGCTATGAGACCTAGTTTGGCATCGATAGAGTGTAGGCTTGTCTTGACCTCCATTAGGAATTCCTTGATGTCCACCTCCTAAATGTCGCCATCCAGGGTTGGGTTGGGTTGATGGACGTTTTTTTGCTCTCAAAGGGGAGCCAAGACTGCCTGGTGTCGTGTTTTCCAATGATCGCAATTTTGTGAGTGATTTGGACTCAGCACTTGTGTAGCAATTCTGGTCACTTGGTACAAAGTTGTCTGTATATGGCGACTGCACAATGGGGGGGGGCAGGGGTGGAGGTCTGGTAGAGGTCCACACCGCGTAGGTTATCAGCGCTTCATCTTGCTCCTCAGCCCCACAATACACTCAAATATCCCGGTGGTGCGCCCTCAGCAATTGTAGATGTCTTAGTTTAGTCTGTGTCCCCACCTAAATCTCTCCCAGAGCACAGAGCAGACCCCAGATCTTGTCGAAATGTAAACGTTCTGGGAGGTGATAAATCAGCCACTTGCGTCGCAAGCCTCATCCCCTGTCAGTAGTACAGCCAGGTTCATTTAGGGCCGTATGGGCCCAGAGGAACTGATCACATGCGAAGGGCAGGCCAGGAACTTCACAAACATCACCCTCCGCTCAGGCATCCAGACACAGCCGCCCACATTGCGATCTCGTCCCAGAGAGCAGGTGAGTTCAGGTGTCTTCCGACCTTGGCTACCCCAGGCCCCGCCCAGTCCCATGAGCAACGCGGGTCAGGACAGGCCAGGTAGATGCCGCAACCAGTCAGCCTTCCAGGATCTCCACAGCGGCCCGCCTTACGGCTGCTCATGCCCCCATGGCCAGTGAGGAGCAGCCAGTCATCCTCGCGCAAGGGTGCCGAGTCAACCACAGTTGCCGCTCTCCGTCTTCAGTCAGATCCACCTCAGTCACTGCTGCCGCTGTCAGACAAGTCCGCACAGGACAGAGTGGCACGATTAAGCTGCATTCCGTGTCCGGGCCCTGGCCTTGGTCTAAGCACCCGTCTAGCTACTCGAGACAGGCTTCAGGCGAGTGACTCTTTAAAGTTGGGGCATCGGGGTCATCAGCAGTTATTTAACGGTTCTCGTGTGTTCACCTCAACAGAAGATGGGAAAGGATATAACCATTTTGCTGCGCGGCTAAGCTCTGCCCCCAATAAGAGATAGAGTTAATACTAGACTAAACCCTTAATATTTGTTTATAGGTACCATATCTACTGGCACCATTCATCATACTGGAGTGAATGCCTGCTGCAGTGTTGGTATTGGGTAGACGAGCCACAACATCTTTGAATCTACATGCTTTCTAAAACCCCTTGCACCTGAGATTTGCCACCAGAGCAGTGTCTCCTCCTGTAAACCGAGGGAACGTCTCTGGAGGTTTCAGGAACTAGCGTTGCTGCCCAATGGGAATCATCTAGTATTCAGATAGGTGGTTTATGACACACTCTCTGTATTATGAAGTATTATGGTTCTACATACACAGTCCTACTAGATTTTTAGGAACTGTATAACATGGCACCACCATCGTTTAAGGTTTTGGTACCTATTTAATGATCCTCCTGAGTAGTTCACTTGTGTGTGCCCAAACCTTCTTAATTAAGTCTGTTCAGAGACGTCAATGGTGATAAGGGATTAATCTTCCTTCAACTCAATAGGAAGCACCTATTTTTAACTGTAGGTTAATCAAGCTAGATTGTTTCAAAAGGATTTTCCCCTCATAGTGTTCCTTTCTTTAAATTCTATTAGGTAAAAATAGTGCTTCATTTATCATTCCTCTTAATTGCAGACAAACGGTAAGTGCACATTTACCTAGACATGGGCTCCCCAATGGTGGTGCTGAAGTTATCTTCATGGTTGAGGCACAAGAAGCATACAGATGTGAGGTTTTTTATACTTGTGTAGATTTTCCAGCAGCCAATGCCAATTCACACACATTTCACTCATACACTGAGGCTGCAACTCCAGCTGCATATAGATCTTATGAATATTTAGAAATATCATAAACTTACCAGGAACATCAACATTGGTTCCAAGGCGCCCTCCCACGTGTTGTTCACAATGTTAAACTGGCTCCTCTTAGTAATGAAGGGGCAACCTGGCCAGTCTTAGCAGGCTATACCCCTTATCCTAATGAACAGACATAATAGCAGTGTGAAAAGATTTGCATTTTTAAACCATTTAGTTAGACTGTATTGATGTTTGATGCAGTATGTTCTGCGTACAATCACTACTACTCCAACAAGGGCTCCTCAAGCTAGACAGACTCAACTAGCTATGCCTGCAAATAGTCTTATTACAATAAATGCCATTATGGGCAAACTCCCACCAAACGGGAGGAAATTTCATTATGCATTGCACGAAAAACAAATCAGCTTGAGGCGGTCTTTCCCATACGAGACCCCATGATAAATTTAGAATTCTCACTATGTGTCTTCCACTTAGTATGGTTTCCCCTCATTGAGGAGTGTAATACATTGGGTATTGTTTTTGCAGCAATCTATACCATCCCCCATGTTACCTTCCATTGCTGTTTTAAAGTCCTCAAACAGATTCAGGCTGAACATGGACCAGTCCCTGCCCTGGATTTGGGGATGAAACTCATTGGCAACTTTGCCGCAGTGTACTCAATTATTTTAAGTAATATTAAAGGGGAGGAGGCTTCTTTGGCGATTTGCCTCGCTTCAATTTTACCAGCAGATCAGGAATATGAGTTTCCTAAAATTATTCTGAAACCTATACATCTATAGGTCATGACACTTTGGGAACCAGGCCCAATAAACCAGTCCTTAAAAGCAAATGTGATGCCAAAACTACTAAGCAAACCCCTGAGTCTTCTAAAAAACGTTAGGATAAAAACAAATTCAAAGCAAAAACATGTACTGGATCTCTGTAACCAAAAACTTACATAAAAACGTTATAATCTACATAACTGTGATAAACTTAAACAGCCTGATAGGTATCAGTATTCTGCTACACGTCCTCCTTATAACTTTTAGGAATCCATGGACAAACAGATTTATAGCGCTCTTCTGATGTCATCTTACAAAAGAAAGAGAAACTTCCACAACAAAAAACAAAATTTTAAAAGAACAAAGTGGCCGCAATTTCTTCTAAGTATGCCACAAATACTCATATCTCTTCTTCAGAAGAAGACGTGGGCCGCCATAGCTCACTAGACTTTTCATGACCTTCTGATGATTAGACTGATTAATGACTACAGACAAGTAGAAACACCTGATCTGCAGATAAGCCATCCTGATAAACTCTAAAAACTAGACTTACAAATTGAGGGTGACATACCACATCCTATTAAAGTAATATTCTGGCAGAATTTACCTAAGGCATAAAACATTCTCCTGGCTGGGTAGATTGACCATCTGAGTTTGTTCGAAAAGTCCCATAAGGAAAGGATGTAATTATGCCTTACTTATCTGGTATTGTTCCAGAGGAAATTCAAATAGCATATGCCACAGAATGGGGTCTTGTTCAAAATCAGTCAGGCGGCTTGAAATAAATACTCACCTCCCATTTCATACCTAGAAAGTCGAGCCCACAAGTGCAAGCACAATACCCGATTAAAGGTGAAGCCAAATACCCGGTTGGGGAGATTCTAGCACAATTATAATATCAAGGTATAATTGAAGCTTGTGTCTCCCCTATGAGCAGTCCTTTGTTTCCTGTGCTTAGATCATTCATATAACATAGTCTTGGACTGCAGACAATTAAACAGGCACACACGGACTTTTGCAGTACAAAATTCCCCCAGCACAGGCGTGATTTGACTGACTTCATATTGCTAGGGGCCCAGAGAAGGTTCTGTAGGTTCCCACAAGAGTATAAAAACAGCCCAGAGCTGTTTGCTGCCCGTGTAACTTCAACTTTGCAAGAAATTGACACAGACGCTTTGTCATAGGGTGATGGAATACATCTCATAGATGATGATCTAAACTCACATTTGGCCAGAGTGGATCGAATAATTCTGGGATTCGTTGAACATGGCTATAAATTCAGTTTTCCAAAATCTAAAGTTGTCTTCCTCAGTGTCCTGTTTCGGTGCTTCATGTTATCAAATGAATGTAAAAGTCTAGCACCACATTTCTTACAGACACCAAGAGGCAGAGTTACAAGAAAGTGCCACAGCGCGACAACGCAAGCCCTTTGTCTGTGCCACGCTGCAGCACTTTCAAAGCATAGGAATGCAACATATTTACAATAATATATTGCATTCCTTTGCTCTCACCTGCGCTAGTACACAAACAGCTCCCATGCGCCGGCGCAGGCACCCTTGCACCATGGTACAAGGATGCCTGCGCCATGGGGAGATTGTTTCTGTGCAGAAAGGGGCACCTTCCTGCAAAAGAACATTCACTACAGGCATTTTTCTCTTTCAATGTGTGTTAGAATACAGCACACATTGAAAGAGGAAAAAAACGAGGAGAAATTAAAACATTTTTCCTTGTTGCGCTCGCTACGCCATCCTTAGGGTGGCGTAGCATTATGGCGCATTTCCGAGGTTATTCGTAAATCTGGAAATGTGTCTGGTTCCATGGGTGTTGCCTGTGAATACCCACAGCAACACCCATGGGACACCACTTTCATGCAAAGTGTTGCATGTAAAGTGGTCGTATTTACAAGGACAGGAAAAGTCACGCAGGGTGGCTTTTCCTGTCCTTGAAAATATGGGGCAGTGAAATGCGCCGCCGGTGCATCATGAAAAGTGACGCACTGGTGGTGCAAGGGGCTTGTAATCTGCCCCCAAGTACCTTAAAAAGTTGTGTTTGGTATCAAACACCTTGGAATCATACCTCTACACCAGTAACCGGTGTGGAAGGTATGATTCCACCCTTCTGAAGTGAGCTTTGTGGGGTCCCTGTTCTTCCTGGTACCAGCCTTCTTGACCCAGACAGCACAAAATAGTTGCTGCCGACCAGAGACACATTTCTGCCCTCCTGCTGATGAGCCAAGCTCGTGCAAGGGAAGGCAGGACAAGAGGCATTCTGTCACCTCCCAGACAGGATTTAGTGTGTTGGATCTGGGTAGGTGCACTTCCAAAGTGCCCTGAAAGTCTGTATCAGAGGCACAATCGGCGTCCCTGTAAATAGGCCAGTTCAAACCAGTCCTGGGAGCCGTTGGCTCCTGCTCTGGTGTGAAACTAGACAAAGGACATGGGAGTATCCTCCCCACTGTCCTGGCCATCCCCTGGCAGGGTCCGCTGAATCTGTCCAACCCTCTCCCGTGGGTATAAAAGGGCTTACCTGGCTGTGGGACCCTAGATTTGACATGGAGAAGTTTTTGAACCAGAAGCCACTGAACTTCGACCGTCTGGACACTCTGTACTTCGCCTGGGCCCGACTTATTCTTCCTCTCCATCCAAAGCAGCGTTTGTGCCCGTGCACCATACAGGATCTGTGCAGGTACTGTGGAACATCGAGGACAACTGAAGTGTTTCCCTTGTGGTGAAGGAGTCACTCCCCTGCATTCGCAGACACCACAACACAACTGACCAGTATGCTGATCCTGAGCTCCTGTGGACTCCGAAGGATACAGCAACACAGGAGGTGGGTTCCTTCATTCCTTGAGATTGAGCTGCCCTCTCACCAAGTCTGAGGCCAGTATCCCTCATGGGGACTGCATAACCCAAACCCCTGAGCACCATGTACTTTTGCAAGTGCATATGTTTGTTGGCATTGCCTAAACTAAGTACATTGGGAAATCGGTAGCCCCAACCTCTGTGCACATTTCTTACAAAGGACTTCAGCCTTCTCACACTGTGTGCCCTGCAAGCTGTTACTTTGTGAAACTGCTAGAGGTCCCCTTGCGACCCCTGTGCCTCCAGCCTATGGGTCCATTCGACGGACAACACTGCTTTTCTTGCACTCCCCTGGTTGCTCCAGGCCTGCCCTGACTCCCCTTGCTGTGGTGAGTCTCCTGGTCCTTGCTGGGCCAGACTGCAACCTTACTCAACCTTCTTCATGGGTTACCACTGCCAAGGCTTGTTGGTGCTCCCGCCGGGCACAACCCCTCAGCACTCGACATCCTTTGTGGGAGAGCTCGTATCCGGCTCCTCGTTGTCCTCAACATCTCCTGGTCCCTGTGGCTGCTTTTAGGAGTTTAGGAGTAGTAAAGTTAGGACTCCTAACTTTAGGACTACTAAACTGAGAAAAATCCTAACTTTAAGACTTTCGGTATTCACTGAAGGCGTTTAGGAGTCCTAAAGTTAGGAGTCCTAACTTTACTACTCCTAAACTGAGAAAAATCCTAACTTTAAGACTTTCGGTATTCAAAGAAGGTATTTAGGAGTCCTGAAGTTAGGACTCCTAACTTCTGTGAATACCGAAATGAGTAAGTGCCTTCTGTGAATACCAAAATGAGTAAGTGCCTTCTGTGAATACCAAAATGGTAGTAAGTTTAGGATTTTGTCTTAAGTTAGCTCTGTGAATTGGGGCCTGCATGCCTTCTGTGAATACCAAAATGGTAGTAAGTTTAGGATTTTGTCTTATGTTAGTTCTGTGAATCGGGCCCCATGTCCTTAGTTGAGAGATTTGACAACAATTTCAAAGTTCCACCATTGCTCATCCACTGCAGACACCTCTGTTAGTTTCAAATAAGTCATTACAGTGCGTTTATTTAGATAATTGCGGACCACTCCATTCAGATTGTGCCTTTCAAATTTATTTTAGTGGCTAATTATTTTTGCTCTTGAGTTCTATGGGTGTGGCGACACGATCAGGAAATGTTCGAATTTTTATCAAGGTTTTGCATGTCTTTATCGGCACATATGCAGCAGCAGCATTCCACTTGGACCAGAGCCCAGCCTTCCCCTCCCAGACACATTATAGACACCCTAGGTGTTGCTGTTCATTATTCCGCCCCCTGTCATCCTGAGGGAAATTTGAGAGTGGAATGGAAGAACTTTGACTTAAAGCATTACTTAACAGCTAGACTATTAGGTTCAGGTCACAGTTGGATCCATCATCTGTATGGAGCCCAGAGAGCATTAGATAATCTGCCTAGAAGGTCTTTGTGTGACTGGACCCTCCCATGAAGTTTTCTATGTGGTCCAGATGTATGTTTCTTGACAGATGTATTATCCTTGACAACTCAAGCACAGTGGATGGAGATGCTTTCTTTGACATCAATTAACATTTCACTGTCTTTCAGGAATTACAAGACGTCCGAGAGGAACACTCCAACGAGAGAATTCTAAACATTCTTTCACTGAAGAAGTGAAGGACAACCAGTGGTCTATGACTGGATTCCAAAAGTTGGGGATATAGTCTGGGAGAAGATTGCAGATAAAAACGCATCCTGCTGTGTACCAGTGACTGTCTTTGCTGTTAAAGGGACTTGAACTTTGATTTTGCCACTACTCGCTGGTTGTAAATATAACCGATTGCTTTCCATTGATTTGATCAAGTTACACTATGTGGCCAGTTCTCCATTGTAGGCCACAATGGTTTCTAGGTTGTTCCTTCACACCTCTCCCTACCATCTGCTATCAACTACTATCTTTCTTTTTTTTTCTCCTCTAGACTGGATTATAGATATTATCTCCCAGATTGTACTTCATCAGAAACTGTAGCTAAGGTGCTTATGCTCCATTCTTCATCACATAAGGTCCGAAGAGATATGTCCCTAGTGAACATTAGAGCATTCCCAGTCCCTGCTGGTATTGTTTGGGATAAGGTTCCCTATGACATTTTTGGTCCAACAGAAAAATTGCAAATTCCATATGTTTTCAAAGTTACTATTAATGAAATTCTCTTCTCTGGCGCCCTTATTGATGAATGCGATGTTATGAATGTTTCTAATATGCTATCTGAATGAGAATCATGCACTATATTTGAGAATGAGGATTTATATTTGAATTCTGCAAAGAATTGTGAAATGTTACCATCATTATGCATATCACTATTTTCAAAGAGGTTATATTCCACATGCTATTTTTAAGAATACACAATGGAACACTGCCTGACACTACCTGTGGGTAGTTCCAAATCACATTTGTCTGGTCATTTCTCTACAAATCCTATTTATTTTTACAAACTTACACCTTCACAACTAAAGAATAATATGTGCATGCAAACCATATTCATTTATTGCAATTTATTTATTTCACAACTGGTCCTACAATTTATGAATATTGGAAGGACAATGTTGAGCTTAAATCTCTTTGAGGTACAGGAAACTGGCAGGTTCAGGACATTGATGCTTTATTTAGGGTTTGTCTGAACCCTCACCAAATCATCTTTTTAAACAAAACAGTACAACAGACTACATTTCTTGGATTGGCTAATGCTAAATACCGATGTTTCAACGAGGACAAAGAGGTCTTTAGTGGTCCGCACCAATGTCGTGCATCTTTGAGTCACTTCTTTGCAGAGAGCTAACACTCCACCGTGTTTGTAATTCATCCATGGGCAACTTTGCATGTTATTTTAAGTGGGGTCCCGTACCAGTGATGAAGTCTGAATTTTGGCTACTTTCAAAAGGCTGCTACTCTATTCTAAATGATCAGAGTAGATGTGATATGAAACCAAGGGTCCCTTATGTAGTCACCGTTTCCAAGGCTGTGACTTGTTGTATGAATTTCTTGTCCCCCCCACACATTCTATGGGAGAAGTATCCTTGTGACCGACTGTTCTTCTTTCCCAGATTAACTTTGATCGCTTAAGCAGACTGAAAGCTTGGTTTAAAAAAGATTTTGTTTTAACACATGTTCGAGAAACATTTGATCTCAACGAGGATCCGTTCCTCGACTCAGACACAATCCCTATTGCACAATCAATTATCGCTACATTTCAGTGAGCAGATACACTGTATTTTTAATGCTTCTACCACTACTGGGATTGCACATTTTTTAAAGTAATTGAATATGGTTTCAATTCTGCGCTCCAGACAATTCTTGGAGTTATACGGTCTTTAATACATTCATTGATTTCCAGCATTTTTAGAGGCATTCTATTTCTTTTGATTGCTCTTTTGTTCCTATTTTTGTTGTTCATCAATGAATGTCCCACAGCAAGGTCTGATGGTAATGGAACCACCACGTCATCCTGTGCTGTGAATGCATGGTGCACTATTTTGGAGAGTCCATGCCTTTAGAACTGAACGATAAATGGTCTCTGTCCTTTCTGCCAATGTCGTTTCATAGAGTGCAGCCTGTATTTCACTTCCTACGGTGCTCTTTTCAGTGTGCTCTATATTATGCCTAGCTATGAAACTGTCCCAATCTCCAGACATAAATGTGTATCATTTGCAGGTGCATCATTTGTGTTGTCCCGTGATTCTGCTCTCTGTTTTGTTATGTTATGTTATTTAAAATTTGTAGAGCGCACATACGCCCAAAAGCTTCTTGGCGCTGAAGAGAAAATAAAAAAAAAACATAACAAAGGGATACCAAAGAGAGTCGCTATTTCAGATAAGCCTGTGTAAAAAGAAAAGTCTTAAATGCCTTTCTGAAGGCAAGGAGGTCCTTACTCTGTCTCAAAGTCAAAGGTAGGGAGTTCCACACAGAGCTGTGTTGTGTCTCTGTGCTGCGAGATGCCTATTACGAGCTTATGATACCTCTTCAGAGGATGAACTCCTTCCACTGTTGCCTTTGACTTCTGTTGAGAGGTCTAGAAATAGCTCTCTTTCTTCCTTGGTTCTTGTTTATCATGTTGACATGCTGTCTGAGGATGTTGGTCCACTCCGGGACCATGACAGAATTTTGAATGTGAATGTGGTGGACATACTGGACATGCTGTATTTTAGTTTGGAATGCTACACAAACATTAGACAATACATATAATTAGGGTATTTCAGGCATATAGAAGAATGGAGCAAAAAAGGAAATTTACAATGCATTTGCTTCACATATGTGGGTCACACAAGGTTTTTTGGCACATAATATTACACTAGTGTTTAAACCACATATTGTGTCGACGGCGTTTCGATCCAATTAATAATTATGGATCATCATCAGGACATTCATTGCTTGCCTGAGTTAAAAAGCCTATATTGAACAGGAAGGAAGGGAACATGTAACAAAACATTAATCAACTGTGTTACTCATAGGAAAATGCTAATGCAACCACATGCCAAGTTTTTGGTGCTAATAGTCATTCAGGTGCGAGGGTGTCAGGCAACCTGTGCCAACCATCCACGGCGCAGTAGTGAACAAACCATGCCGCGCTAGGATTATATGTTGTGAACATGATGTGTACAGATGGTGCCTATAGCATGCCAGGGTGGTATGTATCAGGGTGATGGAAGGTAATACGATGTTAGTGCACGTGCCGTTAATGTGCAGTAAGCCAGCAGGAGTGATATGCCAAGGCAAGTAATTACTTGGACGCGGGGTCTATCGGAGTTAAAGCTGAGCCGGCGTCCAATTGGGAGCCTTAGGTTGATAAGATAAAACTTGAAAAGCAGTCAATTCGTAAGTTGCCTGGGGAAAATAACACTAATTAAACATGAGCCAATTTATATTAACCGGGCAAGAGGCTGGTGGAAGTGCACGGGACTAGCTTACCTCATGGGTTGCAGTTATCAATAAACCACGAAGGTAGAGCCTACAGCACGATCGGTATGTAAGGGGGTAGAAAGGGGCGCCTTAAGCCTGTTGAGGAAGTAAAAGGCCGAGTCAAGTGTGGGAAATTATAGGTGATTCCCCTTCTTGCTACTAAGGGTGGCCATGAATTATGGCGCTTACCTCGCAATCGAATTGTTCAAGTCCTAATGGTGCTGAGGGGAGGCACGTTGGATTGGTGTGGGACCTGCGGCCAAATTAGTTGGACAATTAACCGCCGTGCCACGGAGCGTTGCGGAGACGCTTACCCACGGACTGACGATAAGGACCGCCGTAGCAGATTAGGGTGGCCTGTAATAGGGCTCCTGAAAAAAGATTAATGAATAATTGGGGCCATATGATAATCTATTATTAACTAAGTAGCGCGAAGGTACGGGGAAATGGAAGCAGCGCTTACCTCGGTTTCAAGGGGGCTCAGTTCAGTGTCCTGAAGGAAAAAATGAAAAGGATGGGGCCATAAGATTATCTAATAACCGCTCAATACGCAAAAATCCGGGGAATTTACAGCAGCACATACCTATGGTTCACAATGGAACTAGGTTCAATATCCAGGTGCACAATCGCGCCATGGAACGTCTGGGTGTGGGCATGCTGGGAGGAAATGGGCGCTGGATCAGTTTGGCGGCCATGTTGAGAGGGACAAGGTCCAGAAACGGCTGACATATTGGAGTGGTGATATCAAGCATACTACTAACAGTGGTGATAAAAGTGAGAATTGGCTATGGGCGAAGTGGTATATTTAGAGAGCATGCAAGTGACTTGACAATTTAGAGGCAATGACGCGCAGAATGACAATTAAAATTATAAAAAGTACCAATTTAGGCAATTTTCATATTCAGAAACAGTTAGTAGGTTAGCATTAATGCAGGAGAAGGTCCACTCATTAATTAGGAGACAAAATTACTAGTTATCACAAAAGTGAGGTCCAATCCTCATTACGGTTAAGGCCACTTCGTATACTGTCGAGGAGTAGGATCATTTTGAGTTCTTCTCTGTTGAGCAAAAGTCCGATGTCACCTCCTCGAGGTGGTAGCTTCACGGATTTTAGGACAGTCCATTTCAAATCATGGCTACATCGTAAGCCAACTGAGAGGAACACATTGTTATCCTACAATAGTAATCATCCCAGAGCCTTGAGAGATTCCTTGCACTATTCGCAGTTCCTCTGCATCAGACGGAACTGCTACGCCAAGGTAGACTACTTTAGGGAGGCTGCGGTATTGTCAGATAAACTAAAACATAGGGGTTACCCCAATAAGCTAGTAAGAACAGCGGCCAAACGTGCCTGGTACTGCCCTTGGGAGGCACTTCTCTGTCCCAAAGATAAAGAGCCCAACACAAGACTAGCCTGTGTAATGACGTCTTCACCTGTGTCTAACCAATTGAAAAAATGCATTCTTAAACACTGGCCTACTCTGAACGCGGGTATTTTACACTATGATCGCCCGTTGTTTGCTTTAAACAAAAGTTCCAACTTGAAAGACCACTTGGTTCGAGCGGCCCTTCCAAATCCCCCCACTTTGAGCACAATAGATTCCCTATGGACCCAAACACCACTAGTGGGACATGCAAAATGTGGTTCATGTAACGTATGCGAGTTCACCATTGAAGGCAAGTCTTTTGAATTTAACAAAGTCACAATCCAATGTAAAAGCTTCACCAATTGTAATAGTAGTGATGTGATTTACTTGATCCACTGCCCGTGTAAACTAATATACGTGGGCCAAACAAAACAAAAAGTCAAGACAAGGACGCCCCACTGGTGGATCACTTCACCGACAAAGGACATACAGACAATGATTTGAAATGGACTGTCCTAAAATCCGTGAAGCTACCACCTCGAGGAGGTGACATCGGAATTTTGCTCAACAGAGAAGAACTCAAAATGATCCTACTCCTCGACAGTATACGAAGTGGCCTTAACCGTAATGAGGATTGGACCTCACTTTTGTGATAACTAGTAATTTTGTCTCTTAATTAATGAGTGGACCTTCTCCTGCATTAATGCTAACCTACCAACTGTTTCTGAATATGAAAATTGCCTAAATTGGTACTTTTTATAATTTTAATTGTCATTCTGCGCGTCATTGCCTCTAAATTGTCAAGTCACTTGCATGCTCTCTAAATATACCACTTCGCCCATAGCCAATTCTCACTTTTATCACCACTGTTAGTAATATGCTTGATATCACCACTTCAATATGTCAGCCGTTTCTGGACCTTGTCCCTCTCAACATGGCCGCCAAACTGATCCAATTCCCATTTCATCATGGCCGCCGCGCCCATTTCCTCCCAGCACGCCCACACCCAGACGTTCCACGGCGCGATTGTGCACCTGGATATCGAACCTAGTTCCATTGTGAACCATAGGTAAGCACTGCTGTAAATTCCCCGGATTTTTGTGTATTGAGCGGTTATTAGATAATCTTATGGCCCCATCCTTTTCATTTTTTCCTTCAGGACACTGAACTGAGCCCCCTTGAAACCGAGGTAAGCGCTGCTTCCATTTCCCCGTACCTTCGCGCTACTTAGTTAATAATAGATTATTATATGGCCCCAATTATTCATTAATCTTTTTTCAGGAGCCCTATTACAGGCCACCCTAATCTGCTACGGCGGTCCTTATCGTCAGTCCGTGGGTAAGCGTCTCCGCAACGCTCCGTGGCACGGCGGTTAATTGTCCAACTAATTTGGCCGCAGGTCCCAAACCAATCCAACGTGCCTCCCCTCAGCACCATTAGGACTTGAACAATTCGATTGCGAGGTAAGCGCCATAATTCATGGCCACCCTTAGTAGCAAGAAGGGGAATCACTTATAATTTCCCACACTTGACTCGGCCTTTTACTTCCTCAACAGGCTTAAGGCGCCCGTTTCTACCCCCTTACATACCGATCGTGCTGTAGGCTCTACCTTCGTGGTTTATTGATAACTGCAACCCATGAGGTAAGCTAGTCCCGTGCACTTCCAACAGCCTCTTGCCCGGTTAATATAAATTGGCTCATGTTTAATTAGTGTTATTTTCCCCAGGCAACTTACGAATTGACTGCTTTTCAAGTTTTATCTTATCATCCTAAGGCTCCCAATTGGACGCCGGCTCAGCTTCAACTCCGATAGACCCCGCATCCAAGTAATGACTTGCTTAGGCATATCACTCCTACTGGCTTACTGCACATTAACGGCACGTGCACTAACGTCGTATTACCTTCCATCACCCAGATACATACCACCCTGGCATGCTATAGGCACCATCTGTACACATCATGTTCACGACATATAATCCGAGCGCGGCATGGTTTGTTCACTACTGCGCCGTGGATGGTTGGCACAGGTTGCCTGACACCCTCGCACCTGAATGACTATTAGCACCAAAAACTTGGCATGTGGTTGCATTAGCATTTTCCTATGAGTAACACAGTTGATTAATGTTTTGTTACATGTTCCCTTCCTTCCTGTTCAATATAGGCTTTTTAACTCAGGCAAGCAATGAATGTCCTGATGATGATCCATCATTAATAATTGGATCGAAACGCCGTCGACACAATATGTGGTTTAAACACTAGTGTAATATTATGTGCCAAAAAACCTTGTGTTTCCCACATATGTGAAGCAAATGCATTGTAAATTTCCTTTTTTGCTCCATTCTTCTATATGCCTGAAATACCCTAATTATATGTATTGTCTAATGTTTGTGTAGCATTCCAAACTAAAATACAGCATGTCCAGTATGTCCACCACATTCACATTCAAAATTCTGTCATGGTCCCGGAGTGGACCAACATCCTCAGACAGCATGTCAACAGAGGCCTGATAAACAAGAACCAAGGAAGAAAGAGAGCCATTTCTAGACCTATCAACAGAAGTCAAAGGCAACAGTGGAAGGAGTTCATCCTCTGAAGAGGTACCATAAGCTCGTAATAGGCATCTCGCAGCACAGAGAGCAGAATCACGGGACAACACAAATGATGCACCTGCAAATGATACACATTTATGTCTGTAGATTGGGACAGTTTCATAGCTAGGCATAATATAGAGCACACTGAAAAGAGCACCGTAGGAAGTGAAATACAGGCTGCACTCTATGAAACGACATTGGCAGAAAGGACAGAGACCATTTATCGTTCAGTTCTAAAGGCATGGACTCTCCAAAATAGTGCACCATGCATTCACAGCACAGGATGACGTGGTGGTTCCATTACCATCAGACCTTGCTGTGGGACATTCATTGATGAACAACAAAAATAGGAACAAAAGAGCAATCAAAAGAAATAGAATGCCTCTAAAAATGCTGGAAATCAATGAATGTATTAAAGACCGTATAACTCCAAGCATTGTCTGGAGCGCAGAATTGAAACCATATTCAATTACTTTAAAAATGTGCAATCCCAGTAGTGGTAGAAGCATTAAAAATACAGTGTATCTGTTCACTGAAATGTAGCGATAATTGATTGTGCAATAGGGATTGTGTCTGAGTCGAGGAACGGATCCTCTTTGAGATCAAATGTTTCTCAAACATGTGTTAAAACAAAATCTTTTTTAAACCAAGCTTTCAGTCTGCTTAAGCGATCAAAGTTAATCTGGGAAAGAAGAACAGTCGGTCACAAGGATACTTCTCCAACAGAATGTGGGGGGGACAAGAAATTCATACAACAAGTCACAGCCTTGGAAACGGTGACTACATAAGGGACCCTTCGTTTCATATCACATCTACTCTGATCATTTAGAATAGAGTAGCAGCCTTTTGAAAGTAGCCAAAATTCAGACTTTATCACTGGTACGGGACCCCACTTAAAATAACATGCAAGGTTGCCCATGGATGAATTACAAACACGGTGGAGTGTTAGCTCTCTGCAAAGAAGTGACTCAAAGATGCACGACATTGGTGCGGACCACTAAAGACCTCTTTGTCCTCGTTGAAACATCGGTATTTAGCATTACCAATCCAAGAAATGTAGTCTGTTGTACTGTTTTGTTTAAAAAGATGATTTGGTGAGGGTTCAGACAAACCCTAAATAAAGCATCAATGTCCTGAACCTTCCAGTTTCCTGTACCTCAAAGAGATTTAAGCTCAACATTGTCCTTCCAATATTCATAAATTGTAGGGCCAGTTGTGAAATAAATAAATTGCAATAAATGAATATGGTTTGCATGCACATATTATTCTTTAGTTGTGAAGGTGTAAGTTTGTAAAAATAAATAGGATTTGTAGAGAAATGACCAGACAAATGTGATTTGGAACTACCCACAGGTAGTGTCAGGCAGTGTTCCATTGTGTATTCTTAAAAATAGCATGTGGAATATAACCTCTTTGAAAATAGTGATATGCATAATGATGGTAACATTTCACAATTCTTTGCAGAATTCAAATATAAATCCTCATTCTCAAATATAGTGCATGATTCTCATTCAGATAGCATATTAGAAACATTCATAACATCGCATTCATCAATAAGGGCGCCAGAGAAGAGAATTTCATTAATAGTAACTTTGAAAACATATGGAATTTGCAATTTTTCTGTTGGACCAAAAATGTCATAGGGAACCTTATCCCAAACAATACCAGCAGGGACTGGGAATGCTCTAATGTTCACTAGGGACATGTCTCTTCGGACCTTATGTGATGAAGAATGGAGCATAAGCACCTTAGCTACAGTTTCTGATGAAGTACAATCTGGGAGATAATATCTATAATCCAGTCTAGAGGAGAAAAAAAAGGAAGATAGTAGTTGATAGCAGATGGTAGGGAGAGGTGTGAAGGAACAACCTAGAAACCATTGTGGCCTACAATGGAGAACTGGCCACATAGTGTAACTTGATCAAATCAATGGAAAGCAATCGGTTATATTTACAACCAGCGAGTAGTGGCAAAATCAAAGTTCAAGTCCCTTTAACAGCAAAGACAGTCACTGGTACACAGCAGGATGCGTTTTTATCTGCAATCTTCTCCCAGACTATATCCCCAACTTTTGGAATCCAGTCATAGACCACTGGTTGTCCTTCACTTCTTCAGTGAAAGAATGTTTAGAATTCTCTCGTTGGAGTGTTCCTCTCGGACGTCTTGTAATTCCTGAAAGACAGTGAAATGTTAATTGATGTCAAAGAAAGCATCTCCAGCCACTGTGCTTGAGTTGTCAAGGATAATACATCTGTCAAGAAACATACATCTGGACCACATAGAAAACTTCATGGGAGGGCCCAGTCACACAAAGACCTTCTAGGCAGATTATCTAATGCTCTCTGGGCTCCATACAGATGATGGATCCAACTTTGACCTGAACCTAATAGTCTAGCTGTTAAGTAATGCTTTAAGTCAAAGTTCTTCCATTCCACTCTCAAATTTCCCTCAGGATGACAGGGGGCGGAATAATGAACAGCAACACCTAGGGTGTCTATAATGTGTCTGGGAGGGGAAGGCTGGGCTCTGGTCCAAGTGGAATGCTGCTGCTGCATATGTGCCGATAAAGACATGCAAAACCTTGATAAAAATTCGAACATTTCCTGATCGTGTCGCCACACCCATAGAACTCAAGAGCAAAAATAATTAGCCACTAAAATAAATTTGAAATGCACAATCTGAATGGAGTGGTCCGCAATTATCTAAATAAACGCACTGTAATGACTTATTTGAAACTAACAGAGGTGTCTGCAGTGGATGAGCAATGGTGGAACTTTGAAATTGTTGTCAAATCTCTCAACTAAGGACGTGGGGCCCGATTCACAGAACTAACATAAGACAAAATCCTAAACTTACTACCATTTTGGTATTCACAGAAGGCATGCAGGCCCCAATTCACAGAGCTAATTTAAGACAAAATCCTAAACTTACTACCATTTTGGTATTCACAGAAGGCACTTACTCATTTTGGTATTCACAGAAGGCACTTACTCATTTCGGTATTCACAGAAGTTAGGAGTCCTAACTTCAGGACTCCTAAATACCTTCTGTGAATACCGAAAGTCTTAAAGTTAGGATTTTTCTCAGTTTAGGAGTAGTAAAGTTAGGACTCCTAACTTTAGGACTCCTAAATGCCTTCAGTGAATACCGAAAGTCTTAAAGTTAGGATTTTTCTCAGTTTAGTAGTCCTAAAGTTAGGAGTCCTAACTTTACTACTCCTAAACTCCTAAAAGCAGCCACAGGGACCAGGAGATGTTGAGGACAACGAGGAGCCGGATACGAGCTCTCCCACAAAGGATGTCGAGTGCTGATGGGTTGTGCCCGGCGGGAGCACCAACAAGCCTTGGCAGTGGTAACCCATGAAGAAGGTTGAGTAAGGTTGCAGTCTGGCCCAGCAAGGACCAGGAGACTCACCACAGCAAGGGGAGTCAGGGCAGGCCTGGAGCAACCAGGGGAGCGCAAGAAAAGCAGTGTTGTCCGTCGAATGGACCCATAGGCTGGAGGCACAGGGGTCGCAAGGGGACCTCTAGCAGTTTCACAAAGTAACAGCTTGCAGGGCACACAGTGTGAGAAGGCTGAAGTCCTTTGTAAGAAATGTGCACAGAGGTTGGGGCTACCGATATCCCAATGTACTTAGTTTAGGCAATGTCAACAAACATATGCACTTGCAAAAGTACATGGTGCTCAGGGGTTTGGGTTATGCAGTCCCCATGAGGGATACTGGCCTCAGACTTGGTGAGAGGGCAGCTCAATCTCAAGGAATGAAGGAACCCACCTCCTGTGTTGCTGTATCCTTCGGAGTCCACAGGAGCTCAGGATCAGCATACTGGTCAGTTGTGTTGTGGTGTCTGCGAATGCAGGGGAGTGACTCCTTCACCACAAGGGAAACACTTCAGCTGTCCTCGATGTTCCACAGTACCTGCACAGATCCTGTATGGTGCACGGGCACAAACGCTGCTTTGGATGGAGAGGAAGAATAAGTCGGGCCCAGGCGAAGTACAGAGTGTCCAGACGGTCGGAATTCAGTGGCTTCTGGTTCAAAAACTTCTCCATGTCAAATCTAGGGTCCTACAGCCATGTAAGCCCTTTTATACCCACGGGAGAGGGTTGGACAGATTCAGCGGACCCTGCCAGGGGATGGCCAGGACAGTGGGGAGGATACTCCCATGTCCTTTGTCTAGTTTCACACCAGAGCAGGAGCCAACGGCTCCCAGGACTGGTTTGAACTGGCCTATTTACAGGGACGCCGAGTGTGCCTCTGATACAGACTTTCAGGGCACTTTGGAAGTGCACCTACCCAGATCCAACACACTAAATCCTGTCTGGGAGGTGGTTACACCTCCCTGTGACAGAATGCCTGTTGTCCTGCCTTCCCTTGCACGAGCTTGGCTCAGCAGCAGGAGGGCAGAAATGTGTCTCTGGTCGGCAGCAACTATTTTGTGCTGTCTGGGTCAAGAAGGCTGGTACCAGGAAGAACTCTGACCCCACAAAGCTCACTTCAGAAGGGTGGAATCATACCTTCCACACCGGTTACTGGTGTAGAGGTATGATTCCAAGGTGTTTGATACCAAACACAACACAAATGCATTGTAAATTTCCTTTTTGCTCCATTCTTCTATATGCCTGAAATACCCTATTTATATGTATTGTCTAATGTTTGTGTAACATTGTGGATGCAGGATTGTGTCCCACTGTTTCATTGTTAGTTCGTCTGATTTAATATATTCAAACATTGAATAAATTCTAAAGTCCGGCTGTACTTTTTTTCATTATAGTGCATATTGTGGCCTATAATTATTGGAGTGTTCATTTTCCTTGTCAAGGACCTTTGTCTTTAACATAATTGATACCCCAGGTCCTTGCTTACCTAGTGGGTCCCCTTGTCCTTTAGTAAAAGTATTTTAGTTTGGACGCCTTCTAAAATCTTTTAACTGGCTTTTTTGTTTTTATGAAATATTTGTATTCATTTTTTAACAGTTTGCTTCACTTTTTAAGTTGGCATTTTGTATGGCTTTTAGCAACTGCTTCTGTGATTAGGGTGTTTTTGTGGTACCCAAGGCTTTTTCCCTATATAACGCAAGGCTTTTTATATATATTTAATTTTATAGTTTTTTATTTTTTTTGTCGTCTCCTATCCGACCAAGGGAAGGGTGTTATATAGCTTATGTTAATTTCAATTTTAGTTCCTAATTTTAATTTAGCATCATTTTTCAGTGGTGGTATGCAAATGCTTTTTTCCAATTGCCAAAATGTTGTTTAGTCACATTTATCTTAGATAGACTTTGTCGTCTTGCAGTCTGCACATTTAATACCCAGGGTTGTAAAAATTAGGGTACAAGCATTGTTTTATTTTCTGTGCTCGTATGAGACGACTTCTCTGCTGCAGTCTAATTAAAACAGTGTTATGCACCTCTAGCACAGTGTGATAAGCTTGCTATTTTATTATAAAAACAGAGTCCATGCTGAAGTCGCTGAGAGGTTCACCTCAAGCCAGACTCATTGTGGAATGCTGTAGTAACTGAGATGCAGTTCAGATGCCCCCGACCTTCATCCTGAGAAGGAAGACAGCCATGCTGAAGAAGTGTGCAGGCTTGCACACTCGAGACAGAGTGTATTCCTTAATGCACAAAGGCTAACTACCTGACATACAATACCAGGGTATGTTGTTAGGTCATTCCAATAGGACGGCTGGCGGAAGGGTACTCCTGATATGCTCTTTAGCATATAAATATTCGGAATAGATAGGAGTAATGTTAGAAAAAGTATGAACAAATAACATGGTTGTTTGTGTTTTTCGTAGATCTGAATAACCTGAGGTATCGGGTGAAAGAACCTAGCCACAGGAGAGATTTCCGTCCTCAATCTGTGTTTTGAAAATCAGTAAGGAAGAAAAACTTTTCTTTCTGAGTCCCCTCACTCACCAGGGTTTCCCCACGGTGACATGCTTCAGCATAGGGGCCATCTCAGTCCTCTGTGGACTGAGGCGTGCTACGACTTGCGGATTTACGTAGGAGCACCGTTGTGAAAACTATGTGTAGTGCAGGAAGTGTAGCGGAGTGGGTAGGTGTGAGTTAAAAATACCTAACTAGTGGGCTTAATAATTGTATTCTTGCTCCTAGTTAGTATAGTCTAAAACCGGGGTAGAATACTGGAAAAACTAGCTATAATGGGTTAGATGTTCCTAGTATTTCGTCAACATGTTTCAAGCATTCCCCAAAGCTCTTCGTCAGGAGTACACAGTGACCAACCCTGTGTTCGCCACTCCTATTTTACCTAAATGTGGTCAAGAAAATTCAAAAGACACTGCAACTATTAAGCATGCGTTAGTACATACATACGTTTGAGTATTGTCACGTAGTATTTATTAGGAAGCTATACTATGCCCAATGGTCTCAGGGAGGCTGCGGGTATCTCTAGTACTAGATAAAAAGATCCTAACGGCGTGTTCACCTAACTGGAACCCTCCGGACCGCATCTTGAGTTTGTGTTGTTTGCCATTCTAATAATAATTATTGCAATGATGTGTCCCATCTTTTCAGTAATCGTAGTTCATGTTATATTTATACATATTTAATATTTATTAGACATTTTATCTAAAGATTGAGCTTTTCAATAATCTTTTGAAAATGCAATGCTATATCTTTTTATTGGCACCATCTATAACTCTGTAGGTTTATGAATGTAGATGCAGGACTGTGAGCTAGCCAAACAGACTAACTATTACTGTTTATATGGTAAAACTCAGTCTCTATATTAAGAAGTTTTGTGGCTCTACATACACTGTCCTACTAGATTTGTAGGAACCGTGTAAGGGAGGACACAGACACTGAAGTGAGGTAAGAAGATTTAAGGCTTCATTTAGAAATTTGGTTTGATCTTTTTGCTGAGATGGATTGCTAATTTGTCTTCTGGACCACTGCCATTTGGTATTTTAGGGAGGTGAAAGGTGAGGCTGTATTCTTCGTTGGTCAGATTGTGAAGGATATTTTAGGTGAGGTCACCCTTTTGTCTCTTTCCTTATTGTTATTTAGCATGGCTGTTGACAGCCAAGTGCACAAAGTCTCTGTGGGAGGCACATCACTCTACAAAAGGAACTGGAAAACAGCCTGGAGAGGACACTTGAAAGAAGAACAAACCCAAACCTATTCTGCAAATGCAGACAGAGAATCCACATCCCCACCTCCTTTCACTAATTAAAGGTGGGAGCCACTGACCCACTTGTTGTTCCAGTTCCAAGTTCTCCTTGATAAAGGAAGGAAGAGCACTGCAGAGTATGCAAAGAGCCGGTGTGCAACAAGAGCTGGTGTCTACCTGACAGCCAGCTTCCTAGAGGTGGGGACACATTACCTGGAATCTGAACTGAAAGAAAGAAGTCCTAAGTACAGTTGACACAAGCCAGTGGAGAATCTGTATTCATTAGATGTTGTATATAGTGTTGAGTTTACTGTGTGTATTAAAGTAGTTTCTATTTTTACAAAGACACGCACTTGGTTGGACAATCGTTATTGTGCTGCTGGGAGATTACTGAACTATAAGCTTGAAACACCGAGACACGACCTCTACATGACTGCTCACCATCACAAACAATGAGAGTCAAATGCTGAAGGACTTGTATTTCGCTGTACTTGGCCCAGTTTGCAGAGTCATAGCATATTGGACCCGTGGATGTCAGAGACAAATTACCCCAGCCCTCACACCTGGGTCTGACAGCTTGTCAGACGTGCACCCTAGAGAGGTCTATACTGGTGATGTGTAATAGCACAGAATTGGTAGTTTTCTCCATGATGTACATGTGCAGTATTGGTCCCAGCACTTACTCAAGTGCTGCACTTTTACTTACTAATGCACTTTTACTTAAGAATAGTAGCATATCAAGATGCCACATCAATCACTGTTAGTTTGTGAGCCCCAAAGGATACTTAAGCTAACTATTTAATATCGGCGCCATTATGGACAATAATACTGAAGATGTGTAAGCAGACACCACAACAAATGAGGATGTAGTAGACAATGCAACAACTTGATAACATGACAATGTTACCAGGATAATTGTGGAGACGTTCATTGTCAATGCAGTTGAAGGTGAAATCCAGCTTGAGCTGACTGTTGTAATTGCTCTACTAGAAGTGACAATGACATGACTCCTCATCCACGCACACAAAGCACTACACAACACCGGACCCACATACCTCAACAACCGACTCAGCTTTGACACCCCACCCGAAGCCTCCGCTCAGCCAACCTCGCCCTCGCCACATTTCCTCGTATCTGGAAAGCCACCACCGGCGGCAGATTCTTCTCCTACCTCGCCGCCAAGACCTGGAACGCTCTCCCTACCAGCCTACGACAAACTCAGGACCTGCTGGCCTTCAGGAAACTTCTCAAGACCTGGCTTTTCGATCAGTAGCAGCCCCCCCTTCCCACCTCCCCCAGCACCTTTAGACCCTAACGGGTATGTAGCGCGCTTTAGAAATGCAGTGATTGATTGATTGATTGATGACAACATTGTGGAGCAACCCATCAGAAGATTAGCTAACATTTCCACAGGACACCTACAAATAAGAGGTTATTCTTCACCCAGTATGTGAGGTGATAGCCTATGACGTTGAATCACATCATAGGGGGAATAACCATGCCGCGGTAGTGTCTTGCAAATGGGTGCAGTGCCTTAGCTACACAAAACCGAAAGCAGAGGAAATATTTCTTTGGACCAGTGTTTCACTTCAGGCAGTAAACTGATGAGTTGGCGAAGGAGAGAAACAGGAACACTGTGCACTACTAAACCAAATAGCCATGACTCTAGAAATAATATGGAATCGGGTGGAAATCAACAAGAGTTAACATAAATCACTGCAGGCAATGCACACACTGCGCAATGCTGTCAACGAAACGTGCAGGCCATTCGTACAATACATGACATGGTCATGTTTTGTGATAAGAACGGAACACCTCACTAGATCAACTCTTTATCTATAAATCACATGCCTCCTGTTACTGCTCCTTAAAGCAGTCATCGTAAACGCAGATGCCAGTGAAAAATATAGAAACTATTGAAGTATTTTGTACAGTTTTACGTCCGTGAAAGATTGAATAACACTTTACGCAGATTTATTGTAATTCCTTTGTCTGAGCTGCGTAAATTTTTTTAATATTTTATGAAAAAAGTAATAATTTAATAACATCTGTCTCAACTACCTGCATTGCTGATAACAGTATATATAATAATGATGACTACACGACTCAGAAAATAAAAAAGTATTTTTGTACAATGTTATGTTCAACAAATAGGAATGGTACTCTTACAGAGGGATGTTTTGAGGGTCCAAACACTATACATATTTTTACAAAATTAAAGTTACAAAAAATTATTTTTAATGAGTCTTATGCATTCTTCTGTACCTTCCTTGTGCCTTCCACTATTTACAGATCCACAATGTCATCCACAATGTCATCAACATCATATTCTTCGACCAGTGGTTCATCCATTACAAGAATCCAGGTTCACATAGTTACTAAATTGTGCAATATGCCAAGTAACACAATGTCATAACAGATCTTTTCTAGGGAGTACATGACATTTGCCAACATCGAATTTAACTCCAAAAGACATAAGTGTTTCAATAGCATTCATCGTGTTATACATGATATGTTGTAGATCTCCACATTTTTGTGTAGGCAAGAACCATGTAACCAATGTGTAGACACTATCACCTGCATGGGAAAGACAGATAGGGCCTCATTTATGAGAAGTGACGCATCGCTGCGGGAAAGCAGCGATGCGTCACTTCTCAGTGCGCCCTCCTTGCGACATGATTGATTCGTCATATTTATAATATGACGCATCATGTTGCAAGGAGTTACAGATACGTCAGTATTTCTGACGTATCTGTATGGCGCAAAAGTGACACATTGCTGAAGTGTGTCACAAAAGTGACGCAACTCCAGCAATGTGTCCTTTCACATGGGGCAAGCCCCATGTGAAAGGGCCTGCGTCAGTCTTACGCCTGCTGTGAGGTAGGCGTAAGATATTGACGCATCTCATAGATTTCACTGCATTCCTTCTACGACCCTTTCTTGCGTCAATACGCCCCCCTTGCATACATTATACCTGGCGCAGGTATAATGTGGCGCAAGGGTTTACAAAGTGACGCATCTACCTAGATGCGTCACTTCGCAAATATGGCGCAACTAGGCGCATTTTTTACGCCACTGGTGCATCCCAAAAAGTGACGCACCGGCGACGTAAAAGTGACGCACAGCCTCATAAATGAGGCCCATAATTCTTACCAACGTGCTACTCCATTGTGAATCAATAATAATTACATTAAGGAATCATAACTAGGAGTGTGCCAAATTCATGTAATTTGCGCTTGTGAATTTACGCTAAATTTTGGCACAGATACGCAAAATTACATGTAATTATGTGAAATGCAAAGCCGTCATGAAGTGTCATATTTTAGCCAGAAATGCGCTCTCATATAATTTTTTCGTCGCAAGAATGCATTTTCTGCCACAAAAGTGCAAACAGCAAAAGCCCAGTGAATAACAGCCCCTTGCGTTCTTTCTTCCCGTTGGGTCACTATACATTTTTATAACAAATGGTATATCGCTGGCAATGGCGTCTAATTAAGCAAAGTGGTGTGATATAAGAAGGAAAGTTTGGAAACTCAAGTGGATACAGCATCGGTCTCTTTCAACGAGATGCTTGGACAGTGATCACCGTCACGGATACTGTGCATGACTCGTTTTATGCCTGGCCAATTTAAATTATGCCGTGTGGATTCTGTAATTTTGGGAATTTCATGTTATATTTGTTATGGGAAATATCCTGAAATTATGCCGTTACACCACTTTGCGTAATTACGTGCCATTCGTGGGAATAACAGAACGTGATCAGCTGTTTACTGGGTTTTGTGTTTTTTTACATTATTCTTTTGGCATGACATGAGCTTTTGTGTTAAAAGTTGGTGCCAGGATCCATTTTGTTCTAAAATATAGCGCAAAAGGAAGATTTGCATTTTGCGTAGTTACACAATATTTCACGTAATTTTGCTGACATTTTGGGGCAATATCTAGAAAGCAAGTTACGTGAATTTCACACACATCCAGTTGATTCTTGAACGGATCCAGAATGTCTAATATGGACTGCTTATTCAATCTGTAAAGTTGCACCACCTGCTCATAGGTCATATTAAACATATATATATTGCTTCTGAAAATACGTTTTATCTCCCCCCCAACCCCTTGGTAATGCTCTCCAGACTGCTGTTCTTCAGGAAGTTGATGAGTCCTGAGTCTTGTCAAGTTATTTCCATAGATCAAATGTTGGTATCTGTAGACCTGTATGATATAGGACAGGTGACTTTATTTCAGAATTGCACAACCATCAGGATACAGGGGGCCAGATGTATAAATATTGGATTTTGCGATTCCATAATAGTGAATTTTACCGATTGGCTATTATGGAATTGCAAAATGCAATGAATGTAGGTTTCGCAATAATAATTGCGATTCCTATATATTCCTTATTTGCGAGTCGCAAATAAGGAATGGCTTCCCATTCATTCCTATGGCCCAATAGGTACTCGCAAATTTCGCATGCAATTTCAGGGGTGCAAGGGCGCCAACTGGACATCCTGTTGCACCTCTGGAATATGCATGTGTGCACATGTGGCACACATACATGCCCTAAGGGCATGTATGTACGCCACATGGCACCTTGAAAAATGCAAAAAAGTGCGTTTTTTATGGAATTCGCATGTTACCACCAACTTGAAATTGGTGGTAATTTGAGATTCCTTACAGGCAGGCCGCACATTTTTTTGCTTCCTGCATTTCATTTAAGGAATCGCAAATTGCGATTCCTTAAATGCCTTTGCAAAATAGGGAATCACAATTTTTGTGATTCCCTATTTTGCGAATGCTATTTGGGATAATACATTCCAAAAGGCTTTTTTCCCATTCGCAAATGGGCCGATTCTGCTAATCGTTCCATTTGCAAACGTGAAAAAACGCTTAATGCATCTGGCCCATGGTGTCGCACACAATCGCAGTGTACGACAAGTGCCAAAAATGTGTCCCATAAATCAAAGAGCTATCCCAGTGCCCGCTACCATCCAGGACCAGCCCATTATATCAGCTCATGGTTAACATCTCAAATCCTATGTCTTAGTGCCGAGTGTGCTGTACAATTCCTATGGAATGAAACATGCAAGAATGTACAACAATAAACAAGTTATTCAAAATCCCAAAAGAAAATAATCATGGCAGCGACAAGCAGGCGGGTGTTGTACCCTATAGAATCTGAACTCACATAAGTGGGCTTGGATACATACTGGAGTCTATCTGCCCTGCCTCCTAGGTCAGAGGTGATTCACTTTAACAAGTATTTTTTCGTCTCCAATATTTTTGTCCCATTACCTTAAATATGACGTCAAAACACAGTACTGACTGCTGGAATAAAAAAAATGTCAAGCATCAAATTATTTGCAACTACAATAATCACTGCTATGCGATTTATACAATTGCAAACCTTTAATCAAAATCAAGCAAATAGAGAATTGTGCAGCAAAGAAGGGTAAACATTAGCTCTAAAACAAGCATTAACAAATCCAATAGGTCTTGCCTTTGAGACCTATTGTCTTTGTCAATGCATTTTGGCAGTGCTCTACCGCTGCAGGCTTTTTCTCGATGGGGTGAACTATTTGAACCATTGTTATAAAAAATAAAATTAAAAACTGTGATAACTCGCCCGTGTCTACACGTGTTCAGCCTGTGAACGCATGCAGTGGAACGACGGGTGCGGTGCTTTCATTTGGATCAGTAAATTAAAAAATATTTTTTTTTAGCACTATTTTAACAAGATAAAAAGAACCACCGGTGGTTGCGGTAACAGAGGAGCAAATAAAGGGAGCACATGGATCAGGGAGGGGATGAACATTGCACTTCGGAGGAAGCAACAAGGGGCGAGGAAAGAAGCACACATGGAGAGAGAACACAGACCACAGGGGTGTGGAGAGAAAAACACGGAGCATGCCTGTGTGGGGGAAAGGGGGGGAGTCACACAAGAGAGAGAAAAGCACACAAAAGTGACAGCAACATGGGGAGCGGTGGAGAGGCAAACAAGAGCTGTAGCAACATAGTGTGGAGAGGGTGGACATTTGGGAAAGCGCATGTGGTAGAGAAGGAGGAGCTGGAAAACACATGAGGCTAAACCAAAAAGCAAATTAAAAGGTCCTTTAGCATGAGCAGTAGAAAGATAGAAGCTAGTCAATCAGAGAGATGGTAAAGGAACTATGCTCCAGCGGAGGAACACACACAAGATGGACATGCTAAGACAAGGAAAATCGGACCAAGAAGCAAGCAAATGAGAGCATCAATAAAACCATCTAATGGTAAGCAAAAGGCGAGCTTTAAGTCCCTGTATATTCTTGGAAAGCCCACAATAGGTCTTTTGCAAACAGGCAGCATCCACAGTCTCCAAGCGTCAAGCTAAAAACAAACATTTCCAGGATAGTAAGAAAGACAACAAGTTGTATATGAACATATGGATGACAAATAAATAGAGGTAGTGGGACAGTTATGATATAAAGCAGTACCTTAGACATCTTCCAAGTCATTTTAAAACCAGATTATAAGGTGACCAATGGTGCTGAAGAGCTGAAATCCACTGAAGGTCTAAAGGCAGCATTAAGTAAGCATGTGGCAATTTTAATATATGTGCCCCAAATGTTGATGATGGAGCTTTTTCTGAACAGTTTTCTAACTGATTATGTCATATGTGACTATACCAATCATATGAGCTGGTGATTTCAATTGCACTCTTGATGGCGATATAGATTGATAGATATCCTGCTCCGTTACACACTAAGCCATTCATGCCAAAGCGTTTCATGGCGGTGATGGTAAGACTGGACGCGTGGGACTACATCTGCCATTACCTAATTCATGGGACTTATGTCAGTCTAGATCGGATATTAGTAACAAGCTACATAGCTACAAAAACGTGAACAGCACAATATCAATACAGGTTTCTCCCAGACCATGCCCCATTAGTGATTGATTACTGTAACATTCCGATCAGATCCCGAGTTCCTATGTGGAGACTTCTACCTGAACCCGTGCAAAACTCAGTCTTCCGCACAGAGATGAGAGAGGTAATGGACAGAGCTAATGAATGAGAGACATTTAAAGGGGCTGTGAAAGGCGAATGCATTACCCAAATAGTTGTAATATTGAAACAACTTAAGACAGAATTGTCGCATCTGGAAGACCTAGTATCCTGGCTACAGAGGAGGGAGAAAATTGACACTGCAACTAAAATTGTATTATTAACCCCTTGCGCGCTTGTGATGGAACCATTCCGTCACGAGCCACGGTGGGGCTGTGCTGGTGACGTAATGGTTTCGTCACGGCCTGGCCGCCGCGCCTGCGCGGCGCTGATTTCGCACCTGCGCGGCGCGTTCTATTGAGCAGAAGCATTCCGTACAAGCACAGTGCCACCGCGGTTCGTGACGGAGTGGTTCTGTCATGAGCATGGCGGCGCCGCGCGGGCTCCCCTACCCCCTAGCGTCGCGGCGGAAATACCGCCGTGGAATTACCGCTGCGGCCAAGGGTTTAAACGCTAATAAAAAAACTGAGCAACACATCGGACAAATTAGATAAGTTACACTTGAAGAGTATGGACAAAAACTATACAGAGACAGTGAGTGACTAGTCCAGCAAGCTCCTTTCGTGATTGCTATGTAGGCAAATCCCACAGCCTCATGTACTCTTACTTACAAACCTGATGACGCAAGGCTCTCAATCCAAGTTGGCGATATTATTACCTAACAAAAGTATCTAGAACAACTATACCAATGTCCATTGGGATTTCAAAATTCTTCCCCAATAGAATTTTTGACAGATAAACAGCTGCTAAGGCTCACAGAGGCACAATTAGAGAGTTTACAGGAAGAAATTGCAGAAAACGAACTTCCTGTAGAGGTAAAAGAAATGTTGCTTAGTAAGACACTATCAGCCAGATTCATCATTGTCCCGTTTTGCGAGTCCTTAATAGCGATTATTAAGGAATCGCTATTATGGACTTGCAAAACAGGATTCATGTAGAAATCGCAATTAAAATTGCGATTCCTACAGCTTTCTTATTTGCGATTAGCAAATTGCTAATCGGAAATAAGGAATAACTCTCCATTCATTCCTAAAGGCCCATAGGAATGAATGGAGAGTTATTCCTTATTTCCGATTAGCAATTTGCTAATCGCAAATAAGGATGCGATTTCAAGGGTGCCAGAGGTGTGCAAAGGAAACCCTGTAGCACCCCTGAAATGGAAATGTAGCCTGATGTTGCGCACACACATGTCCAAAGGACATGTGTGTGTGTAACATACCACTTAGAAAAATGCACTAAAGTGCATTTTTCTAAGTTTTCGCTATTTACCATGAAGTCAGACTAAAGGCCCATAGGAATGAATGGAGAGTTATTCCTTATTTCCGATTAGCAATTTGCTAATCGCAAATAAGGATGCGATTTCAAGGGTGCCAGAGGTGTGCAAAGGACACCCTGTAGCACCCCTGAAATGGAAATGTAGCCTGATGTTGCGCACACACATGTCCAAAGGACATGTGTGTGTGTAACATACCACTTAGAAAAATGCACTAAAGTGCATTTTTCTAAGTTTTCGCTATTTACCATGAAGTCAGACTTCGCGGTAAATAGCGGCCGGAAATTGCGAATTCTCAAATTTTAAAAGTTTCATGAATTGCATTTAAGGAATCTCAAATAGAGATTCCTTAAATGCTATTCCTCGCTAAAATGCGAACTCTGTATTAGCGATTTTTGCATTTGGGATGATGAATCCCAAATGCAAAAATTGCGCTCGCAAAGAGCCAGATTCTCAGAATCTGGCCCTTTGCGAGCGCAATTTCCCTTGATGAATCTAGCTGTATGTTTAGATGGGCTGCCTTCATAATTTTATCATTCCTTTGCTTACTTGCTCCCTGAAGAAGCTGCTAGAGGTGTATGTAGGGGCTAGAGCTTTGGGGAGATTTCCAGATACTATGAAGGAGGTGGTTATAGTGATGGTGCTCAAACTTGTTAAAGATCCCACTAAAATAGGGTCCTACAGACTAATTTCCATGATTGATACTGTTAAACTTCTGGCCCATGTTTTGGCTAAAATAGGGTCCTACAGACTAATTTCCATGATTGATACTGTTAAACTTCTGGCCCATGTTTTGGCTAATAGCTTCTGTTGTGTAACTGGGCCGCTGGTATATGTTGACCAGTGCAATGGAGCTCATTACTAAATATTCACATGTTTACAAACATGTTATATTCTATACAGCATGAAATGGGTGGTGCAGTTATGGCCTTGGATTTCGAAAAACTGTTCAATACTGTTGGATGGGCCAATGTTTGAGGTGTCGCAAGGAATCAGTTTTGGCCCAGTCTATCAGGGATTTGTCAAACTTCTCTATATGTAACTCATGTCCATGATGAGACTAGGACACATGATATCAACTAGGTGGGTGTTTGAGCGGGGAACTCATCAGCCCTTTGTCGACTTTGCTGTTCACCCTTGAATTAGAATACTTGGCAATCAGACTAAAGGAGGCACTGCTTGATTGGGGGAGATCAGAATAGGTGATGTGACACATATAGTATCGATGTTTGCAGATGATACATTGGTTTATCTTAATAATGCGCACTACATACATAGTTAGCCAAGCTAGAAAAGTTTGGAGATGCGTCTATCCTATGTATCAATAAGGCCAAGCCAGTGGAGTTTCCCTTGGACAAACTTCGTTGTGGCTACACCAATAACATTCCTGCCTAATATAATAAGATGGGAAATGGAGCAGTGCAGATAATTGGGTGTACAGGTGGTTCACACACCAAAAATTCAATATGGTAGCAATGTGGGTAGAGTGCCACAGGGATTTAAGAAGTCGAATATAGCCTTAGAGCCCACAGTACTGGTCATTAAAGGCTCGCTCCAGCATTAAAGGCCTGAGTCGAACGCAAGGGCCTTTTACAAGGGAGCAGGCCTTTAATGGCCAGTAGAGCCCTTTACAGAGGGCTCTAAGGCTGTTAGAGCTTCCACCCCAGAGGGCAGAATGTTCTAATCTGTAAAACAAAGGCCTCACGGAGCTGGAGTGGATTGAAACCCTCCTGGGCTCCATGACCCCTTTTCTTCACAGCAACAGCTGTGAACAAACATTGGAATGTTGGAGCTCCTGGCTTCCACAAGCCATTAGGAGCCCAGAGCACTCCAATGTTTTCAATGGACATTCCAATGTTCTAAAACTTTTTAGAATAATCTCCTTCTAACTATTGTAGATCTCATTACTCTCACAAAGATGGTGCCCTACCTCGCTGCATATATCATTTAGAAACCATTCTACGTATGATCCCTCTCTCCACATTTAAAGAAATGGATTGCATTTTGATATCTCTGGTCGGGACAGATAAAAGAAGTAGGATGTGCCTAAGTATCCTCAAACTACACAGAGTGGAGTGTGGACTGGGTCTCCCTGATTTGGAGTTATATTATATTGCAGCGCAGCTGCAACACATCGCACAGTGTGCAAGGCGGAGAAAAATTGGGGGGGGGGGAAATTATTGAGGGGATGCTGTGAGAGAGAATCACTCCCTGTTTTATTGAGGAGAGAGAGGAGTGCACCAAATTAAGGTCCACATAAAGTTCGACACACTGTCCCAGTGTGGGAAACTGCAATACTTAGGGATTTGAGACAGTTCTCATTGACCAGATCTATTAAGATTTGACGGGTACTACCAATAGAGACATCTCTTTGGCTTGGTGGTGGGAGTTGGGGTGATGCACGTTCGGCTGCTTATACATGGGTAATACATTTTGGACATTTAAGGAGGCACAGGGCAGTGTTTTGGTATGCAAAGATTTCTAGAACGGGGAGAAAGATCTGGTCAGGATTCCCTGACACCCCTCCACCTCTGCAGTCCTAAGCAGACTCCTTATCCCGTTCCGCCGAAGCGAGCACTACCTCCCTGGTGCTGCGCATGGCCGTTAGCCAATGCAGCCCCTTCACCTAATGGAACGCCCGCACCACAGTGAATTTGCGCTGCGGTAAACGGGTTTAAATGGGTCCCCCTACCCACCCTGTATCCCATCTTTGTAGAGCATTAAAGGCTGACAAACAGACAACGATGTTGCCGGTCCAAAAGCGTGGATAAAGATTTGGAGACCCCGCTGACAGATAATGGAACCAGGACTGTGCACATGTCCAATTGAATTTCTAGTAATATCTGGTTTAAATTAACACATTTTAACTTCCTACACAACACTTATTTTACCCTTTTGAAACTGCACATGATTTGCCCTGAGAGGTCACCAGGGTGTGTAAAATGCGCAGAGGGGAAAGCTGATTCGCTTTACATGACATGGGGCCGAGAAAGGTTACAAGACTACTGCCAAACTGTGATAAGTAAGCTTCAAGAAATTGTGAATTTACCCATTGAAATGTCTTATTAGACACAGAATTCTCAATATTATGCCCAACCCTAAGAGATCGAGGCTCAAATACAAATCTGCGTTTCTGGAACTGACGTTGTCAAAACTCCACATCGCTATCCAGTGGCTGAAGCCACGTGCCCCAACCACGCCCTACTGGGAGAAGATCTCCTTTAATGGGAAAGGAGGAAATTACCATGAAAATGGCCTAACAGAAGGCAAACTGTCCAACGATTTGGAAACATGGTCCTCATTGCTTCAAACACTGATGTTGTGGACTGACAAGGGGAGTCGGAGGGGAAAGAGAAAGAGATGCCCTAAATGAATGATTGAGTCATGAGGTCGCTTAACATGTTGGAATGTTACATACATTGGGTTATTTCTGTATGCCGCTGTCACAACTGTTTATGCCAAACCTATAAATACACATTTTTGAAAAATGATGTGTCTCAGTATCTGGTTCTTCGACTGCGCAGATATGTCAGTCTTATTGGTGGTACAATTTAAAGGTGAGTTTCAAGGTGAATTCAATCTGAGTGTTTTTCATATTCATTGAAGAAAATGTTGTTTCACTTTGAACACCATTGGTTGAGGTAAATATGAGTTAGTGAATATCAAAAAAGGTCAAAGTATTGTCACTGGTTTTATACAAATCAGCATCAGACCCTTAAACAATCCCTTCCTAAGTTCAAAATAATAAATTAGCTAGTAACAGGGGGCCCTCATTCCAAGGCCTAGGCTTCCTGTCGAGGTTTTGAATAAATAACTAGTACAGTGCTCTCGAGGTATTTGAAGAGGGGAGTTACACAGTATGAAACGTAGGTGATTTATGACTCTTACTCTGAGGCATACCAAGTGAGGGGACCTTTTAATGGCAACTGCAGACAAAAGATTGCAGTGTGATGACAGATGCTTTCCCTATGACAGTAGTCACTGAGGGAATGTCAAGATTTGCAAGTACAAGACGGCAGAGTTGGATACTTTCTGGTTAAAACACCCCTCTCTAATCCACCAAACATCAGACGGTTGATTCTCATGAATAAATGAGTGTATAAACCACAATATGTACTTGAGTATTTGTCCTACAAAAGGAATTTGCCTAATTTGTTGCATCATTTTATGGCATTCCTGTGACATTGTGGAGGGAGATTTTATGCTACTCGCTCAAGGTTCAAGAATAATAATTTTTAAAATGTGTATTCAATTTTCATACAAAAGACAAAGTAACGATAAGCATAAAGGTCATGTGATAGAGTGTGGGTATCAGGGTACAAATACTAAAAGATCGCAAGCAGCTCACTGGCCACCTTCTTCCACCGCAAGATCGCTGACATCCATGACAGCTTCAACACCACAACCGCACCGACAACGCCAGACACCACCCACCCGGCGATCACCACCCGCACCAACCACCTGACCACCTGGACCAACGTCAACGACGATGAAATTCCCAAGACAATGAACACCATCCACTCAGGATCACCATCAGACCCCTGCCCACACCACATATTCAACAAAGCAGACGCAATCATCACACCCCAACTCCGGAAAGTAATCAACTGCTCCCTCGAGACAGCCACATTCCCGGAAAGCTGGAAGCACGCCGAGATCAACACCCTCCTCAAGAAGCCCAAAGCGGACCCCAAGGACTTCAGGAACTTCCGGACCATCTCCCTACTCCGGTTCCCAGCGAAGGTCATCGAGAAAGTCGTCAACACGCAACTGACCCGATACCTCAAAGACAACAACATCCTGGACCCCTCCCAGTCCGGGATCCGAAGAAACCATAGTACCGAGACAGCCCTCATCGCCGCCACAGACGACATCATGCTGCAACAAGACAACGGTGAGACATCTGCCCTCATCCTCCTGGACCTGTCAGCTGCCTTCGACGCGGTCTGCCACCGCACACTAAAGACACGTCTCCAAGAGGCCGGAATACAAGAAAAAGCCCTAGACTGGACCACATCCTTCCTCTCCGGGAGAACATAGAGCGTCCGCCTCCCCCCCTTCCGCTCCGAAGCCACCGACATCATCTGCGGCGTACCCCAGGGCTCATCCCTCAGCCCGACGCTGTTCAACGTCTACATGGCCCCCCTCGCCCACGTCGCCCGCCAGCACCACCTAAACATCATCTCCTTCGCCGACGACACCCAGCTGATCCTCTCCCTCACCAAGGACCCGCACACCGCCAAAACCAACCTCCACGAAGGAATGAAGGCCGTCGCAAAATGGATGAGGAACAGCCGACTGAAGCTGAACTCGGACAAGATGGAGGTCCTCATCCTTGGCTCCACCCCCTAAGTCTGGGACGACTCCTGGTGGCCGACCACGCTGGGAACAGCTCCGACACCCACTGACCATGCACGCAACTTGGGTTTCATCCTTGGCTCCTCCCTCTCCATGTCAAAGCAGGTCAACGCCGTTTCCTCCTCCTGCTTCAACACCCTCCGCATGCTCTGCAGGATCTACAAGTGGATTCCGACCGAAACAAGAAGAACGGTCACCCAGGCCCTCGTCAGCAGCAGACTGGACTACGGCAACGCACTTTATGCAGGAATCCCGCCCAATCACCTGCGACGACTACAACGCATTCAAAACGCCTCCTCAACATCCCACGCCGCAGCCACATCACCCCCACCTGAGAGACCTCCACTGGCTCCCTGTCGAAAAAAGAGTCACCTTAAAGCTACTCACCCACGCACACAAAACCTTCCACAACACCGGACCAGCACACATCAACGACCGACTCAGCTTCGAGACCCCCACCCGCCAGCTCCGCTCTGCCAGCCTCGCCCTCGCTGCGGTCCCCCGCATTCAACGAACGACCGCTGGCGGAAGATCCTTCTCCTTCCTCTCCGCCAAGACCTGGAACACCCTCCCTACCCACCTGCAGCAGACCCATGACCTGCACACCTTCAGAAGACTCCTCAAGACCGGCTCTTCTAACAGTAGCAGCACCTCCCCCTCAGCGCCTTGAGACCCTTGCGGGTATATAGTGCGCTTTACAAATGGATTGATTGACTGATTGATAAGAGGTTTCACAGAAATGGCTACTCTACTGGAGACAATTTGCACAAAAAAACCATATGGTATTCTTAGCAATGCTGTCCTTGATTTCTATCAAGTGTGGCGAAAACCTTTCTGAAACTGTTGGCAACATTCAATACTTTGCAATACCATGCATGTGGCCCATTGAGAAGCTTTGAAAATATGGGCTGATTTTTATAAATTGCAAACGTAATGTCTCATGGCTCATAGATCATATGTGGGGCACTTTGTGTACTTAGGGGCTCATTAGGATAGAGGTTTTTCCGCATCCTCCGGGCCGGCGGAAGCCACCGCCGGCCCGGAGGATGCGGAAAAACCGCAGCGGACCAACCAAAGACCCACCGCCACATTAGGATGGCTGGTGGGTCCTGGTTTCCGTCCGCAGCTTTTCCGCCGCGGTTGGCTTACAACCGCGGTGGAAAAGCAGTAATATGGTGACGGTGTCTATCAGACACCGTCAGCCATATTAGGATGCCCAGAAAGAAATGCTTTTCCACAGCGGATTTTCCGCCGTGGAGAAGCATACGGAGCTTCACTGCGGGGGCCCGTTGCGGGCCCCCTGGGTGAAGGGGGGTGGGGGTGCACATGGGGGGTACCTATGGTACCCCCCTTCAATTTTATTCAAGTAATCGGCAGGCACCGCGCGGTGCCTGCCGCTGGCTGCATACAAATGCAATGTATGCATTTTTAACATTGCGGCGGGTGCAGCTTGAAGCTGCACCCGCCGCAATGTTAAAGATTGAGGATGTGACCGCCAGGCTGGCGGTCACATCCTAATTGCACTGGAGGGACCGCCGCTGCCCCTGCGGACGGTCCCTCCTCCTCTAGGGTGGCGGACGGACGCCATCCTAATGAGCCCCTTAATGTCTTGTGAGCTTTTAATGACATTGCTGGGCAGTGCACGGTACTGAGACCGAAGCAATTAAAATAGTGGGTGACACCATTTGTGTACTAAATGGGAGATTCTCCGACTAAGTTTTGGATTGTTCTGCACTTTTATCTATTTTTAGACCTGCACTAGACACAACTTTATTTGTTTTCCAGCCTCATGTGTTGTACTGGTGCAGCGCGGCTCCAGAAATTCTACATAAACCATCACCTTAACCCAAGGAGCTATTCATGAATTTCTCACCAGTGGACCCATAAGACTGCAATTCATTTATACACACATTTGCTCTGCTCCGAGGATTCAGTGAAGACCAAAGGAGAGCCGCGGGGCTATAGCTGAGTGTCTAAACTTAAGATTTATACATTATTTACATCTGCAGTTTTAATTCTAATACCATAGTTTTTCTCTATAAGAAAGATTTAAAACACTCCACCATTTATTTTCGATGAATCAGCTAATAAAAGTTAACCTAAGGACAACAAGACCTGCTTAATTCTCCATTTTTTAAATGTTTATTTAGAGATTTAATCTCCTAGCATGATCTCTACGTTTTACTTGAAAGAAAATTCAGTTATGCATTAATAACCTGAAAGAAAAATTAAATTTAAAACATTCATTTATTAGCATGACAGTTTAGGAAAATAATTCAAATCATATTACCAAGATGTAGAGACGCAGACATCAGCATAGAACAGAATAGTTCCCAAAGAAAACACCTCTCTATCTCTCTCGATGTTCCCCTCTCATAGGACTTCGCACCCATTCAAAAGTTAAAGTTCAGAAACATTTCAAAGTCACTGCGCCATAGGAAAATTGCGCAGGCTGACAGTATCTCGGGTGCAAAGATTAAGTCGAAAAACAAGCTTTTTTCATTGTCTCAAATTTCCTCTTTATACCCTTTTTCACAAACTTCTCTATCTAAATTTGCAACTCTTATGTCCTAGAGTGTCTGTGAATGGTCAATTTAGAGGTGGATGAACATCACCTCATCGCCTTACTGTTCAATTAATGCGGAGTCATCATTATAATTGAAAAAATAGTGGTGCCATTGTTCATGTTCTACTTCCTTCGAAGTGTCCTTTAAATTGTTATTCAGTGCCCCATTCCCACGACTCATCTGCTGACTTTCATAAAATTTGGCATCTGCTCCATGCGGCGCCGGCAAGCCACGCTGTCCTTGACCCATACTGCACAGACACAGGCAGCTCGTGCTTCCTGTCGGCGCATGCGTTCTTAGACCGCCAACTCGAAGTCACAGTCAGCTCCATTTTCTTTTGGTCACATAGGCCTCAATTTAGGAACTATTATAGAAACAAACACAATTAAACGTAAATTTCTGAAATAAAGCCCTACTGTTTACCTCCCCCTTTCTAATAATATCCCAGTTAGTATTTATCTAGCTTTAAGCAACACATATGCGTGAATTTACTTACCAAATCTTCCTGATTTATGCCACAAATAAAAAGACAGAAAGCACATTCGTGCTCTCCACGCCACTAGAGTCAAGCTATCCTGGCGGATGACGGCTAATAGCCAGAAACCGGTCCTAGGATGATTGATTCCGGTCCAGGGAAGACATGGCTTGGCAGTTCTGGCTGGACTGTTCCCATGAGGCACAGGGTCAAGGCTGATTTGCATACAGCCATGTCTGAACTGGGTTGGTGTGGGGAGCAAATAAACGATGGATTTAGGCCCAGATCTCTGTACTGGGGTGAATGTGTGACATTGTTCTGCATTCTGTCCATCAACTGTTGTTTTTGCAAATGTCACCCCGAGTGGGCAGGTATGCTCAGACGTGAGTCCCGTGCTCTCCACACCACTGGAGTCAAGCTATCCTGGCTGATGACGGCTGGTAGCCAGAAACTGGTCCTTGGATGCTTGATTCCGGTCCAGGAAAGACATGGCTTGGCAGTTCAGGCTGGACTGTTCCCATGAGACACAGGGTCAAGGCTGATTTGCAGATGGCCATGTCCGAATTGGGTTGGTGTGGGGAGCAAAAAACAATGAATTTAGGTCCAGATCTCTGTACCGGAGTGAATGTATGACATTGTTGTGCATTCTGTCCATCAACTGTTGTTTTTGCATATGTCACCCCGAGTGGGACGTGTATGCTCAGACGTGAGTCCCTTGCTCTTCACACCACTGGAGTCAAGCTATCCTGGCTGATGACGGCTGATAGCTAGAAACCGGTCCAAGGATGCTTGATTCCGGTCCAGGGAAGATATGGCTTGGCAGTTCTGACTGGACTGTTCCCATGAGGCACAGGGTCAAGGCTGATTTGCATATGGCCATGTCGGAACTGGGTTGGCGTGGGGAGCAAAAAATGATGGATTTAGGCCCAGATCTCTGTACTGGGGTGAATGTATGACATGTTTCTGCATTCTGTCCATCAACTGTTGTTTTTGAATATGTCACCCCGAGTGGGACGGGTATGCTCAGACGTGAGTCCCGTGCTCTCCACACCACTTGAGTCAAGCTATCCTGGCTGATGATGGCTGATAGCCGGAAACCGGTCCTAGGATGCTTGATTCCGGTCCTGGGAAGACATGGCTTGGCAGTTCGGGCTGGATTGTTCCCATGAGGCACAGGGTCAAGGCTGATTTTTATATGGTCCTGTCTGAAATGGGTTGGTGTGGGGAGCAAAAAAACGATGGATTTAGGCCCAGGTCTCTGTGCTGGGGTGAATGCATGACATTGTTCTGCATTCTGTCCACCAACTGTTGTTTTTGCAAAAATTATATCTAAAGCAAGTCGATTTTGCATTATCATACTTCTCATAGCAAACATTTCTGTGTTAACCATTAAAAATCCTCCCGCTGTGTCTGTTGACAATCGGTCTACTACTGTTGCCAATTTTCTAATTCAGTTTGCATTAAATGATATGCCTACTGCTGGTATTAGTGCTCCAAAAACATCCCCTATTATTTCAATTACACTTTCTCTTCTCCTCCGACTTAATGGTTTACCTTTTTCATGAATTCCATTAGCACCTCTATCTACATGAAAGATTTTAGGAAAGACCAAGCCAACATAACATGATCCGTACCAGTGATCTGGTAATTTGTATAAGCCTTGTTCCCACACAAAAAATATATTCCCGGAAAAACTGGGTCATTACCACCTCTAAATCCCCATCCCCCTTTGATAATATAAGTATCTTCACATTGACTTGCACCCACAAAATAATTTTCATACACAGTGTTATCTCTTCGAATACATAATTTCCCTAATAATGGTGTATCTATATTTATAGCCACATTTACATCATGTCCCTCAATATTACCGTCTGAAAATGCCCACTTTGTAGATTTAGTCTGTTTCATTTTTTCCCGTTGCTTATATTGCTGTCTTCTTTCCTCAACCATATTCAGAAATACTTTCTCTTCATTTCTCATTTTACAAGTCAAATTATGTTTAAAGGCATAATCATGTGTCAACTCTTGTGTTTCTAAGACATATTCTCCCAAATTTTTAGCATGCTTAATTTGATTTAGTTCAGCAACAATTTTCAATTTTGCAAATATATCATCAGAATCTGAATAATAATATTCTAATTTTCCAGTTCTATAAAATAAACTTGTTATCACACTACAGGTTACTCCATATGTTAACGGTAAATGACGGTAAGTCACACCCTCGGAAACAGATGCTGGTAATTTCACACAGACATAACGGTCACTGGCATCCATTGTTGTTACATATTCAGATAATAATCTCGAAAAAGTATTTTTAGAAAAGTCACTAAGTGACTTATCTTGATGAATTTCAGGCCTATATACATGTGTAATTTTTCATTTTTCAAATCATCAATCTTATCTTTCAAACTATCATTTGCTTTCAATTTTTCAAAATCAGGTCTAAAAGGAATGATAATAGCAAGAATTAACCATATTAACATTAATATTCCAGTGCAAAGTAACCACTTTCTACACCATTTTCTAAAAATAGAACACTTATATTTAGTCACTTCATTAGTAGCCATTTTTTTTTTACACAGCAATTTTCACAATCTTTTCTCCTTTAAGTTGTCTCTTTTTAACCTTGTTTTCACTTACAATGTTCCTTTCAAGTTCAATTACAGCTTTTGTTTATATATATATATATATATATATATATATATATATATATATATATATATATATATATATATATATATATATATATATATATATATATATATATAATGACCCTGAGGAGTACTCCTGACAAAAGAACAGGATTAGGTCTCCATGAGATTTTGATGGGAAGAGTAACGAGAGAAGCATTTGTACCAGTACCACTGGGCAAATAACTCTCTCCCCCTGTGACCAAGGCTGACGCCGAAACGTGTAAGGAAAGGAGACATTCTGCGCTGCTGAGCTTGTTAATAAATGCCTTTAATCCGGTATTGGGCCTCATGTGGTGCTTTGTTGGATGTGAAATGGTCGGGCTGCTCCGTGCCTGATGTTCTGAGGCCGCCCTGTAGGGTGCATTGCTCCTTTGCTCGGAGACTCTTTGGGAAAATGTTTAATCTGGAGCAAGACCCACTCGCCACCGTGATCCTTATTAAGGAATGCTATTCTGCTTAAGCACTGCGGCTGAAGGAAGGGATTCAGAGAGAGGGGGACTCTCTCACTCTGATCGTGCCGGAGCTGAGGCATTTTTTCAAGCAATCAAGGATTGTAAGCACCATGCAAACAGACAATACCTAACGTGACAATGTGAGTTATTATCCCTCTACAATTGAAACATGCACTGTAAATAATTGGACACTTGAAGAAAAAACGGAAAAAAACGATCTATTAAGATTTGACATGATTTTTGACTACCAGTGCAATGCATCATGGGTCTTGTATTGTATATGCCTGTCATGTGACTTTGAATAGTTTAAAAAGCGCGCACGAAGCACTGGGCAAATGACTCTCTGCCCCTGTGACCAAGGCTGACGCCGAAACGCATAATACATTTATCACGACCTAGTACTGGGGGAAATTGACAAGATGACGAATGTAAGTCATAAGGGAATGGAAAATCTCAACAAGAAAGAACGATTAGCGATACAATCTCTAATATCGAACAATAACATCGAGATCAAACCCGCTGACAAAGGGGGAAATATTGTCATTCAAGAGAGAACTGACTATATTAACGAGGCAATGAGACAACTTGAGGATAACTCGAAATACACTGTGCTTGAAAGAAATCCAACAAAAGAATTAACAACTGATCTGAGAAACAAACTAGATGATTGCAAAAAGACTGGCTTACTTACGGAACAAGAAAGAAAATATCTTATGGTGGAAAATCCAACTGTACCAACCATATACTTTCTACCGAAAGTACACAAAAACACTCAATAAACCACCAGGGAGACCAATAATTTCTAGCTGTGGGAGCTTATATGAGAAAGTATCAGTGTATGTGGACAGTTTCCTTGCCCCAATAGTACCCACCTTAACATCTTTTATTAAAGATACGGGAGACTTCTTGCGAATTTTGTCCAATACGGAATGGCAACCAAACTATTTTCTAGTAACGATTGATGTTGTATCGTTATACACCTCCATAGACCATGAAATTGGTCTGAAGGCAATTCAGTATTTCCTACAACAGAGACCAGTCAACCTCTATCAACATTCAAAGATGCTTGTACAAATGATATCACTCTGCTTATACAACAATGTCTTTGTCTTCAACAAGAAAACATATGAACAGCGCTGTGGAACTGCCATGGGAGTTTAATTCTCCCCAAGCTACGCTAATCTCATGATGGGGTGGTGGGAGAGGTGTGTAGCTTGGGGAGAAGAAAACGACCTACATATGGCCAACGTGGCGTTATGGCTCCGTTTCATAGACGACCTCTTCCTGCTCTGGAAAGGGACTGAACAGGAACTCAAAGATTTCTTTGCCATTCTAAATACGAACACAGTGGGATTAAAATTCACCTACAACATCAGTCAAAAAGAAATTGAGTTTCTAGACATAAAAGTCTATGTCAAAAACAATAAACTGGAGACAACGGTCCATCGCAAAAAAACGGCAACCAACAGTATTTTGCATGGACAGAGTTACCATCCCACCAGTCTAAAGAAAAGCATTCCTTATGGTGAGCTTTTAAGGATGAAGAGGAATTGTTCTGAAGAAAGTGAGATGGAGCGCAAATTTGAGGAAACAAAAGTTCGTATTCAACAGAGATGTTACAAAAGAATCAATATCAAAAGAGGGGCAATAGCAGCCAGGAATAAAAACAGACATGAAATGCTAACATCTTATGAAGCTTCTGCTCTTGTGGGGTGGTGCCTATTTCCATCCAGGTCAGGTTATACAAGACAACAGGTATCCTTGGAATGTATGTGGACATTTTAGGTGGAATCTTATGTATCGTAATGGACTTATTGTTTTCTGGTCTCAATTGCTTTACTGGTACCAACTTTCTGTATTCCTATTCATATGATTTTTTGTTTCAACGCTCTGTAATTATTCGTACTGAACCGTCTATTCTTGTACTGATGAATCTCTTTGCAGCTCCTAATAAAAATCTTTTGAACATAAAAAAGAAATGCTAACATCTAGCAATAAAACCAGACTAGGAAAAAGAAAATATCCGAATCAGGATTTGATACCCAATGATATGAAAACAGAGATTATAACATTGGAAGAACAACCAAGAATGATAATCAGGTATACAAAAGAGAGTTACAAGATCAGAAAAATAATGAGCAAATTTTGGCACATTTAAAAAAAAGATATTGACATTGGTAATGAGATAGGAGATAAACCATCGGTAACATACAGAAGAGCACCAAACCTGTCAGATCATTTGGCGCACAGCCATTATGAACTGCGAAAAGACAGAGACTGGCTGGGATCCAAACAAACAGGATTCACAAAATGCCTAATATGTAAGGCGTGTAAGATTGGAAAAAAATCGCAAAAACCTACTGGAACCTTCGGGTAGAAAATTTGAGATAAAACAACAAATCACATGTGAAACTTCTTTCGTGGTTTATATACTTCAATGCCAATGCGGAAAAAGATACATCGGGAGCACGACATGCCCCTTGAAAAAACGCATCTTGGAACATACCAGGGCAATACAGAAAAAGGACCCTGCTTATGCAATGGCCAAGCACATGCTCAATCATCCTGGTTATACATGGACAAACATGACATATTCTGGTCTAGCTGCAATACCTCCTAATGAACGTGGAGGTGACAGAAAAATGCAACTAAAGAGACTAGAATCTAAATTAATTATGAAATTTAAGACCATACAACCGATGGGACTTAATGCAGATGCAGAACTTCATGTACATTTATAACGGAATTGATGCTGAATAATTGATGAATTGCTTTCTCATAATCATGAGCAAAACAACACATAACTCTTATCCAGTCATTAGTGGGAAATAATAGCGGTGGCCAGGGCACTCAGCCATAGAAACACAGAATAACACTCCTTTTTGCCTAATCACAGTAGTTGTACTAATAAAAGTGAATCAATTCACCAAAATACACTGTAGATTTAAATGAGTACATAGGATGAATTCCTCACCGCTTAACCACACATGGCTGGACTCAGGTCTCATAGATACACTATATATATTGACATCAACACTACATGCATGGCATAGCAAGGGTACTTAGTCCGATAAACAATGACAAAAATGCAAATGTTTCATCAAAATTATTTCCTTATACGTTGACAAACTCGTTAGGAAATTTTGATTTAGTTAAATGTTGTTAATTTAACTACAATGCCCACAATGCATTAGGTGAGAAATGTGTATATAAAGTAAAAGTGAAAAGGGACTTATTGTTGAAAATGTTACCGTGATCAAGAACGTAACGTTCGAAACGCGTAGGTCTTCGCAGCCTAAAAATAAATGCTGTTGAAAAGTTTCCCAAGTGGAGTGCCATCATTTTTTAACTTTGTGGCAATAGAATTACGGGATCCTGCCTTGGTCCCGTTGCTGGCACCAGCTTCAATGCGCTCCCCCTGCGACGAGGCAAGTTGTGAATTCATATATATATATATATATATATATATATATATCTATATATATAAAATATATATAGATATATATAATGCTTTGGAGTCCGACTGGTCGGTTGACCAGCGTGAGCCCCGGCGCCGATTCCGGTAAGGCACACATGTGCATTCGTTATTTTTGGAAATGCTTTCTTATTATCCAGCGGGTTATAGGATATTGCCCCACTTTAACATACTTGCCAACGAACAGTTTCGCGGCTAAACACACGAGCCGATATCTATTTAAAACATCATGTTTTCCAGCGACGCGCTCCGACACAGGGACTCAGTGGCTGAGGCAATGTTTGACAATCTTCCGGCGGTAACAGATGAACCGCGTGTGAATAAAACTATCAATATCAACAACGACGTCAAAGCTCTATTGAAAACTTTGGAAAAATTATTACGAAATGAACTTTCCAAGTGGTGGGAAAAAAAATCCTTGGAAAAATATCGTGACTGTAACCGAGTGCCTAGAGGTCTACGGGTGTTAATTGTACCCACCTATGAAAATCCAAACCCCCAAATGCTACATGAATGGGCTGATAACAACCTACAAGCGTCAAAAAATATGCTGCATATCTTGATTAAATATGTGGAGTCAGACCGTGAGGCATTATTACTAGAAATTGAACGGATTACTAGCTTATTAGACGCCACTTGCAAAGTGGACCTCATTGCTAAGAGCAAAAAAGAAATAGAAACACGCTTGGCCAAGTATGAGGAAACCATCCAAGAACGTAAAATATACAAATTTGCACGTGATCGCAATGACTATGCTACGGGACGTATATTTACCTTTGCCAAGAAATATGACAACTATAAGTGCCAAGCACTCACAGGTCTGAAGGTACATACCATGACATCAGGTAGTGAACAAACAGCCACATTAGGGGAGGTTGTATCTGATGCTGCTTCTTTAACATCTAACAGTGATTCGGATGATCCCAGACCCGGTACTTCAACAGGTCAATTGGATATGACGAACTTCTCAGTGGTGGAGGAATTAAATTTTGTGAGCGAGGACCGGAGGTACTCTTTGCGCCGCCGTCATCCTCTGCCACAGCAAGGAAAAGCAACAACAGGAGCAGGCGCGAGAGGAGGCGCAAACACAAATAGAGGCACATCAAGAGGCAATGTGCAGAGAAACTGGAAGAAATAACCAGTACTACGGAAAATACAGTGGTCAACCTGACTGATGTCGTACTTACCAAAGCTGAGGAACAACTTCTTTCTTTAGGACTGACATTTTGTCCAAGGAATGATTTTTCATACAACCAGGCACGCATAGATGTATTTAAGTTTATTCGGAAAATAACATTGATAAAATACTTTCAGATACATTCATCCTCAAATAATAAAACATCTACTGAATTGGGGAAATATATTCCTAGTAATCCTCTACAAACGAGGGATATTCCGAATTTGCAGACTATGTATGACCTTGCCTATGAAGACGATTCTCAGCAAGCACCGACTGCCAGTCAAGTGATCAATATTACAAAAACTGCGCCAAGTCCCTTCCGCCCTAAATCCACTTTCCTGCCACTAATGCCCAAAGATGCTGTGGATGTGTTTAGAGACCGCATCATTGTGGAATTAAAAGATCTTAACAGGAAACTACAGGGCAAATCAAGACAAACAAACTACAACAATGACAAATATCACCTTCTTATCAAGAAACATCAGAACAGCCAAGAAATTATTGTCAAAAGCTCGGACAAAGGTGGGAATACTGTTTTATGCTCTAAAAAAGATTATTTAAACGAAGCTGATAAACATCTTTCAGACTCCACCTGCTACACAAAGAGCACTAAGACAATTATGAGGAAAAATGAGGAAATAACACGCAAAAAGATTCATAATTGGCAGCGAAAAGGCCTATTAACTAAGAATGAATCTAAATTTTTAAGTGTGGAGGATCCCATTACACCAATCTTATATTTCCTGCCTAAGGTGCATAAATTGGTCACCCCTGTTCCTGGACGCCCCATCATATCAGCTATGGGTAGTATGAATGAGAACTTATCTAAATATGTCGATTACTTTCTCCAACCACACATGAAAGGTTTACAATCGTATTTAAAGGATACCACTGACTTTTTAACTAAAGTGCGAACTGTTGACTGGTGTGCGGACTATTTATTTCTTGTGATGGACATTGAATCGCTGTATACCAGCATTCACCATAAACAGGGTATGAATGCCACTGAGTTCTTTTTGGACAAACGAGATGTGAGCCTAAGGGACCATAACCAAATGCTTTTGGAAATGATTAACATCTCTCTATGTACTAACTTTTTTCAATTCCAGAGAGATATATATCAGCAGCTACGTGGGGTGGCGATGGGTTCGTGCTTCCCCCCCAGCTACTCATGTTTGCATGTGGGCTGGTGGGAGGAGCACGTGCTCGTAGTCACCCACCGCCAGTGGTGGACCAACATCATTCACTACTGGCGGTACATTGATGACGTGTGCATCATCTGGAAAGGAACTTGTGAGGAAGCAACTGCATTTGTTGATGCCATCAATATGAACAATCTTAATTTAAAGTTCACTGCATCTATTACTGGTGACTCGGCTGAGTTCCTTGATGTACAACTCTACATCTAGGCAGGCATTCTCCACACTAAGCTGCATAGAAAGTCCACAGCGGGCAATTCTATCCTACATGCCCGTAGTGCCCATCGCAGCCATACTATTAAGAACATTCCTTATGGCAAATTCATTAGAATCCGCAGAATCTGTAGTGATGAGGTGATATCTGATCTTTTTCTTGCTGAATCGGTATAAAGATTCTTACAGAGAGGGTATAAGAAGAAGGTCTTAGATGAAGCTTTGATAAAAGCTAAGATCAGAAATAGAGAGGACCTTCTTAAACCTAGAGCTGATGCACCTACTGATCCGTCAGCAACCAATTCTGTTCGTCTCACTACCACTTTTTGTGCCCAGGCTAACACTATCCGCCGGGTTATACTTGCAGAGTGGCCCATTGTCCTAACGGACAATATTTTAGGTCCTATTATGCCCAGTCAACTTGCCATCACCTTTCAACGGGCACCCTCTATGAGGGATGCCCTAGATAGATCTATGCCAGAAGTTCAGGTAAAAAAAACTTGGTTATCGAAAACGGGTTTCTTCAAGTGCACGTCATGTCGTGCTTGTACGTTTGCTAAGAACAGCACCCATTATAAGACTGCTTTCAGTGAGAAGGAGATTCCCATTCGGGAATACCTCACATGCAAATCTGAATATGTAGTCTATAAGCTTAGATGTACTTGTAATCTGTCATACATTGGCAGTACTGAGCTTCCAGTCAACAAGCGTATTTTACAACATATCAGAGCTATTGTCAACTCTGACAGTAGCTACCCAGTGGCCAGACATTTTTAATCAATTCACAGTAACAAACAAGGTCTTGGGTTCTGTCCCTAACCCCGGACGGGGTGGGAATCGCGACAAGTTGTTGCGACAGAAAGAAACCCATTTCATTCTTTATTTGGATACCAGGGTCCCAAATGGGCTAAATATCAATGAGGACCTGCATAACGTTCTGTGATCCTGTGGTGATAAACTATTATTGTATTTTTTCCATCATTGAGTATGTTAGTTTCCAGTATGAGCTTTGTCTTTCCGTTGTTGAGTTTCTGTACATTTGGATAGTCTTTATGAGATGAATTAATGTTTTCATACATTATACCTTTATGCCACTGTTAAAATGTATTAAGTATGCTCTCTTTTTTTAGAAAATGTACTTTTTGCACTGCACTTTTTTCTGGGATTTTTTAGACTGAAATATGGTAATTACATTAGTACTGATTTTTGGATGTGGCCATTACTCATATTTTTTGCACTTGCATTTTATGTGTATGAAGGCTGCTACCCAGATACCCACCGTTCTAGAATTCTGTATTCTTGCACTAGCACTTCATTATATTGATAGTATAACTTGATTATCTTTTTAAATGAATATTTCTGAAATTTGATTGATATTTATATGCATCACGGGTTTCAATTTGTGCAAATCGGCACTCGCCATAATCAATCAAGTTTCATTGTATGAATTCTAATCTGCAAGCTTCTGTCCATGTCCTCCTATTAGAGGTTTGAATCTTGTGTTACCATATGCAGTCTTTTTGTTGATGCTTTGCACACTTCCAGCCTTTCAATGTATTTTTAAACTTGTTGGGCTTTTTAAAACTACTGAGCACTTTAAATTCCCAATGCCTGCTGGGGCGCGTTATGTGAGCAAGCTCCTTTACGGAGTGAAACGCGTCATGGAGGACGCTGGTCCGGCACTTTCACGTTGAAATAAACAGATGAAACTGTTTACAAGAATGTTCGTGACTCGGGCTCTTCATTGAAGGATTTCGAGTTGGGGAAGTGGTCCTTGCCTGGTGTAGTCCGCCGTACCATTGGCGGTCCAGTTCTGCAGATATATATATATATATATATATATATATATATATATATATATTTTCTTTTTTTTTTTTTTTTTACAAAACAGGACTTCACCGCCGTCGCTCCGTTCTTTCGGGTGCACCCTCAAACGATGGTGAATCGTTCCATATTGTTGTACTTAGCAAGCAAATAGGTTTGCTGACGATGTAAGAGGCACACACGGAGTCAGGTTTATAAAGCTAAAATGCTTTAATCGGTGCTTTTTAGTTTCCTCTCCCCGCCAGTTCGACAGACGCCTTTCGCCTTCGCGGCTTTTTCAATGTGGATTAACCCACAGTGTTACAATGATTTTAAACCCAACCTTCAATTCCATGACCATGGAAACAAATGACGGACATGAATTCAACCAGCTATACATTCGTAAAGTGGTGGCCATCTTGTAATGGGTAAAAGTTGTAATAATTACAAAACAATCTATAAGTGCAAGTGCTTAAACGATAATTAAACAGTATTAAATTAAAAAGAGTCAATTTCCACTCCTAATGTGAATTCATAAAAAACAGGTCTTTTGATTATAGTTATACAACTTTATAGTTTACTCTCTTCATGACCTGTATTATTTTTCAAAATCTCAGCAGATGTCACAGCTGATAAAGGAAAAAGTTCAAGAATCATAAGAACATTATAGCCCCATATCATCATGTACAACTAACTGCTGAGTTAACAGAATTAAGCCCTGTATGGGCGAGAAGCTCCCAGCACAATACTTGTGAATATGTCCAGTTATAAATACTTGCTTGAATAACAGTAATTTAATACTGTTTAATTATCGTTTAAGCACTTGTACTTATAGATTGTTTTGTAATTATTACAACTTTTACCCATTACAAGATGGCCACCACTTTACGAATGTATAGCTGGTTGAATTCATGTCCGTCATTTGTTTCCATGGTCATGGAATTGAAGGTTGGGTTTAAAATCATTGTAACACTGTGGGTTAATCGACATTGAAAAAGCCGCGAAGGCGAAACGCGTCTGTCGAACTGGAGGGGAGAGGAAACTAAAAAGCACCGATTAAAGCATTTTAGCTTTATAAACCTGACTCCGTGTGTGCCTCTTACATCGTCAGCAAACCTATTTGCTTGCTAAGTACAACAATATATATATATATATATATATATATATATATATATATATATATATATATATATATAAATATATATAAATATAAATATATATATTAATGCAATGGCGGTAAGAGCTGAAGCGCTCAACAGCGGGTGCATGCGAGAGATCAACCACAGATCCAATAACCTTTTTCCGCAAAAAATGAATCGCAGCACTCAGGAATCATAAATGACTGATTTATTTAGCACACTGTGACAGACTAGTTGTGGGAGTTTGCTAAATAAATCAGTCATTTATGATTCCTGAGTGCTGCGATTCATTTTTTGCGGAAAAAAATAAATATATATATATACCCTTTTCTTTTCACGGTTTCTCCAAACCTCTTGAGAATCTTTTTCTTTCTTTGTGTCACAGTTTACTCACTTTCTTTTTCAACACCTGGACAATGCAAGTTTTCCTGGCTGCTGTTTACTTCACTTATTGGAGGCAGCAACATGTAGGTCCACTCAGGTGATTTATATTTTTGATTTGGTCTTCCCACTCTTTTTGGCCTTTGCACAACCTCTGTTTTCTTTCCCAACAACTCCTTTTGACTGGTTATTTCATTCACTTTATCTTCTTGTACTTTTGCTTTGTTAACCAGTTTAATTTTTAGTCCATCAGTTTCTTTAGGACAATTATCTCCTTTTCGAACTCTTTTTATTTCAGGTTCAGTTGTGTTTCGCTCCACTCTCCAATTTCTTTTTCTTGAACTTCTCCTTAATTGAGTGTCAACATCATTGTCCTCCGTCTCTGTTTCAGATCTTTCTATAGTTTCATTTATAATGAATTTTACAGGATCTGGTTCTTTTTCTGAGCTTTTTTCTCTCTGGTCAGTTCTTTCACTCTGTTAGGAACTTCTCCATAGCTGGTACTTGGAAAGTCATCTTCATCGTGAGTTATTTCCCTTTCACCAATTTCGAGATTTCGGTTCCTGCTTTCAGAGCTTTCAGACTGTCCTTCAATATTTCCTTGATTAATGGTTTTATTTTCACTTAGCTCAGTGTCATTACTGGTATCAGTCTCTACCAAATCTCGACTTACAGGTCGATCTTCAAAATTTAGTATTTCAACAATTTCATTTTCTCCTTCTGATGCAGAGCTAGTATCTGATATATCCAGATGTCGACGAACAGGTCGAGCTTCAGTATCTGGATCTTTTTCTGGTTCACTCTCAGAGTCTGAGTCAGTCGTGCTTTCACTTTCCTCCTGCAGATTTTCAGGCTCAGGCACACGAATAGTGTGGCTGGCGTTCACCCACCTTTGGACTCCAGCACAATTAACTGCAGTGGTACTAACCAGAATGATTTGTCGAGGCGTATGCCAGCGAGGCACTAGACAGTTTCTTCTCCTGTAAACCTTTATCCGAACCCAATCTCCAGGGACTAGATCATGAGCTGGATGTTTCTCTTTCGTTTGTGCCTCAGTTCTCACCTGATGGAACACAGAAGTTACTACATCAGACAGATTTTTGCAGTAATCCAATATGATATCATCATTTATACTCAACAGTTTATCAACTGGTACAAATGCTTCTCTCGTTACTCTTCCCATCAAAATCTCATGGGGACTTAATCCTGCTCTTTTGTCAGGAGTACTCCTCAGGGTCATTAGAACAAGTGGCAGTGCACCAGGCCATTTTAGTCCTGTGGACAAACACATTTTTTGCAAGTCTGTTTTTTATTGTTCCATTTACTTGTTCAACCACCCCTGAAGCTTCTGGTCTGTAAGCACAGTGTAACTTTTGACGAATGTCCAGTGCTTCAAAAATCATTTGCATTAGTTCATTACGGAAATGAGTTCCACGTTCTGTTTGAATTGTTACTGGGAAACCGTAGCGTGGTATTATCTCACGTAACAGGAGTTTGGCAACTGCCACTCCATCATTCCTCCTAGTGGGGAAAGCTTCAATCCATCGTGAAAATAGACAATTGATCACAAGTACATACCTAAGTCTGTTACATGGTGGTAATTCAATAAAATCCAACTGCATTCTTGTAAATGGACCTCCCTTCCGTCCTATCGTCCCCAAACTCACATCAGTTTTCCTTCTTGGGTTCAATTGCTGGCACACGAGACACCTCTGACAGAGACTCTCGGCAATCATCCTAAACTTAGGATTATACCATGTCTGTCTAAACATCCTGATCATAATGTCTCTTCCAATGTGTGCTTGACCATGGTACATTTGTGCCATATTTGAGATCATGTTATCAGGCATTTCTGGTCTTTCATCTTCGTAAACCCAAATTTCATCTTCTTCTCTTTGTCTACATCCTGCTTTTAACCAATTATCTTTTTCTTCTTCACTAGATTCTTCCTGCATTTGTTTTACCTCCTGCCATGTCTCAACTACTGTGGTTAGCATCAAAGGACTTGAAACATGTTCAGTTTGCCTATCCCGATTTATGGATGCAAGATTTTTGGCACAGTATTTTGCAATTGAATCTACATATTTGTTACCGCAAGTGATGTAATTATCTCCTTTTTTATAAGCTGCACATTTCACGACAGCTATCTTGTCTGGTAATTGAATGGCATCAATTAACATTTTCACAAATTCAGCATTTCTAATGGGGGATCCTGCGGAAGTCATATAACCTCTTTTGGACCACAGTTGACCATAATCATGGACAACCCCAAATCCATACTGACTGTCAGTCACTATGGTGACTCTTATCTCTTTTCCCAACTCACATGCTCGAATCAAAGAAATCAATTACGCAATCTGAGCTGAACGGACATCTGCTAAGGTACAAACAGCATATGCAGCGCTCAGTACACTTTTATCTGTTCTCAAACATGATCCATCAACAAACATCACATAATCAGATTTAGGCAATGGTACATCTTTGATATCAGGCCTTGGTTTGGTACAGTATTCTAGAACATCCAAACATTTGTGATCCACTTCTTCTCTTACTTCCACATTCATGACATCAGGTAATAATGTAGATGGATTTACATTTACACATCTTGAAATTGTTACTTTGTCTGCACCTAGAATTGTTTTCTCATATTTTGTCATTCTATTATTGGTAAGGTACTGTGTTTTGGTTCTAGTGAGGAGAATCTCCACCGAATGAGGTACATACACTCTCAAAGGAAATCCCATCACTATACCTTCACTTTGTTCAAGACTCATACTTGTAGCAGCCACTGCTTTTAAGCATCCCGGCAACGCCCTTGCAACAGGATCTAAAACAGCCGAAAAGTATGCAATTTGCTCTCTTAGTTTTCCATGCCTCTGTATTAGAACTGACAATGCACATCCTTCTCTCTCACTGCAATATAGTTCAAATTATTTTTCATAATCTGGCATTCCCAATGCTTGTGCTTCACATAGACTTGTTTTTAGTTGCTCTAAAGCTTCCAGTTCTGCCTTATTCAGTATTATTGGATCTTTTACATCTGCTTTCGTCAATCTCTGTAAGGATTTATCTATTAGTGAAAATCCACTAATCCATTGTCGACAGTATCCAACCATTCCAAGAAACATTCTCACCTGTCTCTGTGTTTGTGGAGGTTTTATTCCTTGTATCATTCTAATTCTTTCGATTGTGACTTGTCTAATTCCCTTAGCAATCTTGTGGCCTAAATATTGTACCTCTTTCTGACATATTTGTAGCTTTGATGGTGACACTTTATGTCCTTCTTCTACCAGATGATTTAACAGTGCAACAGTGTCTAAAACACATGCATCTTTTGTTTTTGACGCCACCAACAAATCGTCAATGTACTGTACTAGAACTGACTCTCCAGGCATGCTTAAACTTTCTAATGATTTCTTTAACAATAGATTAAAGATAGAGGGACTTTCAGTATACCCCTGAGGAATTCGGCACCATGCCAAAATACGGTCTCTGAATTGGAAGGCAAATATTGGCTGGCTTTCAGGGTGTAATGGAACAGTGAAGAACGCATTACATAGATCAATGACTGTATACCATTCTGCATCATGTGAAATTTGGTATAGAATTACTGCTGGGTTTGGCACAATTGGACAACATGGAACAACAATTTTATTTACCCTTCTCAAATCCTGTACTATTCTGAATGTTCAGTTAGGCTTTTTTAATCCCGTTATAGGCAAATTACAAGGACTGCTTTCTATTTCTCTCAAAATCCCTTGCTCAATCATTTTATTTGTCACTGGTGTTATTCCTTGGGAAACAACCTTTACAACGCAACTTTTACAACGCACTACCATTACAACTAAACTTTTACAACGCAAAAACTATTACAACGCATGTATTTACAATGCATGTTTTTACAACGCAAGTACCTTTACAACGCATACCATTACAACGTAAGTATTGGTAAGTATATAATTATATTTAAAATGTTATATTTTTGGGTTTTTTTAAGGGGTATTTTTAGGGTTCAGGGTCAGTTTTCAGTTTTTGGGTAAAGGGGTATTTTTAGGGTTCAGGGTCAGTTTTCAGTTTTTGGGTAAAGGGGTATTTTTAGGGTTCAGGGTCAATTTTCAGTTTTTTGGGTAAAGGGGTATTTTTAGGGTTCAGGGTCCGTTTTCAGTTTTTGGGTAAAGGGGCATTTTTAGGGTTCAGGGTCAGTTTTCAGTTTTTGGGTAAAGGGGTATTTTTAGGGTTCAGGGTCAGTTTTCAGTTTTTGGGTAAAGGGGTATTTTTAGGGTTCAGGGTCAGTTTTCAGTTTTTGGGTAAAGGGGTATTTTTAGGGTTCAGGGTCAGTTTTCAGTTTTTGGGTAAAGGGGTATTTTTAGGGTTCAGGGTCAGTTTTCAGTTTTTGGGGTAAAGGGGTATTTTTAGGGTTCAGGGTCAGTTTTTAGTTTTTGGGTAAAGGGGTATTTTTAGGGTTCAGGGTCAGTTTTCAGTTTTTGGGTAAAGGGGTATTTTTAGGGTTCAGGGTCAGTTTTCAGTTTTTGGGTAAAGGGGTATTTTTAGGGTTCAGGGTCAGTTTTCAGTTTTTGGGTAAAGGGGTATTTTTAGGGTTCAGGGTCAGTTTTCAGTTTTTGGGGTAAAGGGGTATTTTTAGGGTTCAGGGTCAGTTTTCAGTTTTTGGGTAAAGGGGTATTTCTAGGGTTCAGGGTCAGTTTTCAGTTTTTGGGGTAAAGGGGTATTTTTAGGGTTCAGGGTTAATTTTGGGTTTTTGGGTAAAGGGGTATTTTTAGGGTTCAGGGTCAGTTTTGGTTTTTTGGGGTACAGGGGTATTTTTAGGGTTCAGGGTCAGTTTTGGTTTTTTGGGGTACAGGGGTACAGGGTATAAATAAAATAAAATTAAATTTAAATTAAATTATTTAAATAAAATTTATTTAAATGGGTTTTTGGGGTACAGGGGTATTTTTAGGGTTAAGGGTCAGTTATGGGTTTTTGGGGTACAGGGGTACAGGGTAAAAATAAAATGAAATTAAATTTAAATTTAATTATTTCAATTACATTTAAATTAAATTAATTAAATTACATTAAATTAAATTAAATTAAATTAAATTAAATTAAATTATATTAATTTCAAATAAAAAAAATAATATATACTTACCAATACTTACGTTGTAATGGTATGCGTTGTAAAGGTACCTGCGTTGTAAAAACCTGCGTTGTAAATACATGCGTTGTAAACGTTTTTGCGTTGTAAAAAATTCGTTGTAATGGTATGCGTTGTAAAAGTATGCGTTGTAACGTCATACATCCTATTCCTTCAATTGTTCCAGCTGTCATTTTGTATTGGGGAATATTCGGATAACTTATTCCTTCTTTCACACAAACTCTCACAGGATCTACGTTTTTCATCAAGCCAATATCTTCTCCTGTGAAATCCCACACGTGTTCTTTGACTACTTCTTTCAATTCATCAGGTATTTTCTCTCGATCAAACACAGGAAACATACTATTCTTTTCTGCTTCTATTAGTGACATTGTCATTTTATACAAATTATCCTCGTCTGGAGTTTGAAGCTCAATGCCATCTGGTGAACAGTAAATGGCACGGTTCATTTTGCGCAGTATATCCCTTCCAAGAAGATTAACAGGACTACTGTTGCACACTACGAATCGATGCATGTCTTTGAAATTTCCAATTTCTATTTCAACTGGTTTTGTTAAGGACGTTTTCATCTGCTAATTAGCTACACCTGCAACTTGAATATGTTCACCCGAGAGAGGAAGATTTTGAATTTCCACTGATCTAACAGTAGAATGGGTAGCACCTGTGTCCACTAGGAAAGTCACATCTACATCATTCACCTTCCCATTCACATATGGACCAGACTGATCTACCTCTAGAGTAGCGCCAAGTACGCACTCTTCTCCCTCTCTCAGGCACCGTCAGAAACTGTCATCCGACTCACTTAGGTCTTCTTTCTGCCAATATTGCGGTCTCACATGCACTCTGGGATTTCTTGTTACCTGATCTCATGTGCAGAATCCTTTCTCTGTATTGTATCTCTGTAGGTGTATACTGTGAGGAAGTGGTGGTTGTGGCACCTGACACTGTGGATTAACTACCTATTGCTGTGGCGATGGCTGTTGAATTACCTCATTCTGCACCTGCGGATTCAATGATGTATTTTCTGAATAAACTTTCGGTGGAAACTTACACTCTTTCCTCCAATGCCCCATCCTACCGCAGTTATGACATGGATATTTCTTCTTTAATTCTTCTATATTTCCAGTAAATTTTTGCTTACTAAAATTTCCCTTTAATCTAATTTGGTACCCTTCTGTAGTTTTATTTTCTAGTTCAGCTACTTGATGCTCTACAACCTTTACTTGTGCCCACATTGCTTCTCCTTAAGTTTCCTTTGTTTTACTTCAATTTCATCACTACAGTATTTTGCATGTCTCATGACTTTGTCCACAGAACATGACTGCCATCCCATTAAGTTATGCTTAATCATATCTCCTATTTCTGGTCTCAGTCCGAACACAAAACGATATACAAAATGACTCATATCCTTTTCATTCAGTTCCTCATACCCACTATACTGTTTAAACACTAATAACAGTCTCTCATAAAATGCATGAAATAACTCTTTTGCTTCTTGTATTGTACTGTCTATTTTTACCCAATCTGTCTCTATTGGTGGAATTTTGTTTTTCAGAAACACTATCACTTGCTCATATTTTCGCATTACCTCAGGTCCAGGAGCACCTGTCACTTTATCTCGTGGATATTCAGCTTTTGGCCAGTCCACTGTAATCTTGCACTCCGACCATAGATCAGCTGGTACTACTATGTCAAATAACCCATCTAAGTCTTCCCACAAAACTTTTGAAACCTTCACAAATCGATCTACTTGCCTATACCACTCTACTGGTTTCTCTCTCAATCTGGGAAAGTCATTTGTGAATGATAAAATATCCTGTCTACTCCAAGGTACATGCACATATCCTCCTCCTGGTATTTCTCTCATTGGAAACTCATTTATTCTAAAGTTTTAATCCAATCACTTAATACCTGCTCTGATGGTCCTACTGGAGTTTGTGTCAAATCAATTTTCTCTACACTTTTCTCAGGAGTTATAGAACCAGACTCTGCTCCTGTTGGAAATTTATACGAAAGACTCTGATTAAAAGTCAAATCAGGCGGTATCATTTGATTAGTACGTCTAATTTCTGACAAGTCTGGGTAAACCTTTTCTTTTACTTTTTGTAGACTCTGATTTAAAGCTATTGTTACTGGAACAGTTACTGCTTCTATATTTTTAGTAAGTTCCTGAATCTTTTCGGCCACTTCATTTGTTGAACGTATATATTCAGAGGTACTCTGTTGTGCTTCAATTTGTTGTTCTACTCTATTTCCAATTTTCTCTGTTCCATCCCTTTGTTTAGGTGTTCCAGTGTATCTGGTTCCTAATAATGGAACATCCGAATCATATATCACATTTCTACTCTTTCTGGAACATCTCTAAAGTTTGAAAATCGTTTTGGAGTTTCTGTAAGTCTATCCTCTGACTGTGGAGCACTTGGAGTTGTACCCATAGAAATTGATTGGTATGACGGTGGTCTCCTATTTAGGATCTCCTCTAGCACTGCATCCTCGGACCCACAATCCTCATAACTTCTCTTTCCTGTTTCTATACTGTTCTTCTTTTCTGTACATTTTCGCCCTCTTTCCTCATCAACCAATCTGACCTGATACATTCCATCACACATGTTAGCATTTCTCCACCTTCGCATTCTACTCTCATGTGTCTCTCTCCAAAATCCACGACCTCTATTCCTTGGTCCCATGTAGTTTCCAAATCTTTCTTGCTCTAAACCATGCATTTCATCTTCCCACTCAGCTAAAGCTTCAAACTGAGTCGGTCTAGGTCTTGGTTCGAGCTTCATCATCTTTTCTCTCAAATTCCTCAGAACTGCAAGACTGAAAGATCATACTTCTGGGAAAGCTAATGCACCATCATTTTCAGTATGCCTTGCCCAATTTTCTAACAATATACATGTATGGTAGCCATATTTTGTCATCATGTATGATGCAGGCGTTTTCGGCTGAGGAATTATTTTTCCCTCTCTTGTTTCTTTTAAACACATTTTTCAATTTTTGGAACCATGAAGATTTTTCTTTCTCCATTCCGTAATAAAATTAAATGTTTGCTATTAATCTCCGTCTTTAAAAAGATTGCGCACTCTTCCGTAAACACCAGCCTATCACAGCACGGTTCACACTAACGCACCAATTAGAACAAGATACGTTTCATTAGTGCTCAACCAATTATTTTGCTGCTTTCGCTGATGCACCAATCAGCCCTTATTCGGTCTTGATCACACGGACCAATCCTAGCGCGACACCTTTGACATCAGCCCTGCTCTGGCTTCTGCAGCTTCAACTAACCCCTCCTTTACAAAATTTATCGGCACACTGTATTTACATCTTTATACAGCAACATCAGTTAGTAGCTACATAAAACAACTCCATTTGTCTGTTTCGTTAAAACCAAAGTGATAGTTTCCTCAATCACACAAGAATTCTGTATTTCCAGTAGACAGCGCTTACCTCTTTCTACCACAGAATATTTGCTTTTGCCGATAAAGTAGCACTTCCCTCTACCTTACCTTTCTCTCAAGCTTAGGTTAAACTTTATTACTCTCTCCGGGTAAAGTTTTAGCCAGAATACGCAATGATCCCTATGCTCAGACCCAAGAGTTCACAGGTTGCCTTCGCTATACATGCACCACTTTTACACGTAAAGGTCCCTAAACTTGTAACATACGATGATGTCACCACTTTGAAACAGACTATGTGATGTGCGACTTTACTTGCCACACTTCCTCTGCCTGCAGACAGAGTGACCAGCTTCCCACACTTTCCGGAAGCCTTTTCCAGACTACATATAACGTAACACAAACTCAACAGATGTTAGTCCAAAATTCTGTATATCCAAATTCTATATATTCTACTCTACACATCATATATCCTAGTCAACCTATAGCAACCAATGCTCTCCTACCAAGAATTACTGGTGCAGCGCGTCTCCAGAAATTCTTCATAAACCATCACCTTAACCCAAGGAGCTATTCATGAATTTCTCACCAGTGGGCCCATAACACTGCAATACACACATTTACTTTGCTCCGAAGATTCAGTGAAGACCAAAGGAGAGTTTTGGGGCAATAGCGGAGTATCTAAACTTAAGATGTATACATTATTTACATTTGCAGTTTTAATTCTAATACCATGGTTTTTCTCTAAAAGAAAGATTTAAACCACCCCACCACTTATTTTCGATGGATCAGCTAGTAAAAGTTACCTAAAGGACAACAAGACCTGCTTAATTCTCCATTTATTTAATTTTTATTTAGAGATTTAATCTATTAGCATGATCTCTATGTTTTACTTGAATGAAAATTCAGTTAAGCATTAATAACCTGAAAGAAAATTTTTATTTAAAACATTCATTTATTAGCATGACAGTTTAGGAAAATAATTCAAATCATATTACCAAGATGTAGAGACGCAGACATCAGCATAGAACACAATAGTTCCCGAAGAAAACACCTCTCTATCTCTCTCGATGTTCCCCTCTCATAGGACTTCGCACCCATTCAAAAGTTAAAGTTCAGAAAAATTTCAAAGTCCCTGCGCCATAGGAAAATTACACAGACCAACAGTATCTCGGGGTGCAAAGATTAAGTCGAAAAGCAAGCTTTTTTCATTGTCTCAAATGTGCTCTTTTATTCCTTTTTTCACTAACTTATCTATCTAAATTCGTAACTCTTATGTCCTAGAGTGTCCGTGATTGATCAATTTAGAGGTGGATGAACATCACCTCATCGCCTTACTGTTCAATTTATGCGGAGTCATCATTATAATAGAAAAAATAGTGGTGCCATTGTTCACGTTCTACTTTCTTCGAAGTGTCCTTTAAATTGTTATTCAGTGCCCCATTCCCACGATTCATCTGCTGACTCTCATAAAATTTGGCAACTGCTCTATGCGGCAGGCCACGCTGTCCTTGACCCATACTGCACAGGCACAGGCAGCTCGCGCTCCCAGTCGGCGCATGCGTTCTTAGACCGCCACCTCGGAGTCACAGTCAGCTTCCATTTTCTTTTGGTCACATAGGCCACAATTTAGGAACTAATATAGAAACAAACACAATTAAACGTAAATTTGTGAAACAAAGCCTTTCTGTTTACCTCCCCCTTCTAATAATATCCCAGTTAGTATTTATCTAGCTTTAAGCAACACATATGCGTGAATTTACTTACCAAATCTTCATGATTTATGCCACAAATAAACAGACAGAAAGCACATTCATGCAATTTCTGATTAAATTATGACAAAAGCGTACCTTTTATGACGTGATACATGACAAATTAGTAAATTATGCTTGGTAATTACATGCAAATTAATATCCCATGTGTATTTGTGTGTGTACATTCTATTCTATGTTGGTTAATTTCAAAACCACATGATTAGTTAAGTTGATTGACAACATGTTGCCTGTGCACATAAGAGATGTATGTCATTGGCTGGTGATGATGTGTTCTACCCTATGGGTACAGGAACTATTTGTTTTTTTTTTGTAAAACTTGTATTATGTTTTCACTTAGTTTTCAAATGCTTTGGCTAAACAGTTGTTAAGGGGAGCATTCTTGCTATTGGGTTTAAACTGTTTCTTTAGCGATATAGAGCTCTGTGTTTTCAATGTAACTCAAGAAATATTTTTAGAGTGCATCTGACCTCAGATCTGACCTCAGACTGCTTTGGTAGCTTCTGAATTATTAGATTTTTCTTCATACAAAACTCGATCTATCTATGTCTAGCTCAATATAACTCCCCCATCTATCTCTTCCACTTTGCACGTTATCTCTACCTACATGCTCCTGTGTCTCTTTGTCCCATTCTATCTCTAACTGTAACTATATATATGTTTCTCTCTGTTAGAAATTGGGTTACTTGTTGACTGCGGTGTGAGCCCTGGCCAAACAGCAACCACAATCGTAGTCAGGGTAAGACACAAATAAACCCCAAATTAACTTTGAAAAACTGAGAGATAAGAAAAAGGGAGGTTAAAGATGAGTGACCTAGAGAAGAGACGGGAGAATGTGGGAGAACAGAAGATCTGGTTGAAAGGAGAGGGGAAGATCGTAGGAGGAAGAGGGGGTTGGAGAATAATGACGGAAAAAGTGCAGAGAGCTAACTGTGTCGACCCGAAGGGAGAGTGAAGAAAACTTGGAAGAGTATTGGAAAACACGAAGGAGATATGTTAAGTTGGAAACAGGGTATTTAATAAGGTCACACAAAGGATATATTAGAATGTCACTTATAGATGATGTGTAGTACAAAACGATTGAGTTTAAAATGAATTTGAGTCCATGGTTACAATAGTTGGTTGCTAATATATGTTTCATTGTTATTTACAGTATGTTCCCTGACGAAGGACCTAATGGGTCCGAATTGCATTGGATAAATAAACTAACTGCTTGAAAGGAACCATGTTTTAGTCGTGTTTTTGGTTGAGAGGTTCGGATGGCCCGCCATTACATGAGAAACCTGGGAAACTCGTATTTGCCTTGCATGAGGAGGAGATCAAGAAAAATAATTAAAAGCGGAGCGATTGTGCAGCGCATTACATAAGGATTAAGATTTAAAGGAAAAAAAGTTTCATATGAAATAAAGGAAGCAAATGCATTGTTGAAAAAGGAGGCTGTCGCCACTTAAGTGGGGTTAAAGGAATACCCCACTATTTTTGTTGTTTCATGTTTTACACGTGCAGTGTGGGCTTGGCACGAAAAAAAATGAGCACGCCACTCGGAAAAGATTTGGTTTAAAAATGACAAGTAAAATATGGTTGAAAAACGGTGTGCAACCCATTTCTTATGTGAAATTGTCGAATCAGCTCCACACAGATACCACGAAACGCCACATTTGGAGTTATTCAGACATACATCACACACAGGGTGTAATTATCTCCAGACAAACTAAACAGCTACTTCCAATTAATTAACTCCACTTGCCCGGGATGCATGCAGGTGGGTGCCAACTTACTTCACATGCTGTGGTCATGCCCTACGCTACAACTATACTAGGCAAGAGGTAACGGTGGCATTGGCAGCCTACACTGATAGGCCCCAATTGCACACATGGGAGGAATGCATATTGGACTTATTTCCCAGACCCAAGAAACACAAAGTCACTTACAGATTCACAGCTCTAGGTCTTATTGTAGCAAAACGACTAATCACTAAACAATGGAAAAGCAGACACCCTCCTGCCCTCAACAACTGGAAAAACTCGCAAGTGGTATGGGCACAGGCGGAAAGTACGGCACTGCACAGGAAGGAGATAGCTTGCTGGCGTATATACCCCATTGGGCAATGCTGGGACACGATATTGTCGGAGCTAAAACAAACAGACCAAGAAGCTAACAACATCGTGTTGTTATCACTTTATTTTTCCTTCTTTGCACTTCTAAAAACAGTGGGGCAGCGCTCCTCATCCTTAGCAGGGGACTAGGCTCTGCTCTACTTAAATGTTGCCTGTTTAGAAGACAAATTTAGCAGTGGAGACTATAAATAACTCCTGAATATGGAACATAATTTTGTCAGCTCAAGCCTTACCATGCTGAGCAATCTATAAGAATGTTGAATAAATAAATTCAGCTAAGAGTAAAAGTCTGAACGCCTGATATATTGACCTAACTCTATGGCCAGCATAGTTTCTTTCGTGGTCCCCGGAACACGATTGTGTCAGCAGCGGATTGAATGCCCTATCCTTTCATTCATCCACTCATTCACTGTTCTGACTGTCGCACCTGCGTTCGAGTGCATCTCTCCCCCGTCCCAGCTGTACTGGCTATAGCTCTCTGGCACTCACAGCACCACACACGCGCGCTCGCTCCTTCACAGGCCCCAAGGGCCAACATTTATGATAATTACATTTCAAATTATTCCCAGACCACCGAGACTTGAAAAACAAAAGACAAAAATCTGTTTCTCGGTGAAAGCTTTTAATATCCTGCAGGTCTGCGGTCAACCACATTGGTAAAATGAGACGACCACCCCCTTCCCCTCGCGGAGGCCTGTTCCAAAGCAAACTTCTGGGACTTAAGAAAGCAACCAGAGGAACGCCGCTTCCTTCCATTGTCCCAGATAGGCCTTTGCAAAATTAGCACGAATATTTCTGCGACGCGATAGAGATTAGGCGCTGGTCGAGAAACCTGGCGGGACTGATTGACGGGCGGCGGAGGGCAATTAAAACAAACCCTGGCAGCTGCGCCGGCTGCGTGTGTGAGCGATAAGAGGCTGTGGCGCAGACGTAATCTAAAGAAAATGCTCTGGGTGTGAGAGACGGTGAGACTTCCATTCTGAAAGAGCCAGACGGCGATAAGCAGGTCTGTGCTCAAACCTGTTGTAAGAAAGGCTGATAAGAAGAGCACACCCTTAGGCGCTGGGAATGCACGGCCAAGGGCATGATTAGCTCACGGTTACTGGCATCCGTCGGAGGGCTCCTTTCTGAGGCACAAGCAGGGCCGCCATTACCTCCTCGGCCGTCTTCTTCTCACACTCCTTAGGTCCTGCTGTGAAGAGGAAGATATAGTGGACTCGGAGAAATGGGAAATCTACCAATTCTGGGGGGACTGCATAATCCAGAGGATTACATACTAGTGGGGTTTTCGCCATCATAGGGGTCCACCGTTGAATCCTCCGACATATTAAGCTCTCCTCCAACTTTAGATCAGGCCCAAAGTCAAGGGCAGTGATGAGCAAATCAAGGGAACATGACCGCAGCCAAATGAATCCTCAGTGTCATGACGCAGGTAAAAGCGGATAGGAAGTACTTGCAGTAAGAAGTAAGGCTTGCCTGACAGAAAGTGATGCTAAGATTGTGCTCTCTGAAAGCAGAAAGCATTAAACGAAATGGAGCTAACACTGGGAAGACACACCTGACAGAGAGGGTCTAGCATGTTTCTTAGGGTTACCAGACGAGCCTATGATTAGCGTGTCAATGTAGGTACCCCAGAGCAGGATGAAGGCCATACGTTCAGGAGAACCATGAGCTGTATGTATGAGCTGCTTTTAGATCAGCTGTCTGTAAAGTCATCTCATGTCAATGCTTTAAAACACTGGCCTGGCTCTAGCCTTTATGGACCCTTGTTGTCCTCTCCTGCTGCATAGCTGTGGGGACACAACACTTCAAAATCTGGATTTCCTTTTACAAATTACTGTAATATCGCAGCTAGTAGTTTACTTCAAACGTGACTGTAGTTCTCCGAGCACGTTATGAGATTAACTAAAAGCTCAGAACTAGATGTGGGCGAAATTTGCATTATTTGTATTTGTGTAATTAAACAAAGTTCTACAAAAACATTGTGAAATTAAGTTACATTTATACAAAATCAAAAACCGACATTTAGTGCTGTATTATAGCACAAAATATATGTTCACATCTATTTTCGAAAGTGAGGAACGTTTTGTGCTAAAAACGGACACAAGTAAGACAAACAACAGCCACTTGCATTCAGGTCATTCCTGTTGTTACTGAGCTAAAAGTTTGCTATAAACTAGAAATAATTACAGCAGTTAGTGTAATGGCATTATTCCAGATTACACATGTTTAAATACATTTCTTTCCACCTTGAAAATCAATTAAGTAATGAAAACATTCAATTAGGACACAGACTTTCAAAAACATTTTTCAATGCAGCCAATTCAAAATCATAGGTTATGTCAAAATACATAAGACTGCAAATAACACCTTCAAACAGCATTATAAAGCTGAAAAGTAAAGAGGATAACTCAATTAAAAATTGCTGCTTATACTTTAAGGATTGATCACCAGAGTACCACCAGACTTCATTTTATAGTCTTCTTTTATCTATGTAATGATTTTAAGTAATCATACAATAAAGTATTCATTCATTCCTTCCATCAGACTCAAAAAGGACCAATGTCACAGACTGACAGGAAGACAGTACAACATAGATGTTCAAAGCAACAAAGTTTTTATCTATGCCCACAACCGAGAATGCGCCATCCTTAAAAGCCTCAAAATACTCTTGACCAATGTCCATCCTGCTGTGAAAAACACCACAAATATTCTTTGATAACATAAAGGAACCTCAATCTGCAAGGCCTAACAGTGAGACGTGTTTTACTGAAAACTAACTACACCTAGGCCATGGGCTTCATTCTCCAAAATAATTTCAAGTTTCTTTCCATGAACAGTGCTGCTAGAGCAGGCATACAACAGCTTCATCTTAAGCTACTTCACACTGAGGGTCTTCTGAAAGAGCTTACTACATTTGAGCTACTGATCACAAAATACACACTAGATAGCAATACAGCCTTCCTCCCCGCTAGATGTTCACAGGCTATGATTCCAGATTCCTGAATGAATTCTTAAACTTACTCTCACACTTATTCTCAATGTCAAAATGAATCCTAGATTGGGAAGATGTTAATTTCAGAATTAGGAGACTTCATTTTTTGGACTGATGACTGATAAACAAACCGCCATAAGATCCTATTATGAACATGACCTAATTGGGTTCACGGACCTACATATTTCGCGTGTCAACCATCAAGCACCAGACATATGTTTGGAGGTTGATGATGTAGTCATGAACCTTCATTGTGGGTTAGACAATTGCCTAATATTCAGCCTACTCAAAACCCTGGGGAGGAAAGTAAAGAAAAACCTCCTGCATCTTCCAAGGCAGTGTTGTTAGGCCCCTAAAAAGCCATTACGTGAAGCATTCTATTGCACTTTCCAGTATACAACTCTTCACCAGGATTACACTTGGAAATCACTACTTCCTTCAAGGGAACCTAGTACCCAATCTCACCTATTTAACATTCCCCTCATCAAGGTCCATTTCAAATGTGGCAATTATAAGCCTGCCCTATGACCAAAGAAATAAAAGAATTCCAACACAATGACTATGTTTACACCATGAAAGAACACACTAATTGTAACTCATCAGGAGTGATTTACGCCATCCAGTGCCCATGCGGATTCCTATACATAGGTCAGACAACACAAAAAATAAAATGTCGCATCCTACAACATTGCAGCAAAATAAGATGTGGGACACAAGGGGCACCGTTAGTGGAGCATTTCACCCTATTTGGACACACTGCAGAAAGCATTAGATGGTGGGTCATTGAAAGAATACACAACAACCCCAGAGTTAGTTATCGTGAATGCAAATGGATCAACACATTTGACACGATACACAAAGGATTGAACGAATATGAGGAGATAGCACGACAGGCTGAGACTTTGCATATTAGTTGATACCACCTTGAATGTCAGATGTGTATATAGATTTGAATAGAGATGAACTAGGCCCTTCATCTCCCAACTGTGGTTATCCCATTAGAATGTAAATAGGGAGAATGCATATACATAGTATGAGCAATTGTATATATCACTTTATATGTAGGATGTATATAGGCAGGTTTTTAAGTGTTTGTCTTTTTTACGTGCTCTAGAATAATGGGCTATATACACACACCTCAGAGTGGAACCTAACCCTCTTTACTGTGAACACACCACCTGAATTGTCATTCTATCATGCTCTTTTGAGCGGTAGGGCCTTCTTCTACCCAATCCTTTCAGGCACCCTGCTGGGCCTCCCTTCAGGCCCCCACTGGCAACAGGCCAAGCATCTTGCCATTATGTGTATGCACGCCGGCGTGCACCCGACGTGTACCTGACTACATCTAGGTTACAACAGTATTTCTATCGGCACGGCGCAGACCTTCATTCTCTGCCCGGCGGTCTATCAAGCAGCATCGGAGCACATGAGGCTCCAACTTCGAACAGGTATTTCACGGTAGTCTTGTAGGACGCGAGCCTCTGCTCTTCTGTATGATTGGTCTTGATTGTGACTATGCTATTTTTATGGACTGCTTGGCTGTTTAAACTTGCATATCTACCGACATTGTACATAGGAGCACGGTTGCTTTCCCTATGTCTCAGGCAATATGGTTTTTCACTTTATATAAGTGCACATCTGAATTACTTAGTAGATAATCAACTATGGGGGTCCGGCATTGAATTCAGGCAATATGCTGCCCCTTTTCTCACTGTATAATAGCGCACATCCTTATGATTTAGTACAGAATCTACCACTGGGGATCCGGCATTGTTCTCATGAGCACTGAACCAGTATACAGTTGTGAATGTTTTACGGCATTCATACATTTGAGTCGGTTTTAAGGTACATAGCAATCACTATGAGGAAGCGTTACTGTATTATGTGACATGGCCCCTGTTGGTGTAGGTAGCTAGACGTTTAGCATTACCCTGGCACCAGCTAGTTTGAGCTTTCGTGTATTAGCCTGCAGGTAGAATGTGTCGAATCTGGGAGACGGTGCTCCATCGATGTGGTTATTCATCTTTAATCAGGATTGACCTTTAAATAATGGTGATACCTTGCTTAAGTGATTCTCCTTGTGTGGCATTGTGTGAGTCTCCACATTCTTGTATTAGGCAGCAGGTATTATGAGCCCAGGTTGTGAGACAGTGCGCCATCGATGCGGTCATTTTCCTCCCATCAGGGCGTGATCTGTACATACTCGTGACACCCTTGCATAAGTCTTTCTCCTTGTGTCTCATTGTGTGTGCCACACAGTGCTTATTCCACATGGCTTCTAGGATAGTACACTGTCAACTGTTCTTTTCCCTTTAGGAAGTGAGTTTTCACTCTACATACCAAGCTGATGGACAATTTAATCCCGACCAACCGTGGATTTTAACTTCTTTGGCAAAATTGGCCCATGTCCAGTATACCTACTTATTCTTCATACTTTCCTGAGTAGCCAGGGCCTGGCACCAGGATTAGGATAGTTGCCTTGCCTTACCGGTGAATTTCCACCTTGATCCCACACACAGTGCCTTCTATAGTTAACCTTCATTCTTCTCCCCTAGGTTGCCAATTCTGTCCTGATGAAGACTTGCAGCTGAGGCTCAATCTACCCTCATTGCGTTAGCCGAGTCGAAACGTCGAAGCTCTCCTACATCCAAGACTTGTACATGGTTCCCTCTTGACATATTTCGGAAGTGTATTTACGCAGACTCATGAACAACAAAACCAAATATATACCATGTTTTGTGTAATGGACAGGTCTACTTAAAACTGGTCTGTTTACCAGTATTTACTGAACAAATCGAATTGTTTTTCCTCACTTCTATGACTCTTTACTATCATTACCCATCACCACCACTATCCCAATTCCCTCTCCTTTTCCTGTGGCAACCTACTGTCAGTCAATCTAATTGAAATTTTGTCTCATTGTAAAATAAATGTTATTCAATTGACCTCAGTTATCTGTGGCGCTTGTTCCTTCTTGTGTGGTATTTCCGTAATGTATATATCTTTCCATTGGTAGCGAATGCACCCTTACACAAGGCATTTACTGCTCATATGGATATTGCTGTTCTAGGTATTCATGCCAGTGTTGTAGGTTTCTACACAACACACAGTAATTTAATTAGAATTTACTTTATGCCAAATTGAATCACGGACCAATTTTGTATTCCCGCATTGCATCCAGGTCCGTTGACTTGTTGGGTTACCCCATTTCTGATAATGATCACCAGGATTACATGTCACACTTGAGCCAGATTATGAACAGTTTTCACGAAGAACCCAAGTGTTTCTTGATGTGGTGGCCCCACTCTAGAAAAGAAAGATCAAATCTGATTTCAAGGTTGCCAACATTTAGTTTAATAAAGATATTGAACTCCTGAAAAGAGATGGAACATCCTTTGAATGATGCTCGATGAATTCCCTGGAGAAGAACAAAGCAATGTATAAAATCCACTCAAAAGAGATACCAAAAAGCATCAGTCCAACAAAATAAAACCTAATACAACAAGTAGTTATCAGGGACAAGCAATACAATTACTGATTTATTCCAGATTTTCTAAGAAATCACAATACGTACAAAGCAAACAATGTGACTATTAGGACACAAAACTATCTTATAATCTATTGTTCTTGGCCAATAAAGTAAAATTGATCAATCTAAAAATTGCCACCCAACCACTAGAGACCATTGGTAAAGTGAGAGCTCAGTCTGGGACACAGATTTTAATCCCTCATTCCAATATCAGTGTAAGAATTTACTGAAATGTTAACAAATAATAAGCAATCTCATATCTTTCAAATGAACCAATAATAATAGCTAGGGAGGTGACAAGACAGTTGAAACAACATAGCAACAACATATCCCTCCTAAACGACTGGTGGTTAGGCTTTGGACAAAATTGAAGCGCAGTGTCAACACTCATTGGCATGTGAGGAGATACAAAGAGACCTCCGTGAGAACCAAACTGCAGTGTTAATACTATTGAACCTCAGTGCCTTATGACACTGCTCCACCTCTGTCGCCTCTAAGCCCAGGCTAGCCCCACCATATTTAATCAATTCCTTCAAGTCCACATGCACCAGATAATGTTGGGTCAGTTCACCCCAAGGAATTCCATGCAGAGTCTCACAAGAATCAGAATGATCTTCTTGGCTCTGTAATGCACAATTACGTCATCTAGCCAACTTTCTCGACCATGTCAACATGCCATTCCAAACCTATGCTGCTGTTACACAGATCATGATCTCTGGGGTAAATGCCTAGATCTTACTACCTGCTTTAAGTATGTACAGAAATGAATGCGGGAAAACAAGTCATTGAATTTCCCTAATGGTTCGAAAATGAAAATATTTCTTAGGTGTCAACTTCAGTCTTTTTCGCTCGTCAGTAAACTACATCTATAACGAAAATACTGTTGTTCCAGCCACTGTGTAGGAGAGTAGGATCTGCTTCTTATAGTTACCCCCACTTTTTGCTGATGCTCCACTGTTTTTCGACTTTATTCTGTCTGGGACCCTATCCAGGGCCTCAGCCTAGCTGCTTCCTCGCCAAAATGATTGCATGTACTTTAAGTACACCACAGATTGGATTCTGGGGTACCCTTATAAGTCCCTAGTATGTGCTATCCTATAGAACCAGGGCATAGGTACCCCAGAGGCCTCTTAGGGCCTGCAGCATGTATTATGCCACCTCAGGGAGACCATTTAAAATGACACAACAGGTCTGCTACAGCACCCTGTGTAAGGTGGTGTATGCACCCCTTACTTAGATATAGGTTCCCTATATCTATCCATCACTACACATATATACCTATCAGTCACCCCCTAAGGCAGGCCTTATCAATCCTGAAGGCAGGGTGCTGGGTTTTATGTGAACGGGTGCCCATGTATGAGTAGAGCCCCTCGGCAGCCTTCGGAACTTTTGTTTCGGGGTTGTTTGTGATGCAGCAAACCATACACTCTTAAGTGCATTATAACCTCGCAGTCAATGCTAACTTTGGAATGGCTGCATGGAAACATGTTGTGTTTGGTGTCAAACTTGTTGGAATCATACCTCCCCGCCAGTGACTGGCGGGAGGTATGATTTCACCCTCCTAGAGGGAGAAATATGACTTCACCGATACACCCGGTACCAGCTTAACAGAACCCTGGCATCATGAGATGGATGCTGCTAGCCACAGACACGAGTCTGCCCTCTGCTGCTGGACGAAACTCCGGTAGGCGAGGCTGTACAATAGGTTTCCTCATACAGGCTTTAGTGTATTGGGGCTGGGTGGGTGCACTCCAACGGTGTTATGATGTCTGCACTGGGGGCACATTTGGTGCCCCTGTGCACAGTCCAGCTCAAACCAGTTACAGGGGCACTCAGCCCCTGCTCTGGTGTGAAACTAGACAAAGCACATGGGTGTAACTACCCCTCTGTCCCCTCTGTCCTGACCCTCCCATAGGTGGGTCCCCATAGTTTGTCCCAACCCTTCCTTGGGTATAAAGTAGGAACACTTGACTACAGGACTTTAGATTTACATGGACGATACTCTGCTACAGAATCCCAGAACTTCAACTATCTACACTTCGTTGCATGACCGAAGAATCTCCCTTGGAGTAAAGGAGTTACTCCCCTGCAAGGCAGGCACCAAAGACGCATCTGTCCTGTTTGCAACTAGTCAGCTACTGAAGGACTCCGAAGACTTTGCAACACAGGAGGTGGGTTTCCAAGCTTCCCCAAGGTCAATCCGTGCTCTCAGCAAACATGACATCCAAAGCCCTTGTGAGGACCGTGCAACCCAAACCCCTGGGCACAGTGACCATACTTTTGGTTGATCCCTAAGGCTGTGCTTTGGGCTGCTTGGATTCCAGACCCCAATAAGTGATTCCACCAAAGATTACTTGCCTACACTCCACCAGTTTTCTGTGGGCTGCTATTTAGTCATTCCTCTCGAGGTCCCTTTGCGATCCCTTGTCCGTCGACTTGTGGGTCCCTGAGAAGGGAAGTGCAACTTTAAATGAGCTTAGCTGGTTGCTCCAGACGTGCCCTGACTTTCCATTGCTTGGGGAGTCACCAGGACCTTGCTGGTCCACACCGTAGCCTTTTAACTCTCACCGCGTGGGTTACTATTGCAAAGGCTTGTTGGTCTCCGATCTGGACACCGACCCCCCAGCACTCGACATCCTTTGTGGGACAGCTCACCTGCAGACTCTGTCATCCTCGACATCTCCCGGTCCCCGTGGCAGCAGAGTCAAGCTTCACCTCATCGCACCTGAAACACCCGACATTGGTGGGCATTGGTCTACTGTGCCCCTGGTCACCCTTAAGTGACCCAGACTCTGTCCCTTCTGCTTTCAGGTTCTTCACAGCTCCGATCCAGGCTTGGATCACACCAGACACTTTTCTTCTCCACGGCAGCGGCACTTTGCAGCAACTCGCCATTGAAAACAGCGACGATTCCCAACACCATTTGACATCTATGGACCGGCTTCCCTGGGTGAGGTAACACGAGTACTCCGGTGCTCACATGGGTGCTGGCCTTAGAACCTCTAAGTCTAAAAGGGTTCGCTCCAAGTCCACTCTGAAGTGTCCCTAATCTTTAAAATTCTAACTGCGATTTTCCCATAGGATTGTACGGAGCTCGCGGTTGTATTCTCACATTGCACACGTCCCCCAGGGTCCCCTGTGTCACTACCTTGGGTGGTTCCTTTCGGTCCCAGCGATTCTACACGCTCTAGGCACTGTGTCTAGTCAAGTCGTGGTTCTTATACCACTTTCTTAATATATGGTTTGGTCTCCCCCTGGGGTCCATTATATATTGTGCTATTTACTTACGTTCTAGTCTGTTGATATTGTATTTCTTGCGCTCTAATCTCATAAAGAGGTTAGAGAGTGTTTAGTAATAAATACATATATTTTATATATACCTTGTGTGGTTCTCCTTTCATTTGGTCATTCAAGGGGTTATAATCTGGTAAACCAAGTTGCTTTACACTCCTTCAAGACTTAGCCTGATGGCTGCTCTCCATAGCTACGACTTGGATAGCTTTCAATAAAGGTTGTCTTAAACCTATCATCAATAAGGGTTGTTTGGACTGGTGCCACGTGCCCACTATAAGTAGTGGACAGCAAATGCCAGGCCAACTTCTCACACACTGTCCTTAGAGCTCTTGGCTCAGCGGACCCGGCGATTGTGTGCAGGACAGGCAGGCAGGGACAAAGTAAATACAGACTCATTTCATTCATACCTGTAAATAAACAACATTTATCAGAATTAGGGTTGCGTGAAATTCGAATAATTTGCAATTTCATAAAATTAGAATTCATTATGTGAAATGCAAATCCGCCATTTCGTGATATACATGTGTTCTAGTATCACTTTTTGATGCGAGAATGCATTCATGTGAAGCACTGCAAACAACAACCGCTCGGTTGTTTTTTCAAATGCGTTCGCAAAGTGGCGTATTGGCATAATTTTGGGAATTCTGCATAACAAGCACAATTCAAATTTACCAAACTTGCACCAGCGCAATCTAAATTTTACCCAGGCCTCATCAGAATCAGTCCTCGAGCTTTCTTTTTTTATGTCTGTGGAAAATGCAAGTACGGATTAAAATAACATCTTGCATTCGTATTTTCTCTGCCACTCATGTGCATACAGGGCATGCACAAGTTGCACGTTTGTAAAGTAAGGCTGCGAGTCCATTTATGAATACCGAAAGATTCATAGTTCAAACCCTTTGTGTCTAACTGTGGTACTTGGCATTCCTTCAAAGGGGTGTGAGGACATTCCGAGCGCAAAACACTGTGTTCTGTCTTGTTCAGCTGATGTCTGGTCCGCATAAGAAGAAGTTTACCCACATGATGGGAAAACTTCATAGCCTGTAACAGAATCTCCTTTGACATCACTCTGTCATTTAACTTGTATACATTCCACTAGAGGTGTGTAATGTCGTTGACAAAGAAGGTTTTATTGTTGCACTGATGTATTCTCTATTGCATTACAAGCATCACTTGGAATTTCGAGCAACCCACGGACCGTTTACATTTCAGAGCAGATTTAAATAGTTTAAAAAGCTCTCTGGGCTCGGCGTTCCTTTTTACATATTTCGGGGAAAAACTGAACTTTTCGTGCGGAGACCCACACTTTAAAGTCAATGTCTCTTCAGTGTTTTGCCAAAACGTTTCTAAGGGTCAGACAGTCAGTGCTTAACCTCGAGTTAACCTCGACAAATCTGGACCTTACGCCCATCTATCCGAGGCGTCATTAATGGAGTTTCCAATTGACCAGTTACAAATGGCTTCTATTGGACGGTATAGCGGTAATACCTGTCCATACCTGATAACACAGGATTTTTTCATAAGTGCTTGTTTGGTGTGCTTGAATTTTTTTCTAAATTGAAATTGTTTATTTAACAGCAAAATGTGCATATTTTCAGAAACTAACACGCTGTTGCTTCGAGACAATTTTTTCTCCCCAAATACTTATTTAAAGCATATACTTGGGTGATAATCACTCCGGCTGTCTGGAATGCGACTTTATTATTGTAACCCGTCTTCTCTAAGGTGTCAATCACCCAGGCCACGTCACTGCTGCACGAGGCTATAATATGTGTCTTGCTCTACTGTACTGCCTGAGATTGTAAAGTTCGAGAATTGTATTTACTTTTCTACCCAGCTGTTTCTAGACATATTCTCAGTCATAACATATCACTGGAAATGTGCTTGAAAGGGACACAATAGAAACATCAAAGGCTATGAAATTAATACCTGTACATAGTTGCTACAGTAAAGGTTAGGCCATGGGAAACTGATCTATTTAATCCATGGGTACTCGCAAACATTCTCCAAGGGGCCAAAAAAGTTTGGTCTGTGATGTCGACCGAGGACCGCATTGATACCAGTTGGGTGATGGTCGGGGTTAGGGAGCGATTGTTGGTAAAGTGGATGTAAGGAAAGCAAGGCTTAGACATCTAGGGGCCCATTACGATGTCGGGGAGATTGCCCCCGCCAGGCTGGCGGTAGCCACCGCCAGCCTGGCGGGGGCAATCCGCTCGACATCGTCCTTAGAATTCCCCCCCCCGCCATATTAGGATGGCGGGGGGACCACGGCGGACGGAAAGACTGTCCGCCGCTTTTCCACCCTGGTCGCTTTGCGGCCGGGGCGGAATATGAATAATATGGTGGCGGTGTCTAATAGACACCGCCAGCCATATTATGATGGGCAAATTGTAATGCCTTTCTGCGGCGGCGATGCCGCCACGGAACGGATGCGGTCTTCACTCTGGGGGCCCCTGTGGGCCCCCAGAGTGAAGGTGATGGGGGGAGCACACGGGGGGGGGTTCCCCCCCTTCATTTGCATATACATAGCGGCGGTGCCTGCCGCTTTGTATATGCAAATGCTACAATGCATTTATAGCATTGTGGCGGGCAGTGCTGAGAGCACCGCCCGCCACAATGCTATAAATGCAGGATGTGCCCGCCACTGTGGTGGGCACATCCTAATCCCAACAACGGGACCCCCGCCCTAATGGCGGGCGGTCCAGATATCTGACAGGATGGCGGGCGGACAAAGTCCGCCCGTCATCCTAATGTGCCCCTTAGTATCTAAATTGCACAATGTGAAACCAAAAATGTGGAATTAATCCTGACTTCTCCACTTAACCAAATTGTGTGATTTTAGGCAATTGTTTTATTTCACATTCCCCCTTTTTTCTTCATTATCACATGAGGAGCTCAAAATACATGACTTCAGGACGTGTACTGCACAAAACCTTCTCTTGTGTTTGATTTAATAAGCAATAATGTTGTTCACGTATAATAGTAACCCAGGCCACCCAAGAGTGCACCTTAACAGACCTCTTAGTACACTATTGGCATTGTTGTCACGGTGGCTGGAAGAATGAATGTTTCTGAATTCATGTTTGAAAACTATCACTTATAAAATATACTTCTCAATCCACTGATGTAATCCGGTGTACTATGGTGAAAGAGTTCTGCATGTTAATGAAACACACTCTTTGAATTTTGAGTAGACTTTATCATACTTTTGCGCTTTTGCTGCAAACGGTCTTTAAAAATGAAGGTGTTTCTAAAGTTAAGCAGTGCAAGAAACCCTGGTTACTTCCTTTCTTTAACTTCCATTAACCTTTGAATAAATGCTTGCCTGTTTATTTAACATCTTTTTAATGTTAGTGCTGAGAGTAAACAGCAGCCCAGTGTTGCTGTTGAGGAGGGCAGCGCACATAAAGGTCAGGAGGGCCACATGTGGCCTCTGGGTCATACTTTGAGTGTCATTAATCTAATCTATCACTTTAGCACAGGTTATGGCCTTAGGGCACTGAGACAAGGGAAAATTCTGGACATGGAATAGAAGCAACCACAGAATGAGACCAAAAACAAAACAGCTCAGAGAAATACCAGAAAAACCATAAAAGGACTTGTCCATTCGTAGCCAGCAGAACAGTAAAGTTAACAGAATAGCTGAGTATTTAAAGTTCTCTTATAGATCCTGTTTCGAAATACTCCTAATTTCCAGAGTCCTGAAGACCCACAGTTTATTGTCACAAATAATATAAATAAATACTTAGGCAGCTCCAGGTAGAAACTACCACAGCGACCCAGCCTTGAATGTAGTCAAGCTGCAACAAGAGAGCAGTGATCCTCTTTAGGAAGAAAGAAGGAACTTTACTGAGAATGTAAAGGCAAAGATGAAAGCAGGAACTTCCCACCGAGTCACCTTGCCTCTGGGACGTCTTCTCCTAGTCGACAGTTATACCCAAAGATCAGGGGGGTTGAAAGTTTTGATAGTAGGCAACATCTTTGTCTTGCTTGCTTTAAGTGGTAGAAAACGGTGCCCCATCATTTGGTAGATGGCTGCCAGACAGTTTTTCATATTCACTGCCAATAATTAGGCTTGCCCATCTAACCTGACGGTTATCTACAAGTCACTGTAAGAATCCAGGCATCCAAATGCTCGGATCAGGCCAGAAAGGTGTCTTACATAGGTATTATACATTGTGGGGGGAATGGCAGGACCCTGAAGCAAAAAGGCAGTTTGGGTTGAACTGTTCCCATGAGAATCAAGGTCAAGGCTGATTTGCATATGGCTGGGACTAAATCGGGTTGGCCTGGTGAGCAAAAAAGCACAATGGTTTTAACCCAGATCTGTGACTGGGGTGAATGTTTGACAATGCTCAGTATTCCGTCCATTTAGTTTAGTTTAGTTTATTTGGATTTATAGAGCACCTGGTTACACCAGCTTGTGTGTCCCCGAGCTGTTGATTACCACTGATAATTCTCAGAAAAATGAATGATCTGCAGTTCATAGGTAGCTATGTATCTACGGTGAAAAAACCCCATGCTTTCAGCTTCTTACGAAAGATCTTCTCTAAAGGTTCCTTCCGGAGGGACATGGGTAGTTCAGTAGTAGTAGTAAGCTTTATTCGATATAAATCTATCATAAAAGCATATACATCTAAAATTCATGGGTAGTTTATTCCAGCTCTTAGCTGCCAGATAGCTAAACGATATTGCACCCATATGAGCTCTTTTTATCCTAGGGACTTTTACCAGATGTGTTCCTGTACATCTTAACTGACCATCATTTTTTTGTGTTGCTATATTCACCCTAAGTGGGAAGGGTATGGTCAGACGTGGGCCCGTGCTTGCTATGCCATAGAATTCAAGCTAGCCTGGCTGATGAGGGGTGATACCCCAAAACTAGCCCAAGCTAGATGCTTGTGTTTCGGTCCCAGGAGTACCTGCCATGGTAGTTTGGTCTGGACTGTTCCCACGAGGAGCAGGGTCAAGACTGATTTGCACATGGCTGGGTCTAAACGAAGTGGCATGGTGCAAACAAAAATTTTGGATTTAACCCAGATCTGTGATTGTGGGTGAATATTTGACAATGTTCAGCATTCTGTCCGTCATCTTTTTGTGTTGCTATAGTCGCCCTAATTGGGAAGGGTATGCCCAGACATGGGTGCATGCTAAAATTGCCACTAGATTCAAGCCAGCCTGGCAGATGAGGGGTGATATACTAAAACTGGTCCTAAGATGCTTGTTTTCTGGTCCAGGGAGGGCCTGGCCTGAGAGTTTGGACTGGACTGTTCCCATGGGGGACAGGGTCAAGGCTGATTTGCATATGGCTGGCTCTAATCTGGGGTGGCATAATGATCAACAAAATTATGGATTTAACCGAGATCGTGACTGGGGTTGAATATTTGTACAATATACAGCATTCCGTCTATCATCTTTTTGTGTTGCTGTAGTCACCCTAAGTCTGAAGGCTATGCCCAGGCATGGGACACTGTGCTTGCTATGCCACTGAATTCAAGCTAGCCTAACTCATCGGGGTGATACCCTGAAACTGGTCTAAGGATGCTTGTTTTCCAGTCCAGGAAGAACCTGGCCTGGCAGTTCAGGTTGCACTGTTCGGATGGAGAGCACAGTAAAGACTAATTTGCATTTGGCTGGGTCTAAAAAGGGGTGGAACGGTGAGCGAAAATATTATGGATTTAACCCAGATCTGTGACTGTGAGTGAATGTTTGACAATGTTCAGCATTCCATCCATCATCTTTTTGTGTTGCTATAGGACCCTGAAGCACCCACACCTAATTTCCCAATTTTCAGATTTGAAAGGAGCTGCAGCAGTGTTTCCCAAATTATGGGTCACAAGCAGATTGTTTTGGGTCAGGAAAGTCCGAGCAATAAATAAAGATGCCTTTAAATTGTGTGTTTATCTTGTCACATTTGTCTGCTTCAAAGACTGTAAGACAGTCTTCAGATAAATTGCTGCTTATTTGTTTAACATGGTATTGGTGTGCACTTTTCTTTCTCAGTCTGCAATGTGAGGAGAGTTTTTAAAGTGAATGATGTGACGAACTTGCTGGGGTACAGGAAGTTCGAAAGGAAAGTCTGTAGAATGTTGTTTTTTTTGCAACATACTGTAAATACCTGTAAATAAAAAGCAAGCTTACAACAATTAGGTAAGCAAACATGTAGCACATTGTTTGTAGTTCTGAAGTGAGATAGAAACAGATTTTATTAGGATCAAAACAAATCAAGAAACTTTATTTGGTAATGTACAAATGATAATTATAACCAGAAACCCGAATTCATACATTATCTTTTGTGTGCTCTATAATATTTTCAGTAAAACTGTACGTCAGTGCAAAGTTAGTTGCCAATAAATGAAGAATGTGCTGTCTGTAAATGACAATGCGCTACCACACAATGATTTAGTTACATTAAAAACCGCCCCTCCTCATAAGCTCTTGAAGGTCGGTCAGTCACTAAAGGTTGTTGTTCTACAAAGTAGGTTGTGGTTCTAAAAAGTTTGGGAACCACTGAGCTAGAGCATTTTTTTTTGGTTGGCTCACTATAAAAGCATAGGAATATTTTATGAATGCACATTAAGTGTTTATGGCTATTTAGCAAAATTATGTAAAATTGTATTGCAAAAAATGTCATGTAAAATGCACCTTTCTCCATTATTTTTTAACCTTTATTTCTGGAATAAGGTTGCTCTTCCCAAGAAAACTGTCTTTGAGGAAGGATGGCATGCTCCACTCCCTGCAATTCAGTGGGCAGTGCCAGTGGTAGAAGTAGGTGGTGGCCCTAAAAAAAACGTTGATCATGAAACTTGTTCTATTGAAAATTAAGCACTGCAGACCAATAGTCTCTGCCACAGTAGAATCACTTTAGCGGTCTGGGAGATCATAGAAGAAGAGGCAACAGACTGAGAATTCAGAGCCCTAAACACCCACCTTAAAAGGGGTGACTAATACATCTAAACCCAAAAATGCAAAACAATAATGATGCATTCCTTCACTTTCCTGACTTCTTAAAGAACCAGGGAAATCATGGGAAACAAAGGAAATGCATAAAAGGGGCCCTGTAATCAAGACTCCACCAGCACATCACAACAAACAAGGCAACACCTTGTTGACTCTACTTGGACATGAATCTATTTTTGGATGACAAAACCTCTGACATAGGTGTTAGAATACTAGTTGATTTGAAATCCAGGCTTGATGTGAACATCTGACTGAGTCTGTCTGCTGCCAGATTGTCCTGATCTTTGGTATTTTCTTTCCTCAAGGACATAATCTCCTATGTTGAAGTCATGATCCTTCTACTATCACCCACAAAAACTAGACCTGCCTTCTCTCTTGCCCATTGATATTTGCCTTGGTTACCATGTTACCTGTCCTGCCCATAAATGCAGAGCTCTAGAGGTCTCCCAAAAAAGCCACCAATTCACACCCATGCTGCTTCACATTCCTTCCAGCTGAAAGACCCATGTTGTTATGCATAAGACCAGCTACACTGCACGTCCCCAACATTTATGATCATTCCCATTCTACACCACTGACCTCCATAGCTGTTACACCAGGAGATAGATTGGTAATGACATTCCCCTTTCAGATGTCACTGCCATCAATAAAGGCTATATTTTATCTCTCGTGTCACCAGGACAAGCTGTCCAAACAAACTCTGAGTAGGCTGGATCCCAGTGTGACAAAAGGTGATCCATCAGCAGTTTGAGATGGGCCTTGGGCAAATGTGTCAACAGTATGGTTCTGGTATGCAAACCTGCATTGTCAGCCAGACCCCCACCACAGCCTATTAGCATTCCTGTAACCTATCCAACGGTTTTTACAGAATATCATACAGAATGCCTTTTCTTAAAAGAGCCAACCATAGGGTGTCTCCCTCTGACCCTGTTTCTGCTTCCCTTAATTCTTAACTCTATATCTTCCTTCTATTTGATAATATTTTCTGTTATCTGCTTCCTTTCTCCTTTCCTTCAAACACTCCGTTAGGATGGAAAAATCCATCATATCGTGACAAATGTACACCCCAACCAAGTTGTGTTGTTAAGGGCAAACACGGATCATGCAGGTGCACCATGATGACATAGGTCTGTCTCATTTATTGCGGTCTTGTTGGACCGGAGTGGCACCCAAAGTGCTATCCTCAAAGCAGTGCAATGGTACTGCCTTTGCCAGGAGTTAAGGAGTAGTATGAGTACGTTGGTGGCAGCGTATCATTTAGCGATCAGTCACCAGATAAAAAGGCCTGTTCCTTCGAACTGGAGTGAGGCCTGAAGTCTCATTCATGTAAAGTTCGGATGCTGTGTGCGTAACTCACTCTTGGCCTACATTAAGTTACATGTGTGGTTACATGCGGGTGCTGTGTGAATGTGTGTTTGTGAGTGGTACAATACATGGAAGACTCTGGGTTTCCTTTTTGCAGACCCAGGGTTGACTGGAGAAGCATGAGGAATGCCCCAGACAGATTTGTGGATTTCTGCATTCCTGAGAGCTGGTGGGAGACTCTCTGAGGGAAGAAAAACCAACTCTTCAGTACACTTCAAAGGGTGATCTTTGATTCAGGGAGAGGTCACATGAAAGGGGCCTGGGCACACTTCATGAAAGAGATGGTTCTGATAGAAGAATCATAAAGAGTAGGCCTGGAACCCTGGTGTAACCTTTTGATTCACATATCCCTGGGGCTGACATCCAGGTGTAAACCTCTCATTACTCCCATGGCCTCTGTTGTGCGTTTATCAGATATAGAGTCGCTTGCCTGTGACAGACTGCTCTCTGGAGATAGAGCAGGACAGATGAGTCAGCACTTCAAAAGTAATCAAGGACATCACATAACTCAAAGACTGAGACCCTAAATCACATTTGGTGTTGGGAAATGGACTATAAGAAGGGGGAGCTCAAGGTCCCCAAACTTGCGAACTGTCAAGAAGGCAAGTCGGGCTTTATGCCTAGGAGGAGAATCTAACTGACCACGCCCTGCCAGTTTCTTGGTGAGGGCACATCATCCAGGGAAATCCAACACCTGTCCCTGGAGCACCCGAGCCTGCCTATTTGCCAAGACCTGTGCACCCTGTGAGGAAGAAGAGAGGACTAGGAGGGAGCGAGGTCCATTTGGGAATCCTGGCAAGGGGATTCCTACAACGAGTTGCAAAGAGACAGCTGTTGCACTGATTGGTTGTCACCTTTAAACATATTCAAGTTGGGGACTTGCCAGAGGGTTCCGCTGTGAATTCAGTTATGATTGCATGAATCAGGCCATTGCCTGTATGCAGAGTAAAGTCAGCGACCCCATATGCCAGTCGGAGCTGCCGGGGAGACTCCATTACTGTCATGCTGATCAGGCCATAGTCCATGTGCAGAGCAAAGTCAGTGACCTTTTGTGCCCAGGTAGCCACTTTGAAAAGGAGATTACTGGAAAGCGTATTGGGCCGTCACCCGTGTGTGGAGTAATGAAGTAAGGTCGTTGACCCTGTGTGCCAGAAGGATGCCATTCTTAAGAATAAGAAGCGTTGCCTGGTATCACTGTTAGTGGGAAGAGAGGACCCTGTGGTAACCTGTGCGTGCCCAAGCCCAGGGTGGATTGGACCCTGAACAAGTGTTTCCCCACATGAGAAAAGGATTAGAGGAACTTAATGTCCCACTGGATGATGAGCTGTGGAAGCCCAAGGCAGTTAATGCTACTTACCATCAGTAGCAGCTTCAGCCCTCTGCAATGTCCAAGAGTAAAATGCTGTAGCGGTCTCCAGTAGTTCAACCCCTTCATGAGTGGGTAAAACGGATCTCTGGGTTGGCAGGTACTCAGGGGAATATGTATTGCTGCAGAGCACTTCAGGCGCTACAACATTTTAAATTTTGGAATAGACGAAGTGGGACTTCTGAGACTCAGACTGCTAATGGGGCTTAACCTGAGTGTCGCCTATAGGGAATGGGGAATAACCACTACCGTTAGTAAGAGAGAAGTGAGACTCAAGGACCTGCTTATCAAACACTACAGCTTTGACCTCAGGTGCCTGTGTGCATTATTTGTGCATGACGTTAATTTGCAATTGTATATAAATACTCTTTTTTTTCATAAAAGCAAATATTTATCTGGACAATCAAGTATTGCTGCTATTGAACGTACTTTGAGTTGTGAGCCTGTGTTCAACCCCTCTGCATCTACCCCCCCCCATCTCCGAGAATCCTTGGACTGCTTGACCCACACTGATACTGAGACTCAAGTGCTAAAGAGGTACTTTGCTCAGTTGGTTAGGACCCATAGTAAATTAGGACATCAGGAGTATAAAGGTCTCAACCACCATGAAATGCAAGGAACCATGTGAGGAACCCAGAAGGAGAGTGCTGTGGATTCATGCTCTAGAATCCCCTAAGGACAGATATAGCATAGATAGACACAGAGTGAGTCCCCTAATTCCTTTTCCAGAGTTTCGCAAGACACTCACCACCTTTAGTTTCTAGAATGCCCCAGGTGTGTACACCCAGTGGTGTCTAGCATTTACCGGGACGGATCAGGCAGATATGTGCGCATAATCAAATTAAAAAGACTTACAGAAGGATGTCTTCGGCTCCGTAGCTCTTCTTTAACTAACGCCCACAGGAACTGGATGCTGCAACTTCCTTAACCAATCCCAGTGCTGCTCTTATGCTGTAAGAGCAGCGCCCTGATTGGAGGGAGCAGCCTCACTTGGCACTCCACAGAGCCCCAGAGGCCTGCAATTACTCTAACACTGAGTCTTAAGACAACTGGGCTAGAGGTTTCAAATTGTGTCTGTCTGGCTGACTGTCACAAGACGGCCGGCCAACGGGACATGTGCACTTTGAAAAGTACATAGCCAGCACACCGTCCTTCTGCTGCTGTCACTCAGCACAGCCCCGCCCCCATCCTGACGCTCCATTCAGGATGGGGGATGAAAAATAAAATTGTAATAAATTACCATTTTTTTTTTGTGGGTTCTTTAGAGGGTAATTTAAGTAGGATGACGCTTCTCCACTCCAACAGAGGAGCCCCCCTATGTACACCAAATCAAATTACTAGGGTACCACTGTCACAACTTCCAGGAGTAAATCTCTTCGGTGGGTTGAGTCTATCAGAGTCCCTGAGCTTGCAGATGTGCCTCTCTAAAAGGTTAAGGATGAGCGGGGGAGGCCAGAGAATTCTAGAGGGAGAAGCTAAGACTAACTCACTAGGAACAAGAGAAGAGGCGAAAATGGGGGAATGGGCCCAGGACGAAAAGTTGAGATAGAGGGAAGAGACACATAGAGAGTAGGAGAAAAACAGAAGGAAAACAGAAAGATAGCAGTCACAGTAAAAGATAGCTCTTGAGAGAGAGAAGCTTGGCAGCAATGACAATTCCATCTGCAATAAGTGACTCAACATCCAGTTCAGGCCAGGCTGTGACCAAGGTTCCAAGATATCTTGTGAATATGACTGTGGAAGGTCAGGACGTTTTCAAATGGTTTGTGAGCTTTGAAGCCACTTCTAAAGAGCAGGCCTCAAATGAGGTGTGTAAGGCAGCTGCCTTAATGGGTTGCATTTCATTGGAAGCGACAGCTGTCATTGAAAGGATGTCTGTGCCATGCCAGATGGTATACGAGTGAATGAAGGAAACTCTGATTAGATTAGACAGTCTGGGCTGACACCAGTTCAATATCTTCAGAGGTTCAAGGACTGCAAAAGAGCTAATGGTGTTCCGTTTGAGAACTGGATTCATGGAGTATTGCGTGATTGGAATGAGTGTGTGAGAGAGATGGACACCAAAGGTTTTCACCAACAGTTTTTGTGTGTTTAAATTTGTATATTAGATTTTAACAGTTTAGATACAGAGAAGCATAGGTTCATACATGAAATATATGTTGAAATAGACTGACATTAATGTGGCAGTAGATTTTACATTAGTGGTGATCTTCAACCATAATAGCCTCTTATCATTTGTATTGTCCTGGAAGTATATGCATATTAGGGCTCACCGCATAGTCGAGGTGTTTTAGATATGATGTTAGTGTCGCTAGGAGCCTTGGTTTTCTGACCCCAGATTTGGGCTGTATATCTGTTCGCCAATGTCGATACTAAATTGCTGCCCTGTATCCCTGACTAATAACCGGGGTGTTGAACTGGGGTATGGATACGGGGCCAGCTGGGAGTGGGGGTGTGTGTGCAGACTGAGGGGGGAGGGCGCAGGTCTTTTGTCCTAGTTCACCTGGTGATCTAGCATGCTACTGCTGTGCATGCGGGTGGATGGGGGGAGGATGACTATCTCCCGGATGCTAATCTTGAGTTGAACTCATACGCAGGAGGTGCTATGGGGTGTCCCTGGCATGTGCGCGTGCCATGTTGGTGTGTCATTCAAGGGGTTCTATTGGTGTGACTGATGTTGCCTGGGCTTGGTGTGCCTCGTTCAGGTCATCTTGTGTAGTTTGTTGTCTAAATTGGTATAGTAGTTGTGCCCATTCTATGGAAATATGATGTTTACATGTTCCTTTCACTTCCTCATCCTGTATCGCTTCCTCTTCAGCACCACCCATTTCTTAACTGCTCCTACCCAGGCCTCCACTGAGGGTCCCTCTGGAGCTCGCCAGTGCATGGCTATTCCTCTTTTCACTATGAGGAGGGAGAGTGATATGAATCGGATCTGCACTTTATCAGTTTTCCATCTTTTATACATGCCTATTGCGCACCCCTCCCATGACGTGATCCCTGGGACATTCGTGGTTGCCTGAAGTGTCTCGTGAGTGAACTCCCAGTTCTGTTGTAGTGTGGGACACCCCCAGAACATGTATTTGAAATCCGTTGCTGCGGCCGAGCACCAGGGGCATAGGAATTGAGTATCTGGGTAGAAGCGGTGCAGGCGCTTTGGTGTCAAATATGCCCTGTGTAAGATGTTGAATTGTATATTTTTAAAGCGTGCATTTCTGGAGACCTTTTTGGGGTATACTAAAGTCCGTTCCCACTCCTTATCATGGAACGGCCGACCTAGGTCTTCTTCCTATATCTATTCGCCCAGGCCATTCGGGAACTACTACTCAAGCCCCTGACTACACTACGTAGTGTAGTGAAGTCAGGGGCTTGAGTAGTAGTTCCCGAATGGCCTTATATAGCCATGTCACTAAGTGTCTGCCCACCCCCATTAGCGGTATGGCATGTATTACCCGGGGTGTCGGCTGGCCAAAATGCATCTATGCAGTAGGAATTGCCCCGGGGGAGGTCATATTCTTTCACTAGCTGATTATAGGGTCGTAGTCACCCATCCTCGAAAAGAGATTCCCACTCTGTTAGTGAGTTGTCAGTCCACATCTGTAGGGATGAGGCTGTGTAATATTTCTCATCATTGGAAGCCCTATCAATGGAAGTAGTGGGGAATACGGAGGTTTCCACCCGAACATGTGATGTATTCGCAACATACAGGTGCGAGCTATCAACACTTGTAATGGGTAGGAGCGTTGGGGCTTGGTGCCAAGTAGTACCATGCGCTGCAGTGCCGTTAGGGGAAATCATCCCATGTCAGAGGTTGCCTCATTCATGTGACGCTCTGCAGTCTAGTGTGAAAGCCATTGCAGCAGTGCTGTTAGAAAATATGCTTCAAATGCTGGAGCGCGGAGGCCTCCTTGGTCCGTTGGTAGAAGCAATTTAGACAGAGCTACCCTGTGTCAGCCCGCTCCCCAGATGGGAGAGGTAAGTAGTGTGTCCAACTCCCAGAAGAAAGGGTGAGGAGGAATGACAGAGAGATTAGCAAAGTGGTGCAGTAATCTGAGGATAATTTTCATTTTGGCCACTCGTCACATGGGGGCCAGGGGTAGCGTTTTCCAAAAGCTCACTGCCGTCCGTATACCTGCTAATGCCTTATGATGGTTCCTTTCATAGATGTCCCCGTGGGAGTGGTACAGTCGTACTCCCAAATACCTAAGTGAAGCACCGATCCAGACAAGTTTTTGATCCCCTATTATAGTCTCAAAGGTGGCTAGGTGTGCACTCAGCGGATAGATCGTGGACTTACTCCAGTTTACACAGAGGCCTGAGGCATCCACAAATTATGGTAGGGTTGTACAGATTGGTGTCATGTCGGCGGTTATGTCGCGCACGTACAATATCAGATCCTCCGCATAAAAAGGGATGCTCTGGATCGGGCCCGCTATTGAGTCGCCAGCGGTTCTATGGTCAGGGCGAATAGTAAGGGGGAGAGGGGACACCCCTGTTGTGTAAACCTCTCTACCCGGAGCGGGGCAGATATGTATTTGCCCAGGCGCACCCTTGATGTCAGGTTCATGTATAAGAGTTGCGTGTATGCCAATAGGGTCGGACACAAGCCACTTCACTGGAGAACAGCGAAGAGATATGGCCATAGGAGAGTGTTGAAGGCCTTTTCTAGGCCGAGGATCAGACATGCTGCATTAGGGAACCAAGGGTGGGCACTATCCTGCACATGGAACAGCCTGCGCAGGTATTGTGATATGTTGCGTTCCGGCACAAACCTGCATTGATCGGCGTGAATCAATGGGGGGAGGACTTGGGAGTACCAGTCCACTAATACAAGGCTGGGAGGGTTTTCACCAACAGTTAATGGTGACAGAGAGACTCAAGGAGGAGTGCTATACTCCACTTAGGCAATACCTGTCTGGTCTGAAAGAGAGAGATCCAGAGAAGCTTGGAGTGTTGGCTGCCAAATGGTTAGCTAGCAGGCTACACGAGTGGGTAGAATAGCATGGTTCTAAGCCAAAGGGGATAGGAACTCTCCTCAGACTGATTCCAAACAAGACCGCAGTAATTCCCATAGGACCCGTGGAGGGCCCAGGTGAAATGGTAATGGTGTGTCTGGGAAGGAGCATCATGAGAAAAGAGGAAAGGGAAGTTCTTTCAAGTCCAAGGTTTACTTGCTCACAACCCTTTCCTCATTTGCTTACTTAAGGCTGCAAAGGTCCAGAGCCTTGAGAGAAAGTTCCTCCGATAACTTTAGGGATTCATATCCAGAATTAGGATCTCTGGGGCTTTCATCTCCTTTTTTCAAGTCCAAGGTGGTGCCTTGCTACAAGTGCCATTAGGTGTGAAACTTCAAGAGGGATTGTTAGGTGAAAGATCCTGAACCAGCAGCACCTGTAATGGTGAGTATGCTACAAGTGGGTGAAGGGATCCGAGAGGGCACACCTGCTCTCAACCTAGAAGCTATGGCGCTCTAGCAGAAGGACCCAGATTCTCTGAAGCACATTCATAATGAGGGTTGTGCAGGAAGTTAGTGTCAATGGAGGAAAGTGCGTGCCCTGAGAGATACTGGATCCTCCCACACAATGGTTGACAGGAAGTATCTTAAGCCTGAGGATATGCTCCCTGCTAGCAAGGATACAGGTTTGGTAGCCAGTGGAAAGGTCACGGAGTATCTGATTGTCAGGGGTAAGATAGAGCTCAAATGCAAGACTGTCATGTTTTATTTTGAGGTAAGGGAAAAGCAAGGTGCTGGCTTATCTTGGGGAATGACATGATAGCCTCTAGCGAGGCTTTTTGGCGAACTGTCAGATCCCCCTACTTAACAGACAATAACAGTCCCAAGATAGAAGTGGCCATAGAGGAAGATACCTGGGTGTCCCACTTTTCCAAAATCTTCAAAAATACAGTAACATCAGGTGGGACAGAAAACACACATCCAACAGTCGAATACCCAATACCCCTGCATTTCGACATCTCCGAGTTATTAGTGGCACTGGAAACAAGTAAAAACGGGAAAGCTCCAGGCCCAGATGGGGTCCCAGTGGATCTTTTTAAACACAATCTGGATCTCTGGGCCCCCATTCTTACCAGAGTCTGCACTGCAGCCGCAAAAGTGGGACTGATAAAATCTTGGACCCATTCTATTATGGTCCCGATTTTTAAAAAAGGGGATCGTCAGGATGTTAAATGCTACCGCCCGATCTCACTGCTGGACTCTCTGGGCAAGGTTGTTGGCAGGGTAGTCCTTGAGCGACTCCAGCAGTGGGCTGAGGAGGGAGGCATTATTTCCAATCTTCAGTTTGGATTTCGGGAGGGGTTGGGAACGGTGGAGCAGGCCCTCAATCTTAGCTTGATATTGGGCAAATACACCCAAGCAAAGTAGGACACAGTATATATGGTGTATGTAGATCTGTCTGCTGCGTTTGATTGCGTCTCACACGCAAAGCTCTGGATGGTTCTGAGCCAAATGGGAGTGGATCCCCCTCTTCTAGATTTTTTGAGAGAGCTTTATTCTAAAGCATCCGCGAGGGTGCGTTTTGGAGTAAAGGGGGAGTTGACAGCATCTTTTGGAGTAGAGCGTGGAGTCAGGCAGGGGTGTGTTCTGGCCCCCTTTCTCTTCTCATTGTACACGAGGAAGAGATGTTGAGGGGGGGCCAGGATCTCCGGCGGGTAAAACAGCGCCTGATTCCCGCTCTGCTCTACGCAGACGATGCTGTCATTCTGGCGCGTACTCCGCGTGAATTGCAGAAATCCCTGAATAGGTATACGGATTTCATGGGTGAATTGGACCTACATGTGAACGTTAAAAAAACGTTTGTCATGGTTGCAGGCAGTGAGAAAAAACGAGCAAAGGACATCTATCTCAATAACCAAAAACTTGAGGTAACTGCCCAATACCCGTATTTGGGTATCATGATTGACCAAAGGCTGAAGTGGAGACCAGCAGTAGAGGCAAGGTGCCATCTTTTTAAAAGAGCCATAGTGGCTCTGATGAGCTTCTCTCAGAGATTGGGGAGGAGAGCACCAGTGGAGTTACTAAAAATTTATAGTGCCAAGTGTCAGGCTATTGCACTGTATGGGGCGGGAGTCTGGGGACACGTAGACATTAGCGCCCTTCAGGTGGCAGAAAACACCTTCCTCAGATTCCTCCTAGCAACACCAAGACGTACTTCAATCTACGCATCTCATTTGGAACTTGGAATCCCCTACTTGGAGGACTTTTTAAAGATTCAGCCATTATTGCTTTGGCGGCGCTTATGGACCTCTGATAAAAATGCGCTGACACAGGCAATTCTAGTAGACTCAATGGCCCTTGACCAATCTTCAAAAATAACATGGCTTCGGTACATCAGAAACTTCCTCAAAGATCTTGGCTTGGAGAAGTATTATCTTCAACCTGAAGGTATCATTGATCTTCCAAAGAGAGCGTTGAAAGAACTGGCCCTGAGACACTTAGAGTCCTTGAGGTTGACTTCTGACTCGACAAAACCCTCGGTCCTTCATGCCAACTTGATTCAGTTCACATACTCCATCCAGCCGTATTTAACATTACAGACTAGTACCCATGATAGAATGTTACTGACAAGATTCAGATTAGATTTTTTTCATAGATTAGTAGCCTTTCCCGAGAGAAATAGATGGGACCTAATTCTCCCTGTTTGTTCCAGTGATGAGGAATCTGCACAGACTAATTTACACACAATATTGTTTTGCAAATTCCATCATCCACACAGGAAAATTTGGCTACTACCACTATTAAGGCGTTGGGCACTTAGACAGTGTCGCCCCGCAATGCTACGCCTCCAACTGCCAGAATCGGAACTTGTTTGTTATCTTGTCCTTAATTTTCTAAAATGCGTTATGAAGCATAGGAAAAATCTGCAAAATTCATGCCGGATCTCGCTTCAGATGACGTAATGAAATAATTTCGATGTTCTGTTTTAAACATATTAATTTGTCTCTGTCTGAATTTTATCCTGTAATATAATCTTTCGTCTAACACAAAATTGTATTATTAAATGTTGCTTTTATGGTTTTCCAATGTTTAAAGCTGAATAAAGAAAGAATTATTATTGGGGCCAGGACCTGAAGCCTTTGCTTGGACCATGTCAGCTGTGTTGAGCAGAGCAAAGTCTGCACGTCATTCTCAGAATGAGACTTCGATCAATTCTGAGTTGCAGGCACCAGGACGAAGTAGTTTGCAGGAATGGGTAGGCTCATGGAAATCAGCGCTTCTGCTCCATATGAATGAAGTGTGGAGTCTGGGTAGCTTCCAGAGATACAGGGTTTGCTAGCATCTGGAGGGCCTACCTGGGAAGATTTTTACAAGGTAGAAGAAGAGTGCCTACACTTAACGGATTTCAGGAGGAAACCCAGAAAAGGAGACCCAACGACTCAACGACTCAAATTCTAAATCAAATTTGAGGTCAAAATAGTCTACTGTCAAGTAGCCAGTCGAGCTGTATGTCAAGGAGAAAAAGCTCTGCAAGACTTCTGCCTGTGACCAGGACTGGGGACTAAGGCCTGCCAGTCTCCCAGTTTGGTGAGGGGACATTTCCCAATTAAATTCAAGAGCACTTGCCCCTGGAGGCTGGAGCACCCTTGCCTTCCTGCTTGCCAATACATGTGTGCCCTTTGAGTAAGAGAAGTGTGCTTGGGTGGAGCGCAGTCCAGTGGGGGAAGTTAACAAGTGGCTCCCCATTGCAAGGCGTGAAAAATTGGCCGCTGCACCGATCAGGTCATCGCCCATGTGCTGATTACAGTTGGTGACCCTATATGTCAGAGGGCATGAAGTTAGATGTGGTTGCACAAATCGGGCTTCTGCTTGTGTGGGAGTAAAGTTGGTTACCCGGTATGCCAGTGAGAGCTACTGTGAAGATTGCATGGCTGCCGATTGTGCCATAGCCCGTGTGTGGAGCAAAATCGGTGACTGCGTATTCCAGAGGGGGCCATCATGTAGAGGAAATGACTACCGTTCAGATCAGACCGTTGCCCGTGTGGCGAGTAAGAACAAGGACCATCTATTTCACCCCGTTTCACCCCGTCTACAAATATTAAATAGATCGATTTATTTAAAGATATTATTGTATCTCCAAACAAATCTATATAGGTCAAACGGAAAGAAAGATCAAAACACACTTAAATGAACACAAGTCAAACATAAGGACTAAACAAATCAAATCTACAGTGGCTCAACATTTTGTGGAAGCAGGACATAACATTAGCCAACTGAAATACTGGGTACTAGAATGTGTAGAAAAATGCGAAGGGAGAGATAACCACAACTTTCTACTACAGCGGGAACATTTTTGGATCACCCTCCTTGATTCCATGAAGCCCCATTGCCTCGATGACCGTATGGAATTTACTTGTTACTTATAAAGGCATTTGCTTAGGGACTGGTATTATCAGTCTTGTTTCCTACATTCATTATCGTTAACTATTGTTTTTATTATAAAGAAATTATTATTTATTTAATTAATTTCTTTATCTTGTTTCTGCATTTATTATTGTATGATGTACCACACTGTAGCTCAATCGTCACGTTTGCCCTTTCACACTTGTAATAGACTTCACGATCACACGGTTAGTTTATAACTTTATTTAACATGTCACTCTAATGATACTACCAGCTCGACGGTCTAGTCTTCTATCGATGTATCTGTATTTTGTACACATCGCGCATGCGTCATTTAAAAACGCCCCAACAAGCTTGTCAGGCATCCTGAGAGATCGCTCACAGAGAGGAGATCACCAGTCAGCGAGAGGTATTTATACCCTAACACCACGATTCACCGGTAAGCGTTATCGCAGCACAATATTTAAGCTGTGCATGTAATAACCCCGTTTAATCTGTATATTTGGCGGTAACTGTTTAACTGTGTTGTTTCACCGCTGAACCCACTACACGCTGCCCTTTTAAAATCATAGTCCCGCATTTGCATGTTACTAAGCACAACCTGCCGTCGCTAAAGGACTAACATCAATAGTCGGTATGTTAACGTTGACCTGACAACCACAATTGAGCGAGATTAGGCTTTAGATTTTTTTTCCACCATTTTGTTCATAAGCACATAACCTTCACGAAGGTTGCACCATCCTCCTCCACGATTAGCGTTTTACCACAATTATTTTTTACGAGCACCATCACCAATGGATGATAGAGGACTTACAACCTATGTGACTTCTTCATGTTCATAAATAGTTTTTGATTATATAATATTATTGCTTTCAGAGAATCCCCAGATGAAGGCAGATTTTCTGAAATGCATTGGGATGTATAAATAATTACAAGGTTATAAACAATGCACTCTAGGAAGAAAACGTACTGAGGAACAAAAAGGATGTTATTAAACATAACTGTGATGCAACAGTTTAAATAAAAGTTAATTTTGAATACTAAGGAATGTGTTCACGTTAAACTTTATTGACAAACCTGGAGAAACCTTTTTAACAAGGACTACAAACCTGTTGTCTGGGGGACATTCCCTATAACCATAGGGATGCATTGTTATTTATTTAGTATCCACTATAAGACAGTGAGATGGTTAGTGTCATGGTTTGGGGCGCTGGAGTCTCCGTCCCTGTGTGAGATCAGCCGTCCATCATTTGGAGGCATAGATCCTACCCTTTCTGATTCATCACACCTAGGAGTGGATGCATGCACGTGTGTTTTGGTGCCTTGTCCTCGGTAATGGTAAGTTTTGGAATGCTAATCTTCTGTTATGTTTATTGTTCTAAGACCCCTGGTCACCCTAACCTCCTCTACTGTGACACCCCATGTGACTGTCCCCATTACAAGTGGAGCTGCTGCATTTTTCCCCCCATGAAATTGATCCAAAAGATGAGCAGGCCAGCGTTCTTGTTCTCTTGTGAAGTCAATCCAAATATCTGAGCCAAGCGCACAGCGAGAGATATGCCCAGAGATATGCCCTACAGCAGACAGTTATCTGCTTTATGACATTAAAACTAACTGTCCCTATTTTCATGCCCTCATTAACATTAATGCCAAAAACATGGATTGATTTACAAACAATGAGTTGAGGCATTGCATGTCAGCAATAATTCCTCTCTTATTTCAAGTTTTAATTAATCTTGCCTTCTTAAAGAGTTAGCTATTTAATCAAGTTATGCTTCTTTATCAAATTTTTTCTATGCATACTTTGAGATGTGCAGGTGTTTATGAGAGGCTTTGAATGAGAGCTCTGATGCTGACGCTGAAGCCAAAGCAAAGTGCCTGTCAATGGGTTGGCCTCTGCATAGCACACAGAACAATGGTCATGTATTCAAGTTGTAATTGCAATTTTGTGAAAATGTGTGTTAAGAGGATCCACAGATTGCAAATTATTTACAGGGCAAAAGTAAAAATAAATAAATAGCTTAAATGTGAGTGAGTGCAGTGTGTGTTTGGAAGTGAGTGGGATGCAAGGAAGTGCATTCGGGGAAGCGTGAAAAGAGGGTGCTGAAGAGGAAAGAGAGGTGGTTGAAGATGTACAGATGGACAAGATGTGCATAGAAAAAGATATGTTTGTAATATAAAGAGCACATAATTGAAGGCAAACAATCCTTCCAAAGGCCTCAATACTATTTGAATTTCAAGATTGAAACATTTTGAAGTTTAATTATTTATCCCAGATCCTTGTTGTTACTCCTTTAGGTTCAACAGCTAGCAACCAGTGACAAAGCCGATCCAACTGAGAGGTTTGAGGTGTGGGTCAGTTGTGATATATATCTGGATGCAATTAATTAAATCTCAAAGAGAAACCAAAATACTGGTCGTGTAGCACACTATGGTTATCACAGAAATGTATTGTGCTCCCTTTTAGGGAATCCCCACATTTTCCATTCCACTTAAAGACCTGCCTTCAGATACTTCTATATGACAGTTTGCAATCAGCAGCTGTGGGTTCTTCCCTATGCCTGGTTAAAGCATTTTCCTTCAAAGTTGATGCTGCATGCAGTGCAAGACACTGTGCAAGCACACACTTTAAAAGGCTGAGGTTGTCGCATTGTACAATTTACACCTTACAGTAACTGTTGAATATATTAATGCAGTAAGATATAGGGCAGTTTTTTTTACCTGTTAAAAATTTCAAAACGATATGTTCCCACTTCTCTATAAACCTTGCTTTAACACAAAACTAATTTGCAATTCTTTTCTTCAATGTTTTTCTCTGGAGGAGGATCCAGGCTGGACTCCACGTTTGTCCATTAAGTTTGCCAGCGTCGCTCACTACATAAAAGTCACACTAAACTTTTACCCCTCACCACTTTCATATGTCACCAGGGGCCACTGACGATAATATCTCTAAATAAATCGATCTATTTAATATTTCTACATAATTGTGAAGGAAATGCTTTCAAGAAGGCACATCCCCAGAGCCCTAATGGAGAATCTGCCCCTGCAGACTCTTTGCCAACTTCGTTAGTCTTTTCCACCCCTCATCTTTCTCTGTCTCTTTCATACATTAATCTGGGCATCCCAAGATTCACCAGCTTTATATTCTTTGCAAAATATGCTCTTTTCGGTCCACCAAATTTCTCATGTTCACTCTTTTCTCCCAATTTGAGTAATGCTCTTGTCAGCTATCAGCTCTTACTGCCTATTTTCTCACACCTCTAAACTCTTTCTAAAGTCTTGAAAACTGCTAATCTCTCTTCTTGTCTCACAACTCTTCGCTTGATTCCATTCACTCTTCAGCTTCAGTCCTGCTTTCTTAACTTTACGTACATACATAATGTAGTCCTTCCCAATCTGTCATTTCTGGTGCAGTTTTACATTCTCCTCTGTCCCTTATGCTCCACATCTCAAATCAGATTAGCCTGCCCCTCTCTTTGAGTGCCCCTCGAGACTGGAATTCTTTGCTCTTTCTGCTTGAGGCTCTGAAATGTATTAATATGCGCTTTATGCTCTTACCTTTTCTTAACCTCTGTTTGTATCTCTCTGAAACCATCCGTGCTCCCTGCGGTGTTGCCCACTAATTTTTAGTTCTGCTAGGTATGGGCAAATCATTTTTTGTGCCCATTGATCTTCACTCATTTAATTTCATTTGCAAATCTCTGTGCAACACTTAGGCCTACGCACATGATAAAGACAATACAAGTTCAAATAAATTCTGCCTGTGAGATGAAGGCAGAAATACTGCTTCTCTTTGTGAGTGAAAGGAGGTCCCTATGGATTTCATGCTGTGATGTAACAACTATATTTACAACAAGGGGTGGTGAGGGACAGAGTCTCTGAATTAAGCAGAATACTCTCACCCAGTCAAAAGATCAGGGCTGGATCCAACACCGTTTTTTAGCTCATTGCACCATCCCAGTTTCAGAACCTGGCTGTATGCAAATTAGTCTGTTCCTGTCCCAGTGCATGATGGGAACAGGGCAAACCAAACTACAAAAGCCAATTCTTACACTGGGAAGGAAACAAGCTTCCGGGGACCGGTTTCTGGCATTACAGCCGTCTTCGGCCCGGCTTGCTTGAATCCTGATAGTGCAATGATGTAACAACTGACATATCTGGAAGTTGATAATAAGCTAGACAAGCTGTCAGGGCATGGATCAACCAATGCTCCAAGCAAAGGTCAACGCTGAGGCCTAAAGTGTGGAGGACCACAAAGGTGTATAACCTTAGGGATGGCGTGAATCCAAATGGGAACACCATGTGTTGGTACTGCTGTTTAGAAAACCGAGTAAGAGAAACTTCACATGAGTCGCTTGAACTAGAATTTGTTTCACTAGAGGTACTGTGGAATAGAATTTGCATCTCTCCTGAGGCAATATTATATTCTCAAAGCCCTGGCTGTGAGAACGGTTTTGGGGTTTTGGGTGTTAAGGTATCCCGCTGCCTCCCTGCGGCCCGCCCCCCTGTGATTCCATTCGCCACCCCGCTCCCGCCACCCAGCTGCTCCTCCCTCCCGGCTCCTTACTTATGACGCCCCCAGAGCGACCGCGCAGCAGACGCGCAGCGGGAGCGCCGATTGAGCGCCGAAGGTGCGCCAAAGGAAAGCCCGTCGGCGCCCGTCCGCGCCTGGCCCGCGCCTAGCACCAGGACCCCTGGCCCTCCCCGCCGAGGCAAGACGACCCGACTGACCTACGATGCCGCCACTCTCAACGCACTCAATGCCGGCCGGACCCACGCCTGCTGCCGAGCCACCCCGAAACGCACCCACGGACCCTTCACCTGCTGCACCTGCAAGTTCACCTGCCTCCGAACCTGCCCCGCACCCGCCAAGACAAACACCAGCAGCAACCACCTCAAGTGCATCCTGATCAACACCCGCTCCGTCCACAGACACGCCGTGGAACTCTGGAACCTCCTCGACGCTACATCACCGGACGTCGCCTTCCTCACGGAAACCTGGATGAACGCCTCCTTTGCACCCGACATCGCCATCCCGGACGGGTACAAGATCATCAGGAGGGACCGCATCAACCAGACCGGAGGTGGCATCGCCATCGTCCACAGGAACACCATCCGCATCACGACCGACGCTAACGACTCCTTCGCCGCATCCGAACATCTCCACTTCCAGATTCACACCGACCCTAAGACGACCCTCAGAGGCACCCTCGTCTACAGACCCCCGGGACCACGCACACAATTCAGCGAAGACATCACAGACTTCATCAGCCCGCACGCCCTCCCCTCCACTGACTACATCCTCCTCGGGGACCTCAACTTCCACCTGGAGAACAACAAGGACCGCAACACCACCGCCCTGCTGGAAAACCTCGCCAACCTCGGACTCAAGCAACTGGTCAACACCCCCACACACTACGCCGGCCACACGCTTGATCCCGTCTTCTCTTCCAGCAAGTACATCACCTTCAGCCACGCCACCGGACTCCACTGGACCGACCACAGCTGCGTCCACTTCAGCTTCAAAAGATCCATGACCCACCACCACCCGCAACAGGTACCTCACAGGAATTGGAGCAAGATCACCGCAGACCAGCTCACCACCTCCCTCAGCCAGAACCCACCCGCCAACACAACGGACCCCAACGAAGCAGCCCGCAACTTCACACAGTGGCTGACCGCCTGCGCCGACGACCTCGCGCCACTAAAGAACCCTCCCAGCAGACCCAGAAGCAAGAAGGCATCCTGGTTCACCGACGACCTCAAGTACTCCAAGAAGACCTGCCGCACCCTCGAGAAAGCCTGGCTCCTCGACCGGACCACCGACAACATGACCGCCCTCAAACACGCTACCCGCAAGCACCGCCAGCTCATCCGCACCACCAAGAAGAAATCCCTGAAGGAACGACTGGACAACAACGCCCACGACAGCAAAGAGCTCTTCACTATCGTCAAGGAGTTCTCCAACCCCAGCACCGGCACCAACGACATCACTCCGTCACAAGACCTCTGCGACTCCCTCGCCTCGTTCTTCCACTGCAAGATCACCGACATCCACAACAGCTTCGGCGCCCCACCCACGCACCCAACCGTCGAACCAACGCCCCCCACCGCCACCCTTCACACCTGGACCACGGTGACCACCGAAGACACAGCCCGCAAGATGAACACCATCCACTCCAGATCACCGACCGACCCCTGCCCACACCACGTCTTCAACAAGGCCGACTCCACCATCGCACCCCAACTCCGGAACATCATCAACGCCTCCTTCAACACCGCCACCTTCCCGGAGAGCTGGAAGCACGCCGAGATCAGCGCCCTCCTGAAGAAACCTACAGCGGACCCCACCGATCTGAAAAACTTCCGCCCCATCTCGCTCCTCCCTTTTCCTGCTAAAGTCATCGAGAAGATCGTCAACAGACAGCTGACCGCCTTCCTCGAGACGAACGGATCCCTCGACCCCTCGCAGTCCGGCTTCAGAGCCAACCACAGCACCGAGACCGCCCTCATCGCAGCCACCGACGTCATCCGGACCCTGCTCGACAAGGGGGAAACAGTGGCCCTCATCCTCCTGGACCTCTCCGCTGCGTTCGACACGCACCCTAGTCCAGCGCCTCAGCAACATCGGTATCCAAGAGAAGGCACTGGAGTGGATCATCTCGTTCCTCGCCGGTAGAACACAAAGAGTCCGCCTCCCCCCGTTTCGCTCCGAGGCCACCGAAGTCATCTGCGGCGTCCCGCAAGGATCTTCACTCAGCCCCACCCTCTTCAACATCTACATGAAACCTCTCGCAGCCATCGCACGCCAGGACAACCTCAACATCATCTCTTACGCCGACGACACCCAGCCGATCCTCTCCCTCACCAGAGACCCCGACACCGCCAGAACCTGCCTACACGAAGCCATCTCAATGGCGCCATTCAACCATGACCAAAACAATTTCTGCCCCGCAGAGCCTTACTGAAAGCCATCTTTACTGCCTACTGTTCTCTGGCTAATCTCGGATTCAATTGAATGCCACATCCAACAACAGTTTCAAATGCTTTCCACAGGCACCAGATTGTAAAAGCTAATGGTGCCCTACAGCATAGGCAATATGCAGAATAAACACTATTCTCCCGTAGGGATACATTTATGTTTTTATCTACCTGATGCCCTCGAGCCAAATCTTCTGCAGCTTTAGATGACTTTCCGAGATTTTGGGATGCAAAACGTCCAAATAAAAGACTTTTAATAAGCCTGCTTTTGTCTCTCTTCTGGATAGCCTTTTAACATGAATTTGGTGGGCATTGGCAACATTTGTGTCATTTCCTCTGCGGAAATGGCTCAAAACCAAGCAAAATTATCGTAAATGCTAGTCTCACACTTTGCAATATTTTTAAGCACGAAATTTATCGTAATATTCTTTTTGGAAGCAAGGACGCATTTGTTGCAAAATAAGCACATCATTGTGTGTGCGGTTAATAACAGCTTGTCCCATTCTGTTTGTAAGCATTCGTCCTGTGCCCCCTGCAACAGGATTGCTGAAAATTAAGCGAGCATGGCACCATAAGCAAAATTTCGTCCGAGTCTAGAATATAAGAAGAGTCGATTTTTGGATCTTTTAATTTCAGGGTTTACACCTTCTGGATAACATTGTGCACAACGTATGCAAAGTGAAATGTCAGTGGACGTCACTTCATACAGACTTCTATTACTTGTCCATGCACTAAAAACCAAGATTCTCCTTCTGTTGAAAAATGAAAAATGTTCTGTTCATTTTGTTTTGCAAAATGTGCAGCTTGAAAACAATTGAATCATCTAAAAAACTATTTTAATCCTTTACTTTAGTTCCATTAAAACAAATCTAAGACTACAAACTGCCAAAATTCATTACATCATTAAATGAATGCTCAGAATTTGGCACTCCATTCTCGAGAGACACGTGGTCACCTGGCAACCCATGCTCAACAGTGTTGATTTTATTGATCTCTGTCGTAAGGATCAGGGCGAGAGGAGTCTGGCACCCAGTCTTAGAAACTTTATGATGTATAGGTGTTGAAAGTATATAGTTGTGGTAAGCTTTTACAATACTTGAGAATAAAAATTAAAATGGCATTCCGCTTTCAGTTGCTTTCCAAATTTTTCAAGCGAACTGCACCCAGTTTGTCACTACAAGCCCATCAAGAATCCATACATGCCTTTACCCTCACACTTAGGAGACCCAGAGGAGCTAAGTTGGTGGTCAATATATGTTCAAGATATGTTCCTGCGCGACCGACAAGACTGGAGAAAATAACATGTTTGGCCAAAATTTGCAAAAAATCTGACAAACATCATGTTCAGGGCGATCTCTTGTGGAGCAAATCAGACAGAGGGAAGTCTGATCCCAAACGAAAGAAACCTTAGGATGTGTAGAGGATAAACATGTATGTTGTGATATGTTTCCATAGTACCCAGGGCTGATACCAGAGATCAAAATTCAGCGAGCCTAAACGGGCATTTTGTTTGTTCCAGTGTTCTAAAACGAGCTTCACTGGTTTATTGCTAGTCAACCACCTGAAGTTATAGAAACCCCCTAATTGTTTGGGACTCTAAATATGGAAGGAAAATGTTACTGCATGGACACTTCAGGACACGTCTTTGGAAAAATGATAAAAATGTGACAAATGCCATGTTCATCTCTATCTCCTGGTCAGTCAGTCAGGGAGGGCTGGCACCCACCACACTAAACCTTAGGATGTACAGGTGTTTAAAATATATAGTTCTGGTATTTTACAATGCAGCCCACGAGTATTACCAGTAACCAAAAGACAGCTACCCAAAAATTGCATTTTATTTGCAGTTGCTTTCCAAATTTCCAAAATGCCCTGCATCCTGGTTGTGCCTTATCGATGACCTGAAACCCCATGCATGTCTGGGAAACTCACACTCAGGTGTTTGAGAAGAACAAAGTTGGGTTAAGTCTTAGGAGAGATATGTTCCTGTGCGAGGGAGACAGGAGTGAATTACCATGTTTTGGGAAAGAAATGCTAAAAATGTCTTATTCAGCACAATCTCTTGGCCAACCAATCACAGTGAAGGGGGTCTGGCACAAACCAATAGAAATATTAAGATGCGTAGATGCTAAAATCATATGGTTGTAGTAGGTTCCTGGTGAGCTGTGGGGTGATATCAGCGACCAACAAACAGGTAGAGTTAACCAGCCTTTTGCTTGCAGTTGCTTTGCACATTTCTAAAATGCACTGCACACACTTTATTGTCTGTGGACATCCGGAACCCACGGAAAACGAATACAAGTCTGATACCCTCTCGCTCTGGAGACCCAGATTAACAAAACTGGGAGCTAAACCTTGGCAGGCATATATTTCTGTGCTCAACAGACTAGAGGAAAGCATTAGGAATTAGGGGACAAAATGTAAGAAATCTGACAAATGTCATGATCAGCATGAACTCCTGGTAAGTCAAACAGAGTGAGGGAGGTTATGCACCCAGCAAAAGAAATCTCAGAAAGTCCAGATTTTGAAATCACAAGGTTGCAATATGTTTCCATCCAGCTAAGGGATTATATCGGTGACAAAGACAGACACCCTAAAACAGCATTGCGCTTTACTTGCAGTCTCTTTCCAAATTTCCAAAACACACTAAATCCTGTTTATTGCTTGTGGGTTCCCTAAACCCATAGAAAACCCAGACATGTCTAGTAACCTCATGCTCAGGAGACCCAGAGGAACAAAGTCAGGTTCCAGTCTTGGCAGGCATATGTTCCTGCGCAATAGGAACTGCAGGGAATTATCATGTTTTGTACCAAAAATGCTAAAAAGTTGCCAAAAGTCCTGTTCATCTCGCTCTCCCAGCCAACAAATCAGGTCAGTTAGGTCTGGCACCAGCGAAATAATTCTTTGGATGTACAGAGCTTTAAAATATATGTTTGTGGAATGTGGTCATACATCTTAGTGATAATATTTGTGTCCATAAGAAGGTGCCCTAAAACAGCATTTAACTTCTAGTTGCTTTCAAAATATTCAAAATGCATTGCATCCAGTACATTGCCTGTTTACACCTTGAAGCTATAGAAAACCCATCCATGTCTGCTACAGCCACACTCAGGAGATTGAAACAAACAAAGCAGGGGGTCAAGCCTTCATTGGGTTAACTGCATGAGGGAGACTGGAGGGAATTACCATATTTTAGGGGAAAATACTGACAATTAGTCAAGTTTCAAGTTTCAAGTTTATTTATTTGTTTGATTATTCAAATGTCATGTTCAATGTGTGCTCTCCTGGCCAGCCAGTCAGTGTGGGAGATCGGGCATCCATTAATAGAAACCTTTAGATGTGTAAATGTTATCAATATATGCTTGTGGCATGTTTCCATAGAGCCAGAGGATAATATCTCTGATCAAAAGACAAGGCGGCATTCTGCATGCAGTTGCTTTCCAAATTTCCAAAACGAACTGCACCTAATTTGTTGCCCATCTCATAGCAATCCTCCTCTTGGCCAACAGTACTGCTACAGCTAATAATTCATGCGTACGGGGCTGTCTTACTTTATGTAGACTTAAAAGGCAGACCGGCAGTATAGTAGGTATTGGTTCTGCCAGCATTATTCCCAAACCGTTTGTCACTTTCTGCCAGTAGCTTTGTATTTTTATGGGCACACCCAGGCGACATTTATGAAATCTGCTTGTGTAGCGCTGCAGCGTAGGTGTCTATCATCCTCACGGAGGCCAGATTTGTATAATTGTGCTGGTGTATATATATTATATCTGTTGCAGAAATTTAAAATAGATAATTCTGAGATTATAGTTAGGCGTAAGTGCCTGCTTGAGGGCCCAGCAATATTCCCAGTCATTTTGGATAGTGGGCTCTCTAGTGTACTTTTCCATTTTTCTAGAGCTTGTTCATGTTCTCAAAATTGTCCCAGTTGAGCTGCATTGTAGTGCTTAGTTTTGAGATCCTGGGGTGTGGGTGATGGGAGCAGTGCTTGTAGGGTATTGTGCGTTGGGGGCTCTTGAGAAAATGTAAGGTAAATATCTCTCACTGCAGCTTGCAATCTGAGGTCGGCAAATAGCAATAGCGGCGAGTGGTTAGCAGCTGACATAACATCTGATTGTGATTTGAATTGGCCATTGGGAAATATATCGCCCATTGTATGCAGTTCCATTTCACCCGGGAGTTTTTTGCATTTTATTCTCCTGCGTCACTGTTATCTGAGGGTGCGGTCGTAATAGCATTGCCGGGGCATACACCGGGAGTTTATTAGCTCGTCCTGTAAGTGCTTACCATGCTGTAACTGTGTTGCGCACCGGGCTAATTTCAGCGCGTGAAGTGTGCTGTTTTGGCGGCAATACAAGGGCAGCTAGTGGTATTCGAGGAGCACTAATGCTCTCCATCGCCATGTGCAATAGATATGCATGCAGGTGTATCCAATAATGAGCATATTGTGCTTGAGAACCACGATAATAAAGCTGCAACTCTGGGGCCTCGAAACCGCCTTGTTTGTATGGCCGAGTAAGCTCCTTCCATCCTACTCTGGGTTGCTTGCCTGCCCATGTAAGCATCGTCATACAGGAGCGCAGTCTTGTGAAAAACTGTTGTGTGAGTGCTATGGGTATGTTTGTGAATAGATAAAGGAAGCGTGGTAACACCACCATTTTCTGGATGTAAATTCTGTCAGCTATTGAGAGTGGCAATCTGACCCATCTGGCCACCTGAGGTTTTGTGAGAGCAGTGTCAGAATTTTTGCGTATTACCAATTCGGGATCGCGGTGTATCCAAACACCTAAGTATTTGATCAGCTCTGATCGCCACTGCAGAGGAAAGTCTAGTGGGGTTTTCCATGGCCAGTGTCAGCAGAATCACCACTGACTTAGTCCAGTTTATGCTCAGTCCCAAGTAGTGTTCGAATCGTGTGTATTCTCTAATTAGTGGATTTAGATAATCTTCTCAGTGACGTATGTACAGAAAAATATCATCTGCAAATAGTGATAAGCTAATGGGCCATAGATAGAACTGCAGTGCTGAATTTGCATGTTTTTGACTAATTTTGCACACCAGTGGTTCAAGTGCCAAAGTGAATAATAGTTGCGATAGTGGGCACCCTTGCTGTGTTCCTCTATGGATGTGTAATGGGGATGCTGTGGTGCTGTAATCCTGAGTCTTGTGCATGGATCTGTAGATAACAGTTTGATCCAGTGCAGGAACGGGTGTGGGAATCCCATTCTTCGAAGGACAGAAAAAATGAACAGCCATTCCACTGAATCAAATGCCTTAGCTGCATCCAGAAGGGCAGCAACTGCTGGTCTGGTTGCAGTTGGTGGAATAGTTCACAAGTTATGTGTCGTTGAACGTGTTGGAATAAATCCAGATTGGTCTGGTAGCACTAGCTTCTGCATTAGGGGTTGTAATCGCTGGGCTATTATTATAGCTAGTATTTTGATGTCTGAATTAATAAGGGACAGGGGTCGGTAGGAGTCACAATAAGTCAGGTTCTTCTCTGGTTTGAGTAGTGTAATTAGTAATGCCTCCCTTAGAGATGGGGGAGAGCCCCGTTTTCATATGCCTCCGAGTACATAGCCGGCAGATGGGTAATGAGCGAGACGCTGAAATCTTTATAGAATTTACCGGGCAGTCCGTCTGTTCCTGGACTTTGTTATTGGGTAGAGACCTGATGGCTTCTTTTATCTCATCTTCAGTTATTGGATGGCTGAAGTATTCCTGATGCTCATCAGTGGGCCAGACTAGAGCTATATCATCTAGATTTTCATTTATGTCATCTTCTGAGGCAGACAGTTGTGTGGAATATAATTGTGTATAATAGTCCAAGAACCTATCTATATTAGAAGCCATGGTGTAGTGTGGTGTCCCTATGCATCCATAATCTGCTAAATATGTGAGGAAGAACTTGATGCTTGAATTCTGCCCACTAGCGTGCGTCCTGGACATCCTCCCTACCAGTATTTGCACACCGTGTGTCTATGTGATAGATATTTCACCTCACTGTCTGCAAACTCCTGGTATTAGTTCATTTTATTTCTGATCCCTGCAAGTAGTGTAGGGTTCAGAGTTTGCGTGTATTTGTTTTTCTAGTGCCTTAATATCCTTTTCTACTCTGTTCAACTGCTGTCGTATGTCCTTCAGTATCCCCGCATGCTTACCTATGCAAAATCCCCAGATAGTCACCTTGAAAGCCTCCCAGAATGTTTGGACACTATCAACTATCCCTGTATTATGAACAAAGTTATTGCTTGCCTCACCTCTGTTTTAAATACCTGGTCTAGCATTGCAGACGTCTGGAGGTGCCACACAAACTGCGTGGGAGTATGTGTGGGGAGTGCTAGCACCAAACGGACAGGTGCATAATCAGAGAGTGTCTTGCGCGTGAGTCATATGGAATTTGTCCACGTGCTAACTGCACACGTTGCTATCCAGAAGTCTGTTTTAGACCATGTATTGTGGGTTGTGGAAGTGAAGGTTCCCTCTCTGCACCCTGGATTCCACAGTCATCATAAGTCCATCATACCCCATTCCTCCATACCGTCCCTGAGCACTTTGGCTGCTTTTGTGCCATATTGGTCATTACTTGTGGACTTATCCATTGCCGGATCTAAGCATGTATTAACGTCCCCTCCCCAGACCGTTTCTGCTGCCCCCAGAATCTGTAGTTTCGCCCAGGCTTGCGCAAAAAAAGGCTGGGTCATCAGTGTTCAGTCCGTATGTATTAACTAGAGTTAATATAGTGCCTCCAAAGTTCCCTTGGACTATAATGTAGCGGCCCTGGGTGTCCGTGAGGGAGTGCAGTAGTGTGAATGGGATGCCTCGCCTGACTAGTGTTATCACTCCTCTGGCATATGTGGAGTAGGAGGATGCTATTCAGGGGGACGCCCAGTGGGCACTCACTCTTAAATCTGAAGAGTTGGTAAGATGAGTTTCTTGGAGACAGGCTACCTCCACCCCATGCAGGGCAAGGTAGGCTCGTACCCTTCTTGTCTGCTGCGGATTGTTTAGTCCACACATATTCCATGTCAGCAGTGTTAATGGTCTAACTATATGTGTCATGGTACCAGCCTGTTGCTATGGTCACGCTGTATTCATTCTCTAGCTGTGATGACCCAAAAATACCAGCGATTGTGCTGTCTGTTATGTTAATGTTAATGAGATTTATAGGAGCGCACAAATACCAAACGGTGTCTTGGCGCTAAGGACACAAATAGCCTATTGTGCGCCTAGACCTGGAAAAGCCATGTTGTTAGGCTTCTCCTGAAACCGACAGGTGAATTGGCACTCCTGATCTCTAGTGGAAGAGAATTCCACAATCTCGATTTGCTCTAGTGAAAACAACAGCCACCCCAATGAGAGGCCCGAATTCTGGGGACCGACAACAGTCTTGCCCCCATGGAGCGGAGCTGTCTGGTTGGCTGATACCAGACAAAGAGTTTCTGGAGAAAACCAGGACCTGTATGCGCCAAGGCTTTATAGGCCAGACACAGAGCTTTGAACTTAACACGCTGAGCCACTGGGAGCCAGTGCAGCCTGCGGATCTCATTCGAGATCGGTTTGTGCCGTGGAAGATTCAGCAATAAACGCGCCGCCAACTTTTGAACTACCTGACGCTTCCTAAGACATTGCTTCTGGGCATTTAAATAAAGCCCATTACAGTAGTCCAATTTAGATTGCACAAGTGCCGTAACTACTGTTTTTTGAGAATCCACCGGGATATACGGGAGTATCTTTCTTATTTTTTTTATAAGAAGGTAAGAAGCTGACACAATGGCATTGGTTTGTTGACAGAAAGTGAGTCTGTTGTCGATCAACACCCCTAAGTGTTTGGCTTTGACCGTAGGACCATAGTCTGTGTCTGTATCTGTACCACTGACCATTGTTTTTCCCCCTGCCTTCCACCACCCACTCCATTACTCCAATTGTAATGGAGACAATCCCCAAACCCCGATTCCCCTCCCCTCCCCCCACAAACATTTCCCATTCTACTAAGTAAATTTGGAGCGGTGCACACATGTGAGCAAGAGTGGTCAACTGGCAAATCCCCGGTGTTGGGAGTCCTGTGGGGGCTGTGTGGTTCTAATATGTACTTGTGTCAGCATAATAAAATTCATAACTATAGAGCTTCGTTATCACTATAACAGTTGTGAATTACCCCACAGCTCATGACAACAACTGACGTACTAGTAATGCTCATATATCTTGATGTTGTGGCACCATTTGTTGATGTCTATTGGGCCACTTATCGAATATCACCACAAGCCGGTGTGCTGCCAGGATCGGAGACAGCACCATTACTCAGGGCCATCCAGTCCTGAAGTTTGTTCTTAGTCATCTGCTCTGCCTCTTGGCGACTTCCTCCGGGCGTTCGGCTGCCCCTGCTGTTGCAGATATTTTTGCAGTGCTTTAGGGTCAATAAAGATTTTGGTCTTGCCGGGCTGGATATAGCATTGTGTTTGGTATTTTTAGATCTCAAAGTTTCATTTTCACCGTTACATATTTCTTTCTCGCCTCTTGGACCTGAGCCGTGAAATCTGGGTATATAGAGATCTCGCCGCCTTCATGTCTCAGAGTCTGCAGTTCCCTGGCGCAGCGCAATGCAGCATCCCAATCTATGCTGCATTGCTATGATGGTCTGACCCCTCGGGGTGGGGGAGGCACAATGGACCTATGTACTTGCTCCACTATGAACAGTTCCAAAAGGTCTCTCTACCCAGTAGCTCTCTGAGGAGTTTTTCAACATATTTCTCCATGTTACCGGTGCTGGTCGTCTCCCCAATCCCCATTATCCTAAGATTATTCTGGCAAGAGCATCCCTCTAAATCTTTTGCCTTGGCCTGGAGGGTAGTTAAAAAGCTCTCAATTTTCTTCTGTTTTGTGTTGGCCATGTGCTGGGCATCTTCAGTGACGGACGCTCTACGCTCAACCATATCTATGCGTTCCGCATGTTTGTCCAGGCGCTCCGACATGTGGTCGACCCGATATGTTGGTGCATCTAGTTTGCCATCTATGTTGTTTAGAGTGGTTTGGATGACAGTTAAGATCTTTTTTTAAATCACCCCCCATCTCCCTATCTTGGGAATATGTAGCAATGCTTGCGGCCTCCTGGTCATCGGAGTGTGGGCCCACAGTTTTACGTTGGTCAAATTGTAGGTTGGACTGCATTTTATCTGTTTTTCCCATGGTTTATGGAGCTACAGTCATTCTGGTGTCTGAGCAGCTGTCTGTGGGGATGAGCCTATTGGTAATGCAGGACTGAAAGGGGCACAAGTGCACGTCAAATTCTGTTCACCACCTGCGTTGTGGCGACCTCTGCTAATTTGTGCAGCCCGGATCTTAGTGCCACCCTTATGCCCAGTAGGAAAATTGGCAGTTACTCCTTCTTTATGTCTTCGTGGCACATTGTAGTGCTGTGTCGCCGGGGCTTACACATGTAGTGTTAATGAGATTAATGCATATCTGATAGCTTCTATCTGCTGCCTTCCGCTTACGGTCTTGTGCTGGCCCAAAAACTCTGGTATGGGGGCTGTGGTGGGAAGGTCCCAGGTAGGCTGCAACTAGGCCGCACAATTAGTCGCGCGGCTCAGTGCTGATCAATGTTGTGTTATTGTGCGCTTACCAGCATTATCTCTCACCTCCCCCATGGCCCCGCCAGGCTTGATTCTCTCTGCGCCAGTCTGCACTGGGTCCCTGCGTCAGGACCACCCCCAATGGCTGCTTCTGCTGTCAAGAGTGTAGTGGTGCCTCCATGACTGGAGCGAATCCGGGACCCCGCACTCAGCCGCACTCTGCCAACCCGCACGAGCTCCACCCGCAGCGGTCTCCGCAATGTTGCCAGCATCTATTTTTGGGGGAGTGGGGGAGTGTCAGGTTTTTGCTTAGCACCTAAAGTAGTCTTGATCCAGTGCACCTACGAATGCATGCCTGTAACCCTGTCCATGCGCGACCCTGCCACCAGAAAAGTCGCTGCGTACTCCTCAGACTCATGCCCCAGGTCCCGTCAGCAATACACATGTGGCGCACTCTCAGGGCCGTGTCCGGGGTCCGCTCAGCAAGACGGCCCCCTCCTCGCTTCCAGAGGCCGCCAGCGCTAAGTGAAAGGCCTCATTCCTGCGGAACTCAGCCGCCAGCCCTCGCCTCACTTTTGCGGCCATGGGCAACACAATCGTCTTTCTCGGCCTCTATTCTTAGTATCAAGGAGCTCCCTCCACACCCCCAGCTTTGGATATGCAGAGGCAGGTAAGTGGCTCAATTTCTACTTCTACTTGACACAGGATGATGAAGGAATAAATACGCTGCCGAAGGAGCTCGCTCAAAGAGCGGCCATCTTCAGGCTTGGAAAGTTCCGCTACAATTCCATATTTACTAAACAACAGATCTATATCCTTTCAATTGGGAATTATATCTTATTAGATATAACAATGAAACCCCAATGTTAACCTATGGGAGGGGTCGGTCTCACAGTAGAACCAGAACATGTAGAACTTAAAAGTACATGACCTACCTTTTAATTACCCAGCACCCTGCTCTATGGTCTATTTGGGGCCTACCTATGACTTATATGTGATAAAAGGGGAGTTTAAGGCTGGTAAGAGCTTTTAAATGCCACATTAACACAGCAGTATAAATTACACACACAGGCCTGAGACATGTTTAAAGGGCTACTTCAGATGGTAGCACAATTAGTGCTGCAGGCCCACTAGTAGCATTTAATTTACAGGCCCTGGCCACATGTAGTGTACTTTGCTAGGGACCTGTAGGCAAATGAAATGCCCATTGTGGGTAATCCAATCAAACCATGTTTAGGGGAGTTGCTGCTGGAGTTTGAGTGATCTGACCGTTACCTTGCTGAGTTTAAAGCATTCGAGGGTCGCATGAGCCTTGTCCCCAAATAATTGAGCATTATGTAGTGGTACATCCATTAGATTGGACTGCACGTCACATGAGGATACTAAACTCCTGAGCTGGGCATGGCAGATGATGGAGACAAAAGTACGAATTGCTCTATTCACAGAGTCAGCTTTGTCGAGTCCTGCCTTAATAATGTGTCTTAAGGCATTCTATCCATCACTTATAACCTCCTGAAAGTGCACCCAAATTTCCTACAGGACTTATGGTGTAATAAGTTGGGCCATGTCCAACAGACATATGTGTTGCTGGCAAGCAGACAGCATGAAAAAAACTTCAGCCACATACTGCCAGCACAGAAGATATTCCCCCATGCTTCCAAGCTTTTGGACTTTCGCTCCGACAGGAATGTCAGAAATGTGCCTTGCACCTGGCCCGAGGAACACGATCCCTCGATCATTAGGTGAAAGATGAGCTGAGAGAAAAGATAGGTAGTGCTGTCTAGCAACCAGCCTATTAACCACCAGTGATAGTGAAGGCTATTCCTAGGCCACTAGGACTGCCTCCACCAAGTCCTCATTGTAGGGAAGTAGGGGTTTCTATGTCGGGCTGAGAGGAGCAGCCCCTCCCTGAGGACCTGAGTCAGGGCCGGACTGGCAATAGCAGGTACCGGGCATTTTTCCGGCGGGCCACTAGGGCGGGGGCCTGTATTGGGCTCGTGGGGGGCCGTTGTTGTTACTGGAGTCCTGCAATTTCAGCCCACAGTAACAAAATCGGCCCTTGCAAACAGCTTGGCTGCCTCCCCCTCAGCCTCCCCAGGGGGGCCGGACGAGCGTTTTGCCAGGATTGGTTGTGGGTCCCAGTCCGGCCATGACCTTAGTTTGAGTTCCACTGACTGCACGTGTCGTTCCAGCACCTCTGCCACCTGTCTGACTATTGAGTGTAACTAGACAACCTCTGGAGTGGGGGTCCTGTTGGAAGCTCCATCTCCATTTCTGGAGAACTATCCAGGCCACTAGCAGGTGACAATCCTGGAACTTCATAGGGGTTTGCTTTCTTCTCTTCTTCTTGAGCTTAAAGGCTCAGGTAATTAGAGTCAGAATTTAGCAAGTTGTCGACATGCAGCCTCTTCTTCAAATAGCCTTTGAGTGTCCCTTCTAGACCTCTTACATGCAGGAAATTCCATATGAGGAGGAGGCGGCGCCAACAGAGACAGCTGTGACTCTGGATGTGGCTCCTGTGGAGATGGACTCCATGTGGAAGTGGCTTCACCGGAAAAGGTGCTGAAGGTAGAACACAGTAGCTGTTCTACCTTGTGAAGGCTGGTGTGAGAGCTGATGTCAGAGCACCTGTCCTCATGTTGAATGGCACCATTGGCGTAAACATGGGAAGGCCAAATGGTGCTCCAGGTCCCAATGGTCCTGCATAGGAGTTTGAGGCCCTAGCAAAGAAGCCAAACATCGTGTTGAGGAATGCTGTGGGGTCTGTATCCGGGGTCGGAAACTCCGGGAAGGAAAGCTGCAGAGTCGGACAACCCAGGGCTATTGTCAATGACGCTCAAGTCCAGCTGTGGAACAGGCTCTGAGCTGGCAGGAGTGTGTTCAGAAGGCCCCATTTGAACCAACTCCAGCTCTGAGGTTGAAGAGCCTTTTGGAGTTTGTGACCCACTGACTGACTTCCCTCATCCGTGCTTTCTGTGCTTCTTCTTTTACGCTCTAGAAGAGTGAGAGGATGGAGGTCAAGACCTTGGCCTCGGCCGGCGATGACTTTGCTTATTCTCACGGGCTTGAGCCACAAAGAGGTTGACTTCTTGTTCCTCTATTGCCTTAGGGCACATACTTAGGCAAGAGTTGCAGTAGCAGGAATTGTGGTCAGAACCTAGGCACCACAAGCTGACGGTGGGGGTTTCAGTGATGACCAGCTGACCCTCACAGTCCCTACAGGGCTTGAAGTTTAAGCGCTTAGGGGAGACATTTGTTTGTGAGGAAAACTCAACTCTCAAAGAGATGAGCTCTGGATCAGCATCTAAGGCGTGAAAAAATGTAACTGAGTCAAAGTGGTGGGTTGGGCACTATTTTGCTTCTGTGACATAATCTAATGCCACTTCCTGCATCAATTTATAGCCAGCAGCCCCTACTGGCAACGTGAGAGCTTTGAAGTTTTCAGATCCAGTCTGACATCTGGAATTATTCTACATTTGAGAAATCTGTAGATAGAGGTATCCAGCAGCAATCATGTTCTGCATGATCTCTCGTCTAGAGAGTCAATTTGAGGCAGGTATGACACCCAGCAAAAGAATCCTTAGGATGTTTAGGTTGTGGTATGTTTTATATATCTGAATGGTGATACCTCAGTCCAAAAGACAAGTATCCTAAGGTTTGCTTGCAGTTGCTTTCCAAATTTCCAAAAAGCACCGCACCACGTTTTTTGCCAGTTAGCAGGGCTTTACATAGGATGAAAGAGGAAAGTGCTCTTTAAAACTGGTGTGGCCAACGTTTAGCAAATAGGACTTTGTTTGGAAATTAGATTATTAATTGACAAGGGTGACAACCGACCTCAGGGAATATTCACAACCCTTGTCAGTGTAATCCCTTAAAGTCAAAAATGTAATCTGAATTTAACCCCCCATAGCTATGGCACAGAAAGACAGACTTAACCTAGGGCATTATGCAAAGTATTTAGGCAGTAAAAAGAACAGTAATAGAGTTGAAATGCAACACAATAAAAATCCTAATCTGAATAAGAAAAATAAAAAGTAAAATGTAATAAACAAAATGACACCAAAATGAAAAAATTCTATTAGTGTACCAGAGATATGGATTTTTAAGGTTTTGAGTAAGGGTAACGCCAAGAAGCATAAAGTGCCAATGAGCACAATGGCACACAGGTCGACACAACAGGCCGGTTTGTTCTGGTCAAAGATTTACCTTCTGACTTTAGTCCCTAAAGAACCAATCCACTACAGGAGTACACTTCTAAATCCATGCAGCACCTCTAGGGAGACACTTAGACACTGGGCAGAAGCCAAACAGAAGGATGGCCATGTCCAACTGCCACTGGCCAGCACGGTAGTTGCAGGAAAAGGCCTCTTGTAGCTTGTTAGGTCCCTGTAGCTTTCACAGGAGGTCAGTCATATGACTCTTTGAGTCCACTTCTTTCTCCTTGGGACAGGAGAGACTGGTCCAGTCCTTTCAGGGCTCTCTTCAGGTCACAAATAGCAGGTTTAGTCCTCTTCTGAACTTCCTCAGGTCCAGCAGAGTTCTGAAGTAGGTGTCACATTTATGCCTGGCATCAGCTAGTGAGTAGGAATGAATCCTGGGCACACCCTATCCAATGGGGTAAAAGTTCCCGGGGTCAGCCCTACCCACATTGACAATTTTCCAGATGGTGGACGTCTTTGGCCACATACAACTTAGTCTCTGAGTGCTGGGATTGTGTGGGGAGGGGTGTACAATATAATCCTCGTGTCCTCTCACATCTAACACTAAAAATAAATATAGAGACAAACACCTGGTAGAGCAAAGCAGGGGTTTCAAGCAAGCTGACAGTGGATATACAAGATTTGTTATGGCATCCAGTTTTCACCCTCTGTAATGCGCACCATGTGTAATATGTAAAACCCCAGTAGACCTGTCAAGCAGGATTAAAATGAGGCCCATTGTGACTGCGACCTGCTTGGCTAGTGGGGACAAAGTAAGGTCCCTGTGTCAGCTAATATTTGTCTCTGGCATGGAAAGCCTCTTTGAAGTGTGCTCCAAATGCTATATGTAAAACCCCAGTAGACCTGTTAAGCTAGGTTTGAAATTAAAACAGGATTTGACACGGTAATGCCAAAAAGATGTTCACAGGTCCACCATGCATATTCAGTCAGGTTCATAGGGGTCATCTCTGTCCATTCAAGTCTGCCTATTGTTTGTTCCTGGTAGGTATTTTACACTCACTCACACCTATTCAAATACTAATTACTGGCTCACATAAGAGGGAGAGCAAAGGCAAATGGGCCTTCAGAGACTAATGACAGAGAAAGGGTAACTTTCTAAAAGTAAAGTTTCCATATTATTTAACAAAAATCTGATGATTGAAATGGATTTTTATAACTATTAAAAATAGATGTTTATTTATTTTTCTAGCTGTTTTCTAACTGAAATTAGCATAATTAAATGGTGTAATGTATCCCAGTGTTTTCCAATGGAACATCCAGCCTTACTATGGTGTTAACAGCGTTTGTGTCTTTTTCATTGTAAGGACATGTTTAACATTAAATTCCTACATGCCCTACTTTTAAATACTCTGGTTCATGTGGAATAAGTCCTGTATATGGTGATTTATAAATTTTTAAAAGGAATGTTTTGACCTGTCAAAAGGGATTATTTTTCACAGGTTGAATTTGTAGTTTAAAACTGCAACATGCAGGCATCAAATGATAGGCATGGATTTGTGTTTCCACTGTCACTGATATGTGTGGTACAATGGATGCTTCAGTCTGTAAGTGACGTTTAACTTACAGTTCCTTGGTGTACTTTGTACCATATACTAGGGACTGAAAGTTAAGTTCAATATTCCAAGTAGGGGTATGCCTATTTCACCATGTTGAAAAGGGGAGCACAGGCATTTTACCACTAGTTAGTTGGGGTACAGTGCACAGATTTTTATATCCTGTACAAATATAGGTTCCAGCAAAAGACGAAAAGGCTGGGGTAGCCATGTCGAAAAGGCACATTTATAACAGTTTCCAAGAGGCGGGACCTATGTACTTAAGAGCTTGTCTTAAAATATGTAAACTAAATTCCAGTGCTCCCCACAGGGTGCCAACTGGCCAGAATTTTGGTACCTCTCTGAGTTTTCTTTTATTCCATCGTGACATATCTAGACATTCTGACATATCATGCATTGATAGACTGTGCTTGAAACGAGCGAGGCCTATTGACTTTGCCAATTTTTGTTTGCCATATCAGATAAGTACAAACAATGGTTTTGTTGTTAATATTTACACCTGAATACGTTTCAATTCCTCTGCAATCTCTCTCTGCTATATTCATTTTTTACTACAGACATTTCTCTGAAATCCCTCATCGGCATATCTCATACCTCATCCCTTTTCTAATCAGCAACCTCTTTTCACCCTCTCTTTCTACACATAATTGCCTGCATCTCCTTCATTTCACCTTTCCCCGACACAATGCACCCACTCACTGCATTTTCTTCTGCTTTTGCCTTGTCAATAATACTACAGCTTTATGCTTCCTACACACTTTACCATAGAATTACAATAACAATTGTCACATGACAATTCCTCTGTGCGCTCTGCAGAGACCCCACAGGTTGGATGAGCATGTATTTTGAACCCCTTCCGCCTCAGTTCCGGAGTTGTCAATTGTGGTCTGTTGAAAATATGCACCCAGAAACTGAACTCTCCTAAACATCAACAGGTGATATATCTTCACAGTATACACAATATCAGAGTAATAAGTTGCATCAAAAAACCTTCAGATTCACCAAATCAAAGAAAAAGCTAATCTCTTAGGGAATGCCAGGTTAAGCAAAAATTATGAAAAGTAAAGAGGGACCACCTCACTGATATGGATTACCTTAATGTTTTTCTTTTTTTTCTTTTATTTAGCTTTATAAAGGGTGCCATATCACCCAAAGGGTATCCAGGTGCTGGAGCAGTTGTGTAACTCATCTACTGGGTGTTACTTAAAGAGCCAGCTCAGCTTCTTGCGGAATATCAGAAGCAAGGAGGATGGCCATATGTGTAGAAGGAGTTCGTTCCAAGTTTTGGGTGCAAGGTATGAGAAGGTTAGGCCTCCGTTCTGCTTTTGTGTATGTGAGAGGTGTATTTGAGAGAAAGTGAGGCAGAGCGTAGATGTTTGGTGGGATGGTGGAAGTGGCGGTGGCATTTGAGGTAAGCTGGACCAATGCTGTGCTTTGTCTTGTATGAATGTGTGAAGAGTTTACATTGGCAGAGCTTGTGTACTGGCAACGATGCACCGTGGGATGTCAGGGACGAGTCTAGCTGCGCTGTTCTGGATGATCTGACATCAATAGAGGAGGTGGTTGTGGATTTCAACATAGAGTGCGTTGCTGTAGTCTGCTGGTTACTGGGGCTTGAGTGAGGCTACGCCTGGTGCTTTTGGGAATCCATTTGAAGTTTTTTCTGAGGGTGCACAGTATGTGGAAGCAGGAGCAAATGACTGTGTCAACCTGGGAGGCCATATTGAGTTTATCGTCTAAAATGATTCCCCGGTTTCAAGTGTAGTTAGTGAGAGATGGTGTTGGGCCAAGTTCTGATGACCCCCAGTGGAGTCCTAGGGGGTGTTCAAGTTCCTGAAGATCAATACTTCTGTGTTATCCAAGCTGAGTTTCAAGCAAGTGTTTTTCATCCATTCTGCTACACAGATCATGTATTTGGTGAAGTTTGTCTTGACACTGGGAGGATGAGCTGGGTGTCATCGACATAGGAGATGATGGGGGTGCTGTGATATCTGATGATGTCGGCAAGTCATATCATGTAGATGTTGTACTGGCTGGAGCTGAGGGATGATCCTTGAGGGTCTCAACAGATCAAATCCTTGGGCTCTGATGGATGGAGTCTGACTCGCTGTGTTCTTCCTTTGAGCATATCCATTTTAGGACTAAACATTTGATGCATTTTGCATGCAGTCTGTTGATGAGGCTGGAGTGTGGCACAGCATTGAATGCATCTTAGAGTTCCAGCAGTATGAGTGCGGCGGTTTCTCCTTGGCCCAGTAGGGTGTGAATCTCTGAGTGCTGTCTCCATATTGTGGTAGCTTTGAAAGCTGGATTGGGAACGGTCGAGAAGATTCTGGGGTTCCGAGGGGTTGGTGAGTTGCTGGTTGATTGCCTTCTCTATCACCTCCTCAGTTCATTGGGGTCTACCAATTTTTTTTTGAGGAAGTCTAAGCCTGCAGCATGCTTCCAGGCCTTGAGGAAGGTTGCAGACTAGGTGGAGGAGTTGATATGTGAGAACACAGGTCCCCGTAGGCTGCAGATATGATGTGGACATGGCTCTATGAGGGCCCCAGAGTGGATTGTTTTCATGATTGAAGTCTGTCTTCCTCCATGAGTGTTGTCTAATTGGTTAGGTGTTTGGCTTAGTAGTTGGTAGGTGGCTTCCTGATGATGTCCTCAGGGTTCGGTCGTTTTACAAAGATATTGCAGATCTTTTAAATTTTGCTGTTGCAGAAGTTTGCATGGTTGTCTCAGAGTTCCGGGGAGGGGATGATGGAATTAACTGAGGCTGCTGGGTGGTGAATCATTTAATGATAGCCAAAATCTCTTTGCAGTTGTTGGAGCTGACTTTGATCCGGTTCTTGGGAGATCTTCTCTTGGTGTCTCTCAGGTGGTGGTGGTACTGCCTGAGGGCAGCCTTGGGGACTAGTCAGGCATTGGCATCGTAGTTGGCTCTCCATTTCCTTTCCAGCTGGTTTCAATATCTTTTGGAGTTTCGGATTTCTTCAGTGTACCAGGAGTCCTGTTTGATGGTTCTGTGGTATTTTTGTATTGATAGGTGCCAGAGCGTCCATTTCTAGCTGGGTTGGTTGATGTTAAGGAGAGCTTGTGACATGGAGATTTTAAAATGGATGATGTAGTGGTCGGTCCATGTGAGAGGTGAGAGATGAGGCGGAGTGGTAACTGTTGCTGTTCCCGGAGGCAAAGATTCCATCTAGAGTGTGTCCTGCATTGTGTGTGGAGTCTGTGATGATCACGAATATTACTATGTTGTGTAGACTTTCGAGGGGATCGTGGAGTAGTTGTCAGAGGGGTCTTACAGTGGTGATTGAAATTGCCGAGGAGTAGGAATTCCTTGGAGTTGATAGTGAGGGAGATGATGAAGTCTGAAATAAGGTTACTGAAGTTGCTTCGTGTTTTAGATGGTCTGTAAGTCAGGGTGCCCTTCACGGTGGGGCTGTTGTTAGTTTGTAGGTTGAAGTGCATGTGTTCTAGGACAGGGGTGGGCAGATCTGTGACAGCAGTATGAGTGCGGCGGTTTCTCCTTGGCCCTGTGTTTGAGAATGCCTTTGGATATTATGGTGAACCCCCGTTCGGTTTTGTAGAGGAAATCCTGATGTGCAATATTGTATCCTCTTGGGACGGCCACTGTGATGTCGGGAAATGAGGCATGGTTCGTTCAGATTTCCATTATGAAGAGGAGGTCTGGTGCTCTGCTCCTCATCAGGTCCTAAATTTACATAGCATGTTTTTTGAGGGAGCAGGTGTTGAGGATCATGCGTGGAAGAGGTTATTGATGGTCTGGAGTGGTGTATGGTGAGGTAGGGTTGTGGCATGGTGATGTAGGATGTTGCCATGTTGCTGCAGGGAAAGTGACAATGGAAGCAAGAGAAAGACTACTCATGCTGGGAGGCACAGTGCGGCCGCAGTGCGGCAGCAATGTGTGGATGGGCGTCCTGGGCCGAGTGGGTGAAGGGTAGATGTGGAGTGTCGGCAGTGGGTGATTCGACCAGGGGTCATGGCACTGGGTGTGGTCCAGTCAGGACGGGGGCAGACTGGCTTGACGTAGGCACGTCTTCGGCACGCTAGTGGCACATCAGCTGCCATTCAGTAGGTTCTGAGAGGCGGAGAAGTACAGGGGGAGGTGGGGCTATGGAAAAGGCAGGAAAAATATGCAGGTAGAAGCAGAATATCAGGTAAGGAGTGGGAGAAGCGGGAGGAGGAAAAAGCACAGGAGGGCGTTGGAGGGCTGTGGGGGAAAGATATTAAAATGTCACAAAAGTATGCAAAAGATCAGCCGCGAACCATGCAGGTAAGAGCGGTGGGACAGTGGGGCCTGGTGGGAGGGGTTTACACATATGATGACGAGGGGAAACTATTTATTTTATTTTCTCTCGTTGTCGTATGTCGAAATACCCCCACCCGGCCCCACAGCTCTTACATGACTGAGACGCAGCTGAGAAAGAGTTTGAAAGAAGCACAAAAGTAAAGGAAAGAAGTGAGAAAAAGAGACAAAAAAGTCATTCTAAGAGAGTGAGAAAAGAGTCATTAAAAGTATGAGAAAAAGAGTATGAAAAAGGTGCAATACTTGTAAGAAAGACAAAACAGAAGTGGGAGAAAAGAGAGGCACAAAAGGGCAAAAGGATTCAAGAGTGAGGTACAGTGACGTACAGAGAGCATGTGAGAGAGGCAGAGGAGGAGATTGTGGAGAGAGGTGACAGCAGGAAGAGCGAGGCGGGGCCTCGAGGCACAAGACTTGTCCGAAAGGGCCTTAGACTAGTCGGAGAAACAGTGCCAGGTAAGTGTAGTAGGGAGCTGGGTCCTAGACACCAACTCAATGGGGTCATGCAGTAGATCCTGGGAGGGGGAGGAGCACAGTGAGTGTGGTGGGAAGGGTCTAAAAAGGGGGAAGGAGTCACAGGAAAAAGCTTAGACGCTGGAAAAAGCAGAGATGTGGGAAAGCAGGGTGAAGGAGGGAGGAGGGGAAAATACAGGAGGGACACGGGGCTAAAGGGCAAATGCAGTAAAATACACAAGTAAGAGAAAGAGAAAAAGGGGAAAAACTGTGAAAAAGAAAAGGCACAGAAGTATGAGAAAAGAGAGGCACATACTTGCAAGAAGGTGCAAAAGTGAGTTACAGAGAGCAAGAAAGCACCCTAGAAAGATAGAGGAGAGAAGTGCAGAGAGAGGCAGCTGCAGGAAGAGGTGTGTAAGGAGCTAGGCGAGGTTTAAAAGGGCCTTAGATTTGTGGAAAAGTAAATTTTGCCATGTTCTGTGTCCCTACGCCTCATCCATCATATGTTATGTGTGCATGATCAATATGCATATGTTATTCCCCATTTCTGATTAAAGACGCAATTACAGTTGTGTCCACCTCTAGTATGATAGTTTCCAGTCCTCGTGAATACTACGAATATCAGGCCTATGTAAAGTAATGTTGCCACGTTTCTCAGTGTGCACGTTATTCAATTATAAAGTCTCCGTTTCCAGGCCTCAAAAGGGCCCGGACCACAGATTCAGCTCCTGTCTCCTGAAAGCCTCGCTAAGGAGCGATACAGCCCCCACCTGTATCCTCGACCCTTCACTTACTTCCTGCCTTGCAGTGCCCGGTGCACCCCGGCTCTGCCTCTGAGTCTGCCAAAAGTATGTTATAGTTCCTGCTATCAGTTCAGTCCTCCTCCTCTGCATTCCTAAGCTACTGAACTGCATCAATAGTTTCCGTCATTGTCTAGCCTTCTCGTCTCCACGTTAGAGAAATACTGTATTTAATGGTCATTTAATATTCTTCACGCACTACATGTAGAATAATGCATGGTCCAGTCTTAGAATCAAGTTAGCTTTTCCCCTCATGACTTCTAGTTTATATCAACATGTTCCCTAAACATTAGATACCAGATAGGGTTTAGGTACATGTCGCTCCGACCCTCCAGACTCTAGTCTCTGCTCTTAGCACAGAGTTCGTAGCCCCCAGCTTCTCCTAGTAACACGTCATTGCTAGTTTTCGCGCACCATTAGGTTAGAGGTCCCGGCTCCTTAGGTAGCCCCCTCCAATGTTTCCGCCCATTCATGACATATTCTGTTACGTTTTGCATCACATGTCTAAGTAAACTCCCAGTTACACCTCTTATTTCTGTTATCTCTCGCGACTGCTACGCGTCACGCCTTCTACTCCACCTACTGTTACGCCTACTGCAATGTAATGCTATGTGTTTGCGCTATGTATATAAGTCAATGTTTTGTTATTAAATGTTAGCGCGCTCATCCCAGACCCAGCCCCAGCAGCTGCTGGGCCCCAGTTGTCCTGCCGGGCCTTATTGTCCTATTCCCATGCAGGTTGTCCTGATCCTGTCCTTATGCTGTAATAAACCTGCAGAAACTCCTACTACCTCGAATCTTGACTCTTATTTATTGAGCTATCTGTTATGCTATAAGTCTAGTCAAAAATAGGGTATTATTTATTTATTTACCACATAATGGCGCCTGAATAGGGACTTGCCCTTTCCCCACGCGTCGGTGAAGCCACGCCGACCCCCTGACCCTCTGCAGCCGTGACGGAACCATACCGGCCAAGTGCAGATATTTCTGCTTCAAGTATCCCTCAGGCCCACGGAGGAGACGGAGGAGGCGGTCCAGCATCCGAACGAGACGGTGGAGGAACGCGGCGAGTCCCGACCAGAGCCCAAGCCGAGAGTCCAAGGTCCGAGGTATCCGGAGGCCCACCCGTAACTAAAGTCCGAAGTCCGAAGTTCGTCGTCGTCGTCCAGTCCAGTCCGAGGCCTTCCGTTCCGTGCTGCCCGGTGAGTACCATTGCTGGGGTAGTGTCTAGACAGGGTCAGTCTAAATTGACTCCTGGTCCGTGGGTTGGTGGTACCCAAGCCCACAAACGAAGTGTTCACCTAGGTGGATACGGGTCTTGATGCGTTCCTTTATGGGACCGGTATGTTCCGTACTGTTACAGCAGTGCATCCAGTAACTCTAGTCTGTTCCGTTCTCGAGAATTCTGTTCTGTTTCTGTTTTCAGTATTTTCAGGTAGTATTCTGTTCGAACTGTTATTTATAATGTTGTTTAATGTATTTCCAATGTCGTGGTATGCCTGAATTGTTTTCCCAATTGTTACTGTTTTTCGTGTATTGTATTGTGTTCCGATTCAAGTTTAGAATGCCGCTCTTTTCCAAGTTACGTCAGTTAAAAACTAGAAAGGGTCTGCTGGAAGCAGCAGTTCCTGTTCCGCCTAGGGACAGTCCAGGTCACTTTATGTATCAGAAACATGGCATAAGCGCCATATTGTATCTAGATTTATGGGTAGAGTATACCAAACAGTTAGAAGAAAAGTATAGATGGCCCGTATCGGGTACATGGGATGCCGAATGTATCATGCGAGTAGAAGAAGCATTATGGAAAAAGAAAGCCAGACAGTCACAGAAAGATGCCATCGAGTTATGGCGTAAGGAAGCGCATAGAAGAACGGAAAAGGAAGTCAGAAAGTCAGAGTTAAGTAGAGAATCCCAAGAACGAGCCCAAGAAAGAGAATTAATCGAGATAGGTGAACAAGTTAAAGCCGAACAGTCAGACAGACAGAGGCATGCCCTTATTAAGGGTATGTATCCTCTTCTTGCCGAAGGAGTGCCAAAAGCGACCCCAGAGGCATCCAGTAATTTCCCGCCACCATTAGTTCCGACCAAGCTACGTCACAAACCGACCGCAGCTGATATTTTTATTTCGTCCTATTTGGATGACACAGTTCCAGAATATGCAAATCCAGTTCGCGCTCCACCTGTCCCTGTAAATCAGGCACTTCCCGTTCCTCCAGACACCGGAGTACCTGTTACGGTACCCCCGGGTCAGCCAGCCATACAAGTTCAGCCCACGTTACAATTACCGACCCTGCAAGCACGAAGAATGTCAGTCGACGATTCTAGTCTAGGGGCCGCAGGAGGAGGTCCTCCTCAAACCCCGCCGCCACACAAGCGTTTATCAGCACTCGAATTGCATGCTCAAGCATCACAGCGTACTCCTAAAAGTAATAAGTCTGTTACAGAAATCAGACAAGCCCTTGCCGAATGTGTTTATGACACAGTCCCAGGCGAGTATAATATGGTTTTATATTCCGTACGCGTAAGAAGGGTGACCGAGTATCTAGTCACCTTACCAAATATGAAAGAAGATCTAGACAGAATATATCGTTTCATCCGTACAGGGGATGATCCAGAAAGTATTGGCGAGATTATGTCTCAAAGGAAAGCCGAGATTCAGCTCATGATATTAAAGTTCCTGATCAATTGTTTAATAAGAGAACAAGATTACCCGTCTAAAGATCCCGCCGAAATGAGAATCCTAACAAGGTGGAGTGATAATATAGCCGAGGGTAAGCACAAGACCATTAGTGCCATGGAAAGTATGTACAAGAAAATTCGTAAAGAAATAATAAGGTTACACGAACAGCGTAAAGCAGCACAAGTAAGCGAGAAAGAAAGTATCTCTGATCCTGAAGAGGAAGACGAGAATCCCGCCAGAATAGCGTATGTAGGAAAATCCAGATTTCCAGATCGCCATTTACGTCCAGAACCTAAGTCTATTTTTCATCATCCAACACGAGAGCCTCGCTCTCTAGAACAAGTATTTCAAGCTACCGATCACATTCTGAAATCACGAGTCGGTTATAGCGAATTAAGTACCATGCACGAACAAGAACTAGCCCGATCAGCAGTCCGATGGATTACTGATTCTACCACTTTTCCAGACGAAATAGTGGCACAAATGTTTCTGAAACTGCCCCCAGCCGAGCAACGACTGGTGGGTATGTATATGATCCAGCACCTCATTACCCTGTATGAGGGTCAACATTCTGATCCAGGCCCGTTACATGATATCCTGAACGAGTTACTCCAGTACAGATGGAGAGGTCTAGGTACCGATTTAATTAGTGTCATTCTAGAACAGCGCCACAAGTATAGAACGTTCCTGAACCCGCATTTTGTTCATGTCTCACCCCCAGAAAGTAAACCATTCTACATAGACAGACAGAATCCGCTACGAGAAGTCCACCCAGTCCAAGGGGCGGGTGGCGTAATGCAACGAGTGTTTGTATACACTCCGATATCAAAGATGGAACTTCTTGAAATGAAGAAATTAATTCCCTGTCATGACAAAGATCCAGCGGGGTTCCATAGAGAATTAAAAGACATGCTCCGTATGGGAGAATACACTTACCCAGATATCATTAAAATGTTAAAGGTCCTGCTACCCGCAGGGGTGTATGAAAAGTTAAAGGAAAAAGAATGGGAGGTGGGAGAGAAAAAGATCGATTGGACAGCTCTAGAAGCTGAAGACAAGGCACGAGTACCAGGTACCGGTCTTGGAGATAAATGTAAAGAATTACCAGAATTATTGATTCAAGTTTTACCCAGATTATTGACAACTAGGAAAGAAGACTGGGATGCAATCTCAGCCTGTAAACAGAAACAAGATGAGGATATTAGTGATTTTTATTCTAGATTTGAGAAATGTTTCAGTATTAACAGTGGTCTCAAGACAAGTAGTGAGTCGTACCCTCATCTTTTCGTTACCAAATTAGTCGAGAATTCAAGTCCACAAATTAAAAACCGAGTTTTGAAAGTCGAAAGCACCTGGCAAGCAAATACTCCGTCCCAGATGCTCCAGATGCTCCAATATCACCAGAATAGAATCAGAGAAGAGCAAGAACACGAAAGAAAACGTATGAAAGACACGAAAATGAAAGTGCTAGTTGCACAATCTATTCCTCAAGACAGTCAGAAGAGGGGTCCGAATCAAGCCAGTCATCCTGCGGCTCCCGTTAAAGGGAACTGCAATTATTGTAAACAGCCAGGTCATTTTATAAACGAGTGTGCAGTTCTGAAACACAACATAGCTACTGGTAAGACTAAAGAAAGACCACGTCCGCCGAGACAAGAACAAGTTTCACAGACTCCTCAGTTACAGAATGCACCACAGACAGTTACAGTACCGCAGCCTATTGCTGCAACACAGCACGTTACATCGCAGATGTACCAGTATGCACAGTCCGAGTATCCAGAGTACCAGTCATATTCATGAAACAGCCTAGAGAGGGAGGTAGGCTTGCCTCTCATCGAGATACCTGTAGACCAAGAAGGTCCCTATGTTCATAGTCAAGTATTAGGGAAAGACAGAAAGTTTTTGATCGATACAGGGGCAAGTAGGACCACAATTAGTCACGCCGAAGTTCCAGGGGCTCCGCTCTCAGGCTCAAGAAATGTTTCCCTTGGATTTTCAGGAAAACCCATAGTTAATGAGATATCAAAGCCAGTTACTCTAGAAGTAGGTCCATTGTCCCGTACTACTGATCTGTTACTTACTAAGTCATGTCCAGAAAATCTATTAGGCATTAAGACATTGAAAGAATTAGGTGCAGTTATTTGCTGTTCCCCAGAGGGAATACGTCTGTTCCTACGTGACTTTAAGGGTCACTATGTATTACGAGATTTTGATTCAAGATTGTCTAATGTTCCGCAGCATTTATGGGCGCAAGGTCCAACTGATGTAGGTTACATGCAAATCACACCCCATCGTGTGACTCTCAAACCAGGTGTAGTGTTACCACGAATCAGGCAGTACAGATTGCCACCTGAGGCTGTAGCAGCCTTATCCAAAATTATTGACGAGCTCATGGCTCAAGGAGTAATTGTAGAAACTGACTCCAATGTATGTAATTCCCCGATCATTCCAGTCATGAAACGTACTGATCCAAATGCACCCCCAGTATATCGATTAGTGATTGATTTACGAGAGCTTAATAAATGTATTATTCCTCAGTACCCAGTTGTCCCAGATATTTCTTCCCTGTTAACAGCCATTGATTCCGAAGCCATGTTTTTCACTGTTATTGACCTCAAGAATGCATTTTTTAGTGTTCCAATTCATCCAGACAGCCAGTTCCTTTTCGGATTTTGTTTAAATGGAAGGAGCTATATGTTTACACGCGCTCCTCAAGGTTTCACAGAAAGCCCTAGTATTTACAGTCAAGCACTCAAGAGACAACTAGACAACATTCACATGCCAACTGACACTGCCCTGCTCCAGTATGTCGATGATCTACTGATCACAGCCCGTTCTGAACGTGACTGCGAGCGTGCATCACTTACAGTTCTGTATTTTCTAGCCGAGATGGGGCACAAGGTGTCACCTTCGAAGCTTCAATTCTGTGTCCAGCAAGTGGTATACTTAGGACACTTGCTGTCCAAGAGGGGTAGGCAGTTGACACCCGACCGTATCCAGTTAATAGCGAGTCTTCCCCAGCCCAGAACCCAGAAGGAGGTACGTGCTTTTATCGGCCTTACTTCTTATTGTAGACAATGGATTCCCCAGTATGCATTCCTAGCCAAGCCACTGATACAGTTAACGACACAGGAGGCAGCCGTATCGACTGTCCTCCCTTGGACATCTGACCATACACTTAGTTTCAACGAGTTAAAGAAAGCCCTATGTCAAGCTCCAGTTCTAGCTACACCGAACTACAGTAAGCCTTTTACACTTTTCGTTACAGAACGCAAAGGTACAGCATTATCTGTTCTCACACAAGATCAAGCAGGTCAATACAAGCCCTGTGCTTATTTTTCGAGCACATTAGATCCAGTCGCCCAGGCGTTGCCTGCGTGCCTCAAGTCAGTTGCAGCCACAGCACTAGCTATCAGACAAAGTGATTCCATAGTTTTAGGACATTCCCTGACAGTACAGGTCCCACATTCAGTAGAAGTTCTTTTAAACCGAACACAAACTCAGCACTTGACAATTGCACGTTTAACAGGTTATGAATTGACACTGTTCCAGCCACACATAGAAATTAGACGCTGCAACGTCCTGAATCCTGCTACACTGTTACCATCAGTTAGTTCAAATCCAGACACACATGATTGTGTGGAAGTAGTTAACATTACGACAAAGCCAAGACAAGACCTGACAGATATTCCGTTACCAGATCCTGACCTGACACTTTATGTGGATGGTTCATGTATGAGAACTAGTACAGGAGAACTAGTCGCCGCGTATGCAGTGACTACTGACACTGAAGTTATTGAAACACACCGTATTGATACTCTGTCCGCTCAAGCAGCAGAGCTAGTCGCTCTGACACAAGCCTGTATACATGCTAAGAACCTGAAAGTTAATGTTTACACAGATTCACGTTACGCATTCGGAGTTGTACATGACTTCGGAGTGCTCTGGCAGGAGAGAGGTTTTATGACTTCTCATGGAACCAAGATTCAGCATGGTCTCCTTATTCAAGCCCTGTTAGATGCCATACATTTACCGACATCTATTGCTATCATGAAGTGCAAAGCACATACGAAAGTTACTGACATTATTTCCCAAGGTAATGATTTAGCAGACCGCACAGCCAAGCTTACAGCACAGACTCCAGACATTCCAGTTAATCAGACACATATTCTAGATCTGACTACATGCATGACAGTTAAGGACCCTACTCAAGATGTCATAGATATCCAGTCACATGCTACTCCCGATGAAATCAAGAAATGGTCTGTACAAGGAGGGGTCCAGACAGATCAAGGATGGTTAACGAAGGGTAGAGCCACATGGTTTCTCCCCGATTCTATGGTTCAAGTCATTATCAATACCGCACATAGTCCAGCACATTTAGGAGAAAAAGCTATGTTAGACAGTATCCAGAATATTTGGTTCAACAAGCATTTACGAGCTGCAGCCAAGCAGAAAGTCCGTACCTGTATGATATGTTGTCAGTTTAACCCAGGTAAAAGTGTCCCGGTGGAACAAGGTGGTTTCCAGCCCCCTGACCACCCTTTTGAGGTCCTCCAGATGGATTATATTCAAATGGAGCGATGTCGAGGTTTCAAGTATGTCCTTGTAGTTGTATGCGCTTTGTCCAGATGGACAGAAGCATATCCAGTCCCAGATTACACAGCCGCGACCACTGCCAAGCAGTTGGTTCGTGAATTCTTCCCTAGATATGGACTCCCTAGAGTCGTATATTCTGATAACGGCCAGCCATTCTCATCTGAACTCATGAAACACGTGTCCCTTTTGTTAGGGTACCAGTGGAAGTTCCATTGTGTACGCCATCCAGAAGCAGCTGGACTAGTCGAAAGGCATAATCAGACTCTGAAAATCCGCATTGCAAAAGTCTGTAAAGACAAAGGTGTGGACTGGTTAGTAGCTTTGCCAGTCGCTTTATTTTATATGCGCATGGTCGCACATTCCAGATCAGGTCTGTCCCCGTATGAGGTCGTTTTCGGCCGCCCCCCTAATATGTGGGGTACTCCTAGACCCCGAAGTATTACCGATGTTTCATGTAATATGCTGACAGATTACCTAGCTTCCTTGATGTCTGCCCTCAACTCATGTCGTTCACAGGTTGCCGCCGCATTTCCAGACAATACCGAGGTGGCACCGCACGAGATCGTTCCAGGCTCCCTTGTGATGATCAGAAATTTCGACAGATCAAGTCCGCTGGAACCACGTTGGAAGGAGCCACGTCAGGTCCTCTTGACCACCCGAACTGCCGTCAAGTTGGAAGGCAGGAAGGGGTGGGTCCACCTTTCTCATGTAAAACTTTTCAAAGGATCGAAACCAGTCTTCAAAAACATTTCCAAGAACATTTCCCAGGATTCGAAGGATTGCCAGAACATTGTTTTAAAGGACTGTCCCGCACAAGACATTATTACAACCCCTCCCTTGTTAGAGAAAACTCCGCAACAGGAGTATAAGTTAAAGCTCAGGTCTAATAAGTCAGTCAGTTTGATTGTATAAGTCCTCCCCTAGGTGAAACGGTTAGACTGTTTCTGACATGTATAAAATAGACCCCCATAGTGAGAGAGTCAGTCAAAGCTCAATCAAATGTATCGTTTTTCTGAGTTTCGTATTATTAATCAGCATAATGGCTTCCTGCACCAGCTATGCTTTCTATCTGTGTTTTCCAGTTCCTCATGTAAATATGTCTGCTCATGCTACAGTAGAGCACACGTTTAGTGATCTGCCTCCTCACGAATATTCATACCGCCTCGCTATGCGTAATAACACATTTATCCGTATGTTACATTATTCACACCAGACCAGCAATGCCACTAATTGTTGGGTGTGTGGTCGACTCCCCCCTTTCCAGACACCGAAGGGAGTTCTGCCACTCTTTCCTTATCCATTCTCACACAATGGTTCGTGTGGAGCATGGTCCACGTTAACGTCATCCTCAACAGATATGTCTTTTCTTAACAGTACATGTTTCCCTGACAAGCAAGGTCTCCCCCACAGAACAGGTTTAGATTTAGAAAATGAAGTATATAATTTAGGAAATTATTCGTCGAATTTCATGGTTCTGAATGTTCAGTCTGATACTACTCCAGACTCACCCGCTATTTCAGTACTACCAGTCAAAGGCGAATTATGTGTCCGTAGTTATGGTTCTGTACATATAGGTCATAGTGAATGTACTACTGTTATCCAGTATAGTGACAGTGGGAAATCTATTTTCAAAGCTTCACGTCATTCTTATTTCGTTTGTGGTCAAACTGCATATGTCCGTCTGCCCCTCGATTGGGAGGGAACCTGTTACATTGCTTTCCTACTGCCACCTGTTTTTCTAGCCCCACCTGACTATCATAGGAATTCTTTCTTAGTACACACTAGACACAAGAGAAATCTCCCGATTGTCGATTATACTGAAACCGCCGCAGAGCAATTCATTGATATAGATAAAGGTGTTTTCCCTTATTTAGGTACAGTTGTAAATAGTAAGCTCATTCGTAGGTTAACAAGAACCCTTGAAGCAGTAGTAGATGAGACTGCCTCCGCTCTAGGTAACTTAACTGAAGAGCAATCCTTTATGAGAATTGTCGTTTTACAGAATCGTCTCGTCCTTGACGTCATACTGGCCGATAGGGGCGGGGCCTGTAGAGTTCTCGGATCCAGTTGTTGTATTTTCATTCCAAATAACGCGCCGTCTGTTTATTCAGCTATAACCAGACTCCATAAAATTGCCCATCTGTTACACCAAGATCCAGGCACCTGGACATGGTCCGGTTGGTTCTGGAATATAATTTCCGCATGGGGTTGGAAAGTCCTGTCCTTTCTAGGTATTGCAGTAGCGATCATATTTAGCTGCTGCCTCTGTATACAATGTGGCCCTGCGATTTGCAGCATGTGTGCTACCTCTTGTATTCCCAGTCCCAAGCCCTGTTCTAAATCCCGTTCCAAGACAATTCGAGACGAGCAAATGGTACTGTATGAAATGATAGACGGTATCATGAATATTGATGTTTCCTGATGGAAACGTAGTGACAAGGAGGGAATGTGGAAAAGTAAATTTTGCCATGTTCTGTGTCCCTACGCCTCATCCATCATATGTTATGTGTGCATGATCAATATGCATATGTTATTCCCCATTTCTGATTAAAGACGCAATTACAGTTGTGTCCACCTCTAGTATGATAGTTTCCAGTCCTCGTGAATACTACGAATATCAGGCCTATGTAAAGTAATGTTGCCACGTTTCTCAGTGTGCACGTTATTCAATTATAAAGTCTCCGTTTCCAGGCCTCAAAAGGGCCCGGACCACAGATTCAGCTCCTGTCTCCTGAAAGCCTCGCTAAGGAGCGATACAGCCCCCACCTGTATCCTCGACCCTTCACTTACTTCCTGCCTTGCAGTGCCCGGTGCACCCCGGCTCTGCCTCTGAGTCTGCCAAAAGTATGTTATAGTTCCTGCTATCAGTTCAGTCCTCCTCCTCTGCATTCCTAAGCTACTGAACTGCATCAATAGTTTCCGTCATTGTCTAGCCTTCTCGTCTCCACGTTAGAGAAATACTGTATTTAATGGTCATTTAATATTCTTCACGCACTACATGTAGAATAATGCATGGTCCAGTCTTAGAATCAAGTTAGCTTTTCCCCTCATGACTTCTAGTTTATATCAACATGTTCCCTAAACATTAGATACCAGATAGGGTTTAGGTACATGTCGCTCCGACCCTCCAGACTCTAGTCTCTGCTCTTAGCACAGAGTTCGTAGCCCCCAGCTTCTCCTAGTAACACGTCATTGCTAGTTTTCGCGCACCATTAGGTTAGAGGTCCCGGCTCCTTAGGTAGCCCCCTCCAATGTTTCCGCCCATTCATGACATATTCTGTTACGTTTTGCATCACATGTCTAAGTAAACTCCCAGTTACACCTCTTATTTCTGTTATCTCTCGCGACTGCTACGCGTCACGCCTTCTACTCCACCTACTGTTACGCCTACTGCAATGTAATGCTATGTGTTTGCGCTATGTATATAAGTCAATGTTTTGTTATTAAATGTTAGCGCGCTCATCCCAGACCCAGCCCCAGCAGCTGCTGGGCCCCAGTTGTCCTGCCGGGCCTTATTGTCCTATTCCCATGCAGGTTGTCCTGATCCTGTCCTTATGCTGTAATAAACCTGCAGAAACTCCTACTACCTCGAATCTTGACTCTTATTTATTGAGCTATCTGTTATGCTATAAGTCTAGTCAAAAATAGGGTATTATTTATTTATTTACCACAGATTGGTCAGAGGAACTACCCCAGGTAAGTGTTGAGAAATTGTTCTTGTTATTTTTCATACATTGATGTGTTTAACCTGTAAAACTCAGGACATCAATACAGAGCCCAGGAGGGATCAGTTTCAAAGTCCGTTTTTAATAACGTCCATGTCTGTGACCCATAAGGACTCACCCCACTTAAAGTCCTATCTATCCCCATCTTAAGCCCATAGAAAAACATACTTGCCTGGTAACACCATGCTCAGGAGACCCAGAGGAACAAAATTGTGGGTCTTCAGCGTAAAAGAGAATCTGAAAGGAAATATCAGGTTTAGAAAAAAGTGCTAGGAAATTTGACAAATGCCATGTTCAGCATGTTCTACTGGCTAGTCAGTCAGGGCAAAGTTAGATATTTGTCATTAAATGAATCATGCACCGTAAACCGTGTTTCTTTCACAATTTAGTGACTGGTGCCAACACTACATAATTGATTGTGCAGATTATTTTCTTTTGGAAAACCCATACATATTTGGTATTGTTGCACTCCACACATTTAGGATATTTATTTGGTTACCATTCTGGGTTTTATGTTTGTCATTTTCAGAAATACAACAAAATGTTGAGAAAATCTATTTAAAGACATACCTCAATTTTTTTAAATGATATATTCTGGCTTCACTGAGATGTTGATGTATTACATTAATACATATGCCAAATGTGTCATAAAAACATAAAGGTAGTATGGATGCAAAAAGGGACCAAAAAGGTACGTGTGCTTGAACAATCTATTTTTTTTAAAGTGTTTGTACAGTGGTGAAAAGCTTACATGTTTAGAGAAACAGCATCACTTTTTAAAGAGGTGTCATGTTTATTGGGCAATTGCCTGTTGGTTACTTCTGTGAGGGTGTGTGAGAATCGGTTCACTGACAGAATATCAACATCCAAAATATCCCTATACCACAATATTGAGTTCTAAATAGCGATGTCAAATATATACAGTAGGGAACCTGTTGGATAGCGGAGGGATAAAATGTATATTTCCACCCCAGTGAGTGCAACAGTAGGGAAAGCGTTGGATAGCAAATGGGTATAAATTACTATTCCCACTCCAATGAGTGCAACAGTTGGGAAAGTGTTGGATAGCGGATGGTATAAATTACTATTCCCACTGCAATGAGTGCAACAGCAGGGAAAGTGTTGGACAGCACAAACATAAAAGTTACTATTCCCACTCCAGTCAGTGCAAAGTGATGGATAGCAGAGGGGTAAAAATGACTATTCGCACTCCAGTGAGTGCAAAAGTAGGGAAAGTTTTGGATAGCGGAGGGTATAAATGACTATTCCCACTCCAATGAGTGCAAAAGTAGGGAAAGTGTTGGATAGCTGATGGTATACATTACTATTCCCTCTGCAATGAGTGCAACAGCAGGGAAAGTGTTGGACACCACAGGGATAACATTTACTATTCCCACTCCAGTCAGTGCAACAGTAGGAAAAGTGATGGATAGCAGAGGGGCAAAAAATACTATTCCCACTCCAATGAGCGCAACAGAAGGGAAAGTGTTGAATTGCAGAGGGTAAAAATTACAATTCCCACTCCAATAGAGTGCAACAGTAGGGAAAGTGTTGGATAGCAGAAGGGTAAAAATAACTATTCACACTCCAGTGAGTGCAACAGTAGGGAAAGTGTTGGATAGCGGAGGGATCAAATTTACTATTCCCACTTCAATCTATGCACCAGTAGGGAAATTGCTGGATAGGGGAGGGCTAAAAATTACTATTCCGCTCCAGTGAGTGCAATAGTTGGGAATATGTTGGATAGCGGAGGGATAACATTTACTATTACCACGCAAAGAAATAAAAAATATATAAAAACGTAAAAAATTACAAAACAAATATATTTAATATTAAAAATAAAAAATAAAAACATATCATGTTAAATACATATCACAAATACCTACAAATATGTTAAATAAAAAATAAAAATAATTCCAAGCAAATAACAATTTTAGAAAATATTTAATAACAAAAACATTAATTATTACATAAATGTAGTTTATTTACTTCCTACCCCTATAATACCACACAATTCATAACCCAATCTAAAATTTTAAAAAATGTACTTCGATAATTAACATAATTATCAATTAAACAAATATTATTAATTACAAAATAAATTAAAACACATTTATTAACTTTTCACCCTTTACCCCATAATCCCCACAATCCACACCTAAAATGAAACTGTAAAAAAATTAGTTACACAATGAAAATTATTTTCAATTAAACACACAGGGGTTGATTCCAATCCGGTAAAAAGCGCTCCAAATCGTCGTACGGAGCGTTTTTTCCCCATACGAATCGTATCTGTAAACGTCCCATACGTACGACAAAGTACGATTCGTACCAGGAGCCGTACTCCGTATGAGTCGTACAAGACACCGTACGACTCTAATCTCCGTACGATTCTCCCTCAGAACCTGCTGTACATGACATCTGTACAGTTCGCGGCTGGTTTTTACGACCTAGCAAGTACGATACGTGTCGGGTACGCACCGTCCGACCCTTTTTCTACGGGAGCTGAAAACAGCCGTAAAAGCAGAGTTCGCGCCGAAACAGGTACAGAACGGCCCTCCCGGGTACGGTTCGTACCCCCCTTGATCGCAGGGGTACGCACCGTACCCCTGCGATCATGGGGTGTACTAGCCATACCCCCATTGTACGATCGGTTTACGAGCCATACCCCATGTACGATCGGTGTACGAGCCGGACTCCCATTGTACGATCGGTGTACGAGCCGTACCCCCATTGTACAATCGGTGTACGAGCCGTACCCCATGTACGATCGGTGTACGAGCCGTACCCCCATTGTACGATCGATGTACGAGCCGTACCCCATGTACGATCGGTGTACGAGCCGTACCCCCATTGTACGATCAGTGAACGAGCCGTACCCCCATTGTACGATGGGTGTACGGCTTGTACACCGATTGTACATGGGGTACGGCTCGTACACCGATCGGTACATGGGGTACGGCTCGTACACCGATCGTACAATGGGGGTACGGCTCATACACCGATCGTGCAATGGGGGCACGGCTCGTACACCCTATGATTGCAGCGGTACGGTGCGTACCCCTGCGATTATGGGGGGTGCGGACCGTACGGTGTGTATGTGTTTGTGTGCTTTTCCGTATGACTCGCCCTTACCTGACGTGGACCATACGAATCATGTCCTTATACCCCGGTCCGGATCGTACTCGTCGGGTCGTACGGCATGTGTACGAGTCGTACGGTATGTGTACGAGTCGTACGGTTCACGGTTTCAGCCTTGCAATACGTACGGATCGTGACGATTCGGACAGATTCACGGAATACGGATCGTACTAAGCGACTCGGACGGACGGGTACGATTCGTACGGAGAGGGCTCCGGATACAAATCGTACGGACGTTTTTTTTCCCGAATCGGAATCGACCCCTAATAGTATTTAACAAATAATTATAGATTAAGTAAAATTAATTTACTCCCCACCATTTACCTCAATAAACCAAAAACTCACACAAAAAACAATTAAACAATTACACTAATTATCAATTAATTAATTTATATTAATTATCAACTAATTATTAATGAATTAAAAATAAATTGCTTCCCACCCATTAGCCCTGTAAACTGTACAATCCGCCCCTAAAATTAATTACACAATTGCCATATTTAATTGTCAATTAATTAATATGAACAACTAATTATTAATTGATTAACAGCAAATAACTTCCCACCTTTTACCTAAATAAGCCCAAAACCCACAACCCCCAAAAATATAATAAAACAGTTAACTAAATTAATTATCAATTATTTATTATTCTCAACTAATTATTAATGAATTAAAAATAAATTACTTCCCACCCTTTACCACTATAAACCCCACAACCCGAACCTAATTTAAAAAAAAAACAATTAGCATAATTAATTACCAATTAATTAATTTATTAAGTAATATTAATTAACAAGTAATGAATAATTAATTAAAAATAAATTATTTCCCACCTCATATCCCTATAGACACCACGACCTACACATAAAATTGAAAAACATTTTTTAAACACAATTAACACTATAAAATCTTATTTAAATAAATATAGAGAAATAAAAAATAATCATTCATTTATAATTATTAAAATATTTCCGACCCTATTCCCCTATAAACCCACAACCCGCGATGGTACTAAAATAACACATATATTAAAAAACATAAACAATACTTACACAAAAAATCACATACATTTAAAATATATACTAAAATACATAACACTAATTAAAAAATCAATATTTTAAACAACTATATTTTTGCAAACTATACTAAATTTGATATTCTTGACCATGATATTCTTGCTGTTGATATTTCTATGTTACGATATTTACAACTTGATATTTGTGTGTGTAGACATTTCCAACTGGATATTTTGTCTGAGTACCATGAAAATCTATTACAATACTGGATTACTCCATTCCTTGCATACGCTACATTACCGTCAAAATTAGACCGAGAGTGGGATCATATATTCTTGAGGAATCCCTTCTGAAAAAAATCTGTGAGACCCTCAACAGTTACTTTCGGGCAGTGGTACATCCATTGCCACTGAATGACTAGTAGCTGGTAGCATCACCATTGGGACTTTTTTGCCTCTACCAAGAGGTAATCTCTCTGATCTAAGAGATTAGTTGGAATCGACATCAGAATAAGACATTTATAATGACCTCTTATCGAGAAAGAATGTTTTATTAAGAGCCTAGATAGAGGTATGGTTAAAAAGGAAAAATGTGGATGTGTATTTGGGCTATATAGTGGTCGATTCCGATCTGGTAAAAAACGCTCCGAATAGTCGCTCGGAGCGTTTCTCCCGTATGAATCGTACCCTGCAACGTCCGCCGTACGTACGACAAAGTACGATTCGTACCAGGAGCCGGACTCCGTACGAATCGTACAGAGAATGTATGACTCGAATCCCCGTACGAGTCTCCGTCGGAACCCGCTGTACGCGAGATCTGTACGGCTCACGGCTAAGCATGGGCGGATTTTGCGAATTGGTAATCCGCGAACTTGCGTATTTACGGATTCGCAATCCGCAAAATCCGCGAACTCTCGCGAATTTGCGGATTTTTTTTTTTTTTTGTGTTCGCAAGGGTTTCTGCCAGTTCGTGAGGGTTGTGTACCAGTTCGCAATTGCGAACTTACTTGTCGGCTCGCAACGGCCGCGACTATGTTGTTTCTACATCTGGTTCATCATCACAGGTTCACAGCACCCTCTGTTTCACCACTGCCACCCTCTGGTACACCCATGCCACCCTCTGGTACACCCATGCCACCCTCTGGTACATCACTGCCACCCTCTGGTTGGTTTATCACTGTAGATTATGGGGGTGAAAAAAAGCAAACACACCTGCCCTGCTTCAACTGACATGAATTAATTTGGGGTTGATTAATGTGTCACTGAATTTAAACTTCCAGTCTGGCTGGCACCTGCTTCCTTATCTGTAATTTGCTTTCTGTTGCAGTGCAATTTTTTTTCACAGGACCTTTGTGGCCTACTTGTAGCTATTCTCTGAGCCTGCTGTGAGGGTCAGAGCAGGGTCATAGAATAGTTGCAAGTAGGCAACTGAACTCTGAAGGGGCACCTCAGGAAGCACTACAGGGAATGGTTACTAATGATAAGATTGAACTTTTGCACCTGCTGAGTGCTTTCAGTTTTGTCTGTAATTGCTTTCTGTTGCAGTGTAATTTTTTTAACAGGACCTTTGTTGTATACTTGTAGCTATTCTCTGAGCCTGCTGTGAGGGTCAGAGCAGGGTCATAGAATAGTTGCAAGTAGGCAAATGAACTCTGAAGGGGCCCCTCAGGAAGCACTACAGGGAAAGGTTACTAATGATTAGATTGAACTTTTGCACCTGCTGAGTGCTTTCAGTTTTGCAAAAATCCAAATATCCAGCAGCATCCACAAAAAGTAACCCTTCCAGGTCAAGATCCAAATCAAAGTGACCAGCACATGAAGAAAGCACTGGGAGGAGCCTGCTGGACAGGAACAGGAAGTTGGAGACTGTGGGGCACTTCCTTCCTACCCCCCCCCCAAAATGGACTCCTTGCAAAGAAAAAGTGCAGGCAAATGTCAACCTGAGGAGTTATTCTGATAAAAATCATAATTTTCAAGGTTTATGCTGCCTGCTGGTGGATTTCTTGTGCGAAATTGCAAATTTTGCAATCTCGCAATTGCGAGATTGTCGCTGCCCGCCGCATCTAAGTGTTCGCAAGTGTTTACTCCCGCGAAATTGTATAGTATTCTAGTTGGCAAGTGCGACCAAGCAAAAAATCCGCTTCGCACGGATTTTACGAATTTTCGGCAAGTTCGCGAGAGTTCGCGGATTGCGAATTTGCCGAAAATCCGCAAAATCCGCGAGCGGAACGGATTTTACGCCCATGCTTACTCACGGCTGGCTTTTACGACCCAGCAAGTACGATACGTGTCGGGTATGCACCGTATGACCCTTTTTTTACGGGAGCTGTAAACAGTCGTAAAAGCAGAGTTCGTGCCAAAACAGGTACGGAACAGCCCCCCGGGTACGGTGCGTACCCCCCATGCTTGCAGGGGTACGCCCCGTACACCTGCGATCATGGGGGGTACGCACCGTACCCCGCGATCATGGGGTGTACGCACCGTACCCCATGTTCACTGGGTGTACGGTGCGTACACCCCATGATCGCGGGGTACGGTGTGTACCCCCCATGATCGCAGGTGTACGGGGCGTACCCCTGCGAGCATGGGGATACGCTTCGTACGGTGTGTATGTGATTGTGTGGTTTTCCGTACGAATCGCCCTTACCTGATGTGGACCGTACGGATCGCGTCCTGGTGCCCCGGTCCGGATCATACTTGTCGGGTCGTATGGCATGTGTACGAGTCGTACGGCGATGGCTCCGGATACGATTCGTACGGATGTTTATTTTACCGGATCGGAATCGACCCCATAATATGTCCCTCACATCACATTGTGAAAGCAGGTCTACATGGTTCAGCCCACCTGCGCCCCAACGGGTCAGCGGCTTTAATCAGGACCAATAGAATAGGGGATCCCTTTATTTTCCAATCTAGGCAGAACACTGTCCTCTAGGTTTTATGTAGTGCGGTTCCATTTGTTCCGGATGTGGAGAAAACACTGTTCTCCGCTGAAACGACTGAAAAGAGATAAGACAGACCACATACTATATAGGCAAACCTATCTTAATTCGGTACATTTGTATATACCCCCAGTTGAGTACCAGTCGATGCACAAGGTGGATCATCATGATATTGATACCTCGTGTTTATATTCAGTTCATTATGATATTTGCGCATTGCATTGTTTTTGTTCCGTATTCCTGTTCCCCTCTTGTGTAAGCCTTCGTTTTTTGGTCTATTTTCAACGATGTAATTTGCTAAGGCATAAGATTTGGAGTAACTCGCCAGTTTTAAATCTATACATCTCCTGAACCTTTATACAGAAAACAGCTGTTGCCTCTCCTTTAGAAGATACATGATTATATACTGTCCCAATGTAAGAGCACACATTGCTTATTCCACCTGACATCTAACTCATGCTGTTGTTAAGATAAAAATCGAGTGTTTTGCGTGTGTTTGCGAGAGCGGTAGTGACTATGCGATCAATCAATCAATCAATCAATCATGCCATTTGTATAGCGCACTACTCACCCGGGAGGGTCTCAAGGCGCTTGGGGGGAGGGGTATGCTACTGCTCGAACAGCCAGGTCTTGATTTGTTTCCTGAAGGCGAGATGGTCCTGGGTCAGCCGAAGGTGGATGGGGAGGGAGTTCCAAGTCTTGGCAGCCAGGTAAGAGAAGGATCTTCCTCCGGCGGTGGCTCTTCGGATGCGTGGTACGGCTGCGAGGGCGAGGCTGGTGGACCGTAGCTGGCGGGTGGGCGTGTAGAAGGTCAGGCGGTCGTTGAGGTACTTGTGGCCCAGGTCGTGGAGAGACTTGTGTGCGTGGGTGAGTAGCCGGAACGTGATCCTCTTGTCGACGGGGAGCCAGTGCAGGTTCCTCAGGTGGCTGGAGATGTGGCTGCATCGGGGGACATCCAGGATGAGTCGGGCGGAGGCGTTCTGGATGCGCTGGAGTCTTTTCTGTAGCTTGGCTGGGGTTCCGGCGTAGAGGGCGTTTCCGTAGTCCAGTCGGCTGGTGACGAGTGCCTGGGTGACAGTCTTCCTGGTCTCGGTCGGGATCCAGCGGAAGATCTTGTGAAGCATACGCAGGGTGTTGAAGCACGATGAGGAGACGGCGTTGACTTGTCTGGTCATCGAGAGGGAGGGGTCCAGGATGAAGCCCAGGTTGCGTGCGTGGTCGGTTGGCTTGGGTGCGGTGCCCAGGGCTGGGGGCCACCAGGAGTCGTCCCAGGCGGAGGGCGAAGATCCCAGGATGAGGACTTCCGTCTTGTCCGAGTTCAGTTTCAGGCGGCTGTCCTTCATCCACTCGGCGACGTCTTTCATCCCTTCGTGTAGGCAGGTTCTGGCGGTGTCGGAGTCTCTGGTGAGGGAGAGGATCAGCTGGGTGTCGTCGGCGTAAGAGATGATATTGAGGTTGTGCTGGCGTGCGATGGCTGCGAGAGGTTTCATGTGATAAGACACTTCTACATACGATATAGAGTGTCTTCACCATGCTCTAACAAATAATACATTTTTTTTAAATCAGTAATTATTTAAAGGGTTCTGCATGAAACATACAGTAACTGTGTTATTCAATATACACATTTATGAAACGTTAACATTGTAAGTTTTATGAAAGTCCCTCTTCTTTAATTTCCATGGGCCCCATAGGCTCAGGGGGGAGACGGTGTGGCCACACTCATTGAAAGAAAAGGAAATAAATACAGAGTACTGTTAGAGTGGTAAAATAATTCAAGGTTCAGTGCATCCATTTAAGGAGAGCCTGGATAGTATAAAATGCGGGCGGTTGTTGACCCTCATATGTTTAACCTTCTTGTGTCTGCGTCATGTGGTCCCTTCCATCCTGGATGTTGCCCGGGTGGGACCTGACTCTTTTCTATGGAAGGAGTTGTCACATCGTCCTGCCTAGCTCGAGCGCTCGGTGCTGGGACCAGGCAGAAAGGAGAGGCCAAGGGAAAGAGGAAGCAGAAGGGCGGAGCGCCGGTGAGGCGTGGGCAGAAAGGGGCTGTAATTGAATAAAGGAGGTTGTGCCCATACCTAGCTGCATTAGGTGTCCTCATTTTCGCCGACACGACACTGACGATGAATTGGGATCCTGATGTGGCCATGGCCTGGACCACATCCTTCCTCTCCGGCAGAACCCAGAGCGTCCGCCTCCCACCCTTCTGCTCAAAAATCACCGAGATCATCTGCGGCGTCCCTCAGGGATCCTCCCTCAGCCCGACGCTGTTCAATATCTACATGGCACCGCTCGCCGACGTCACACAACAACATAACCTCAACATCATCTCCTACGCCGACGACACCCAGCTGATCAACTCCCTCACCGAAAACCCCCACACCGCCAAAGCCAATCTCCACAAAGGAATGAAGGCCGTCGCCGACTGGATGAAGGACAGCAGACTGAAGCTGAACTCAGACAAGATGGAGGTCCTCATCCTCGGACCCACCCCATCAGCCTGGGACGACTCACCCACATCGCTAGGCACTGCCCCGGAACCCACCGACCACGCACGCAACCTGGGGGTCATCCTCGACTCCGCTCTCTCCATGACCAAGCAAGTCAATGCCGTCTCTGCGTCATGCTTCAACACCCTCCGAATGCTCAGCAGGATCTTCAAATGGATCCCCCCGACACGAGAAAAACCGTCACCCAGGCCCTCGTCACCAGCAGACTCGACTACGGGAATGCCCTCTACTCAGGAACAATAACCAAGCACCTGAGACGACTACAACGAATTCAGAATGCCTCGGCACGACTGATCCTCGACGTCCCCCAACGCAGCCACATCACACCCCATCTAAGAGGCCTACACTGGCTCCCCGTCAACAAGAGGATCACCTTCAAACTCCTCATCCACGCACACAAAGCGCTACACAACACCGGACCTACATACCTCAACGACCGACTGAGCTTCCACACCCCCACCCGCAGCCTCCGCTCTGCCAGCCTCGCCCTCGCCTCAGTTCCTCGTAACCGGAAAACCACCGCCGGTGGCAGATCCTTCTCCTACCTCGCCGCTAAGACCTGGAACGCTCTCCCTACCAGCCTACGACAGACCCAGGACCTGCTGGCCTTCAGAGGACTCCTCAAGACCTAGCTCTTCGATCAGTAGCAGCCCCCCCAGCGCCTTGAGACCCTCATGGGTATGTAGCGCGCTTTAGAAATGTAGTGATTGATAGATTGATTGAACCTGCCGATCCTGGTATGGAGACATGCACTGCAGCAGTGAGTCAGCATGTGCCAGCTGATGCCTGTAAATGCACTCCCAAGCGCATATAATGCTGGCTGCAAGTGGAACATCACTGAGGAGGCTGCCATCTGCAAAAAGCCTGACACTGTGAGTCACTGTGTGCTGCCTCATCACGCCCAGGGTATCCCCCTGCCTGCTTGCCGGACTGCCTGCTTACCTGCCTGCCTGAAGTTCATCACCAGTTTTTGCCTAAAGCCTCGTGCACACATGTCCTACTCGGCAGCCATTTTAGAGTCAGTCCATACAACCACAGGCCAAGCAAACACCAGGGTGGCCATCTTAAAACCAGGCAAAAGTTTACAGTAATCTGCTCTCTCACAATTCCTGGCACCATCAAGGCCCTCAAGCACTTGCTAAACCCCAAAGAGAGCCAAGAAGCCACATTTATACGGCAACATGTCAGTGGCCCCGGACACATTGCAAAACGCACATCCAGGTCCAGTAATGCTGCGTGTATCCTTCCTATGCCCCCAGAACGTTTGGTCCTCACGTCTGGCAGTGGCATGGGTCCAAGATGGCAAAGCTGGCTAGAAGATTTCAAAGAGTTTATGATGGGGACGCAAGTCACTGACCCCAAACAGCAACTCATTGCCCTGTGCAAGCTGATAGGCAAAGACGTAGGCAAGTTATTAAAGAACTACTGAGAGAGGGATGGATTTTACTGTATGAATATCCTGGGACATTCTTATCACTCAGCTAGCATAAACCCCTGTGTGTAGGCCTTACTGTTCAAAAGTATAGGCCTTGGTTATATGGGCCAGAGTGCTGCCATTTCTTGTTAAGCAAGCACAGAAGGCATGTCGGATCAAGATTTTATTCAGCTCCACCGACTGCGAGGCTTCTCGCTCCAGTTAAGACCCCACCCTACTGGTGTGCTAAGTTCACGAACGTTAAGGTTCAACACCACCTCCTATTATTTCAACATAATGGGCCACATCCTAAGATTGTGCATGAGAAAAGGGGAACTTCCCACCGCTGCCACGTCAAGCCGGAGTGATGTGGCAACAGGATGTACAGATTGGTACATACACATATAAATAAAATCCTTTTTGCGCAATAAAAACACTTTTCTACCACCCAAAGCAACATTTATGACAAACTTCCAGTCTACGAGGCATGACCTTTAGTCTAGAGCATACGTGCCGCAGTTACAGGAAAGGGCTGCACTTGAATGTATGGATGGGAAAAGTACGTACCAGGCCGTAAGTGACGTAGGTAGGATAAGTGGCATGGGGTGGCGTGAGATGACGTTACCATAGACTTCACACCGCCTTAACCCCTTCCATGCTCATAACGAGCTCAGCTCGTCATGCAGTACACTGCTCGTGTGCTCATGACGAGCTGAGCTCATCATGTACAATGGGAGTCCAAGATGGTCAGCACAGCAGGATAATCTCCCTAGCAGCCAATGTGTTAAAACATATAAAAAGGAGGTTCACAAAGACCTCTTTGAATTACTCCTCGTAAGTGAGTTCTTTCCAAGGGTTACTTGAGAGCCCTTGTACATGTACTTTAAATTTACTGCTTTATTTTATATTCTGTCTTATGAAATGTTGCATTTGCTATATACTCTGTTAACCTTGCTTTTTCCTTATTACATTTGAAGTGTTCAACTTGTAATTGCAGGATTTCTCACTTATAGGCAGATGTGAGTATTCCCAGATAAAATGTACTTTGCTTTTTTAATGCATTTCTGCCACAAATGATAAATGTGTCTCTCTAGCTGTTTAGAAGCTTGTAGTGAGTAAATACAATGTTCAGTAAATGAAATCTGATCCACGTGACTTTCTGAGAATGCGGAGCAGTGGATCCAGAACTAATGTGATTTTTATGCCTTTATATTGAAGTTTCTTGAAGTTGCATCTTCTTAATAAAACTGTTAAACTTTCAGTCTCGGTTTACACGGCTCAAATATCTGTTTTCTCTATTTTTAGAGCAAGCGTTCCAGGACACTCCGGTACAAATTAAGCTGCCTCTTTGTCCCTAGCTCACTCTCACGATCATCCCAGCGCAGGCTTTCTGAGCTGTTGCGCCCAGCCCCTTGCCCTTCTGCCCCGTAATAAATTTCCCTCTAACATTTTGGTGTTGTGACTCGGATAGCAGTAACCAACTTATAGGAAACAGACGGACCAGGAGGAAATGCAGGCTGCTAAATGATCGTGCCCTCCCTTCTCACTGAACCATATGCAGGAACAGCACGCACGGGTACGTTTATATCTGGACTGCCTGGTGCGATTGTCTTCTCTTGGTTAGCAGTGGAGAGGTGTTTATGTTTATGACGCAGCTGTATCCCTTTCAGGTTACCGGTTTGTTACTCTCTGTTGGTCTTGCTATAGATATTCTCAAACAGAGGGAAAGTAAGTTGTGTGAGAAGTGGAATTCTGAAGCCTGACAGTGAAGTTAGGTAATTAATGTGATTTACGTGTTGATCCTTCTAGGAATAGACATATGTTATTACTGTGCCCCTTGTAATGTAAATACAAGAAAGAGAAGATTGCGTCTGGCATCTTTCAGCGCCTATTTTGCTTATTTTGCTTTTGAAAAAAGAGATCCGCAGTCTGATTTAATAAGAGACAGGGAAGGGAAATATTGGAACTTGCATCTTTTCAATATTTATCAAAGTGTGATCCTCTGTACAATAAACAGGGAAGGATACCCTCCATTTCAATAGTTAATGGAGAAGAAGCTAAATCTTTAGATCTTTAGATGTCGCTTATGTAAACAATTAAGTGATTCCCCGGGAACATTAAGTGGCTTTTTTGTCGTAAGCATTGCGTTTTTGCCAGTTAAAAGTGTCTTTTTAATTTTTTCTTTTTGTGTACACCATTATCATAGGAAGCCCTTTTAGCGCCCTCTAGTGGCCAAAGTGCGCAATTTTTTGGTAAAAAGTTCAAACACTAAAAACATTTGCATTTGCTTTTCTGTTTTGAAACACATATACAAATGTTCGCTAATTACTAGGCATTGTCAGGACTGTATATTATTGCTTAGTACCTAGTGGTATAGATGTATAGAGTTTTTTTTTTATTAGGTCTAAAAGTGTAGCTTTTTTGTGATTATTGTTTTCTCATGGTTATTGTATTGGAAGTCACTGGCTGGTACATAGGCTGACTCTAGTGAGACTATAATATCTAGGCGCACATTGATTGTTTTTTGTTGATTCATTGTCTGATTATACGCACATGTATATTAATTGTAGAATAATATTTTTATGACTGGCCCCATACCAATACTATCATTTAAGGGTAAGGGCCCGCTTGTAGGATGCTGCTGAAAAATATTTTTGTGAACATTATTGAAGGGCACTGCCAAATGCAGAACACTGGTTTGTTAGTGAGATTCAATAACTAGGGAGATTGAAAATGCATTTATGTATCCCCATGTGTGTTGATCTGCCACTGATTAGCTGAAAAGATTCTGTAAGCTAAAGCATCTTGAGCGCCACAATTGTCACAGATATAGTATTGCGCCACAATTGTCACAGATATACTAACTTAATGCTGCTACTTTCCTGTGTACATAATTATCATTCAGGATTGCCACCCCATCAGCACAACAGACCTCGCTAGGAAAAAGCTAGAGGAATTCACTGTGCTATTTTAAAATAATTGGGTGTCATTTAGGTCTGCAGAAAATGTCTTTCTTTTAAACTACATTTTCACACCAATGAATAGGATACAGGGTTACAGAACATACAAGACTGCATACACAATACACGTGCATGTTTCTATGATAACACCAGGATTAGAGATACCCACTGTAGTGATCATCTCGTGGCCCCGCAACCCTTTGCGCAGCAAGGTCCTCATTGCTTGCTTGGGCGAACACCCTAGTGCCCTACAATTGACCGACCTCTCTCCAGAAGGTGTTTATAACGGCCCAGATAAAGAAGAGATTAAAGAGGCATTTTATTTAGTCATTAAAGAGGCATTAGGGGACGAACTTGTACTAAACTATCCTACATTCTCAACAACTGACACATAAGGACAGCGATAGTATATAGATATATATTTCACTAGAAAATACAGATGAGCTATAGTGGACAGCAACCAGTTGAGGTAGTTCTGCACATATTAGATAACAAAATAATAGCAGTACAGAACACTAGCGCACAAACTCTGACAAAATTTAACAGACGCCAAATTTCCTTGATATCTAAAGCGTGGAACTTGTTGGGAGTCCCAACGCGAACCTATAGATCCCCTACCCATAGCCCACACCTTACACTTGAGGGACCACAGTACTCACAGAGCTCCCCCTCTATGGGGGACACTCAAGACATACCTTTGCAACTATCACTGGTGTCCCCATCAACATCATATACTACTGAAGAGTCCTCCACAGAATTAATTCAGTCAGTGGGAAGTGTAGTAAATAGCGAAAGCCCTGATCTCACCCACCAGCATTCATTCACACCATCTCCTCCAAGCACCAACTGCCCGGAGAGGCAGGGAGATTCACAGGATACCCACGCCCCACTAGGCTGTGAACATCACGCATTATTTCTACAGGCACTGCACGACCCCAACTTACCCCTGGTTTGTTAGCATCACGCCCAGGAGCTGCATGACCAGCTGCAGCAGCAGCCACAACCACTGCAACCCCAAGTAGTGTACACCTATGCTTCTCCAGCACAGCAACAGCCAATGCTGCAGCAGGTACAATTACAAACACCGGTGATGGCCCAAGTACAGCCCCCAATTCAACAAGCACAGCCACAACTGCTTCAGCAACAAATGCCGGTGTACCAAATGGTGCCACAGACACAAGTTCTTGTACCTCTGGGAGCCACAGTACTGCCACCCGCCAATTCAGTTTTGCAGGGTACCATCCAGCAGTACCGGCCTGGAGGGTATTCAAGTTAGGACAGCCCACAGACAACCCTAGTGTGTCCCTTGTTGTTGTGTCTCACAAATATTGGAGAGAATCCAGTTGTGTATGTCACGATTAACAACAAAATGTATAGTTTTCTGATTGACACAGGTGCCACATTCTCCTGTATAAGGGAAGGAGCACTGCCCATCTCCAATCAAAGTGCAGACACACAGGGTTTCTCTGGGGCAATAACAAGGGTCCCTTTCACCAAGCCAGTACCAATGGAAATAGGAGCTAGAAGTACTCAGCAGCGTCTACTTTACACAACACAGTCCCCAGTAAATCTCTTGGGACGTGATCTCATGGTCAAATTAAATATGTGAATATATTTTCATGAGATCGGCACAATGACTTTCTCCATTCCTGATACACCACCGACCAGAATGATGGCTGTCAAACAAAAATTCCTCAAGATATGCAGTATTTTTTGATCATAGGCCTGAAGAATGCCCTCTTCAGTGTCCCATTGCATGTTGACAGTCAGTGTTATGTGCATTCAGAAATAGGCAGTTCACATATAAAAGGTTACATCAAGACTACTGTGAGTCCCCCAGTGTGTAAAACAGAGTTGTCAAAAATCATTTGTCAAAATTCCAATGTGACAGCACTCTGCTACAATATGTCGATGACATACTCCTCTGTAGCACCAGTGCCAGCAAGAGTGCCGACAAGATACAATTGCTCTGCTTACAACACTAGCACAGAGAGGATACAAAGTAGACAAACAAAAATTGCAATACTGTCAGGAAGAAGTTCAGTACCTGGGTCAGAGGATTTCAGCATCAGGAAGAAGAGTTACACCAGGAAGAGTAGAGGTAATAAGGAACACTCCAGAACCTCAGACAGTCAAAGACATGCAAAAGTTCCTAGGACTAGTGAACTACGTCAGACAGTGGGTCTTTGATTATTCTACTGTCACTGCACCACTCCTGAAAGCTGTCAAAATGACTAAAGACAGGCATAACAAGATTGACTGGACACCTGAAATGACATCAGCCTTTGCAAAACTGAAAGATGAAATTACAAATGCACCAGTGTTAGGCTCTCCTGACTACACAAAGGAATTCTATCTGTTCACTCACTGCAATGGACAGGTCATGACAGCAGTCCTCACCCAAAAGGGCCACAAAAAATTGCATACTTCAGTGGCATGTTAGACTCAGTGATGAGGGGCCATTATCCCTGTGAACAGGCCTTGCTGTCGAAAAGAGCACCCCCATAGTTATGGGCTCCCCTCTGACACTGTATACTGAGCATGCTGTCTTTGCAATAATACAACAAGTTAAAAGGAACCTTACCACACAAAGAGTGTCAGGATACGAAGTCATACTACAATAAACAAAGGAATTGGAGAGAGGGTCCGAGGGAATATTTAACGACCTAGGCACAGTTATAATCCCCCTATTAGACTATGGAAAACATAAAGAATAACTGTGGGTCTAGAAATGTAAAATTACTATGTGTGTGGAAATGGCTATGTGTAAGCTTAGAATATAAGCAAACTACTGGACAGATACCTATTGTGAGTAAGTGTCCATCAGTTACTTTTCCTGTACCGCCCAATTCATCATATGGTCTACTTCACAGTAGGTAGTCCGAAACAACCAACTCCAAGATGTTATTGGGAGATGGTTGATATTGGTGAGGTAGTTTATAGCGTGGTAGCTAGATGTTGTTTGTAACTGAAAGCAGTGCAAAGGTGATTGGTGAATGGTGATGAAAAAAGGTGGTGTTTCTAGTAAAATTGGATAGTGAACGCAATATACCTTTATTCTGGAGCCGTGCACTTCCAACAATAAAAACAAATAGAGTGCAAACAAGTCAGATAGTTTTAACAAATAAATACTGACTGAGTTATCTGGTCGACATGTTTCTGCGGACGTTTAAAGGTCCACATTGGTACCTGCCGCTTCCTCAGGACCCATAATTAGTTGCTACTGCTTATGTGATAGATAAAAAACAATCGTGAACAAAATGGTAAATGTCACCTGTTCACATCTGGATTCCCTTCTGGTAGAGTAGAAGAATTCCAGATGTCGAGTTGCCATAACACACACACGTAGACAGCAAGAACAAAAATAGGAAAACATATCATCATTAATATGAATAACCACCATAATTCTTAACGTGATGTTCTTGCATGGTAATTGAATTGAGTATTATCAACACAACATAGGCTCACCTTTAATTCAAGGGGGAAGTGCTTCCGCCTCACCTGGCAAGCAGCTCAGGATAATGGAGCCCCGCTCTATAGTACCAAAAATTATTTAAAACATATATTAAACTTGTGATGACCTGTGTGGTCGCCCTGCAGTTAGACATTCAAATGGTCAAACAGAAGTAAAGGGATCGGCGTGTGTTTAATCCTGACTAAAACATCGGCCTATTAACTCTTAGAAGTAAGAGTACAAGTTATGAAAGATCTTATTGTGCGCAAAGACTGTCTTGTTATTAAATGGAATCCTGGTTACTATTCATTGAAAGAAAAAACAATTCATCACTGCGCCCAGTTCATGTTGTCATGTAGAGTGATGCAGTTTCTTTTCATTTATTTTCAGGCTATCATGTACTTTACACGAAGCGTTAATTTAAGAAAGTCGTTGTCCACTTTATGCAAGGCTCTGAATATTGGGCCTCTGTCGAAAAACGACTTCAATTGTATTTCGAATTTGAAGAGAATGCAACTCTGTGCTTTAAAGTGCATTTCTATTTAAACGCTGCCGTTTATGAATCGTGACCTGGCAATGAACCCATGTGGTGATCAGAGGCCAGTCACCTCTCACCCTTCAAATACAGAGCTCAGTTCTTACGCACATTCAATACACCGTGTAAGATGTAGTTTAGAAGCATGAATCACTTCATGCTCGGGTTAGAAAAACAAACCGCATTTGTACTTTGTAATGTCAGTTTTAAACTCGGGTGCGTGTAAATGCGCACAGCAGATCTTTTTAGCGCTTTATGGTGGAAGTTTAAAACTCGAGTTGATATCAAAGTACTAGACAGGAACTGCATTTCTAGCGCGCATTTAAGTAGAAGTCCCTACATGTAATGTTCTCCTTACCTCTCCGTCGGTACTCCTGGCAGCCTTCTGGGCTGTTTGGGGAGGTACCGCGGCAGAGGTTTGTGGCTTCCTTATTGAATATGGCTCAGTTCCCATTGGATGTCCCCGCCCACATGACCCCGCAGTTGTTTCTGGGAGATGTAGTCCACAAAATTTTGTCCATTCTAACTGACCATGTGTATGATTTAATTTCACTCCTGAATATTAACACATGATGGCCAGCGATCTTAGAATCCATAGTTCCCTTTTGGAATAACAACATGAATATCTTAAAGCGAAATTATACCAAATGAAAGGCCAAATTTTTACATGAATTAGCAAGGCAGGGGTCAGAAGAATATTTACGACTACCTCACTTATGTATAATTGCGTTGTTATTTACGATAGACAACAGCTTAGTTGTTACACAGTGAGGTCTATCATCTTATGGTGATATGTCAAAAAAGGGTATTTTTTGTTCAGTTACACAGGACGTTAGTTTGAAGCTATCATTTCATAGTGACATCCAAGGGATGTCTTCATTCAGGCCTGCTTTGTCACAATTTAACTTGTAGACCCATTTTTGCTCTATCATGAAGAGATATTTAGACACGTCCGTTATATGTGCCGGGATATTAGGTTGTTCCAACACAGTCCATTAAAATTCAGTTGGTTTATGCCCTGCTTCTATGAAGTGATTTGTTAGTCTGGTAGCCTGTCTATTACACCTAATTGTGCTCTTATGTTCGGAGATTCTTGTTCTTATTTTCCGAGTAGTCATCCCGACGTACCTGAGTGAACAGGTACAGGTAATTAAATAGATCAGTTGACTACTATTACAATTGGTGAAACGTCTTTGTTCCCAAGGCCGACCTGTCCCTATGTCGATGGTGGTGGAGCGTTTAGTCTGGGGGCAGGCAGCACAGTTTCCGCAGGGATGGTGTCCTGTTACTGGAGGCATGTTCCATAGTGTGCCCACTTGATGGACCGCTCTTGTAGGTGGTCTGGTGTGTACCAACTGATCTCTGAGGCTGATGCCGCGCTTGTAAGCAAAAAGAGGGCGCTCAAGGGAATCAGTTCCAGTATTTAGAATTCTCCAATGTTTTAGAATGATGCGCTGATTCGCATTAGATCTTGTACTGAATGTATTGACGCATGTCATTCTGTTGTTTGTCTCTTTCGGGGTCGCAGGTTCTAGCAGGGCTTCCCGGTTATTGTTAGCTGTTCTCTTTTTTGAGCGTTTGATCAGTTTTTTAGGATAGTTCTTTTCTTCAAGTTTATCTTCCAAATCCTTGGAATGTTTGTTGAAATCCTCCTTGTTTGTGCAATTCCGCTGTATCCGTAGAAATTGTCCAAATGGCAGATTGTCACGTAGTGACTTGGGGTGACAGCTGTTATATTGTAACAGGGAATTGCGAGCCATAGGCTTCCTGTATAGCTCAGATTTTAGACCTTGTGATGTTGCTGTAATTAATAGGTCTAGGAAAGCCAGTGAATCATGATTGTACTCAACTGTGAAGCGCAAAAATCCATTACGGTTGTTCAACCATTCATGAAAGGCTAGAAGAGACGGTATAGTGCCACGCCACACCACCAGTATATCATCGATATACCTCTTCCAAACCCGTACTGATGTTAAGTATGGGTTCCCAGTCTGCAATACGTGATCTTGTTCAAATTTGTGCATATACAAATTAGCCAGGCTCGGCGCAAAAACGCTGCCCATGCTAGTCCCAGATGTTTGTAGGTAGCATTGGCCCTCGAATTCAAAAACAATTCTCTTTCATGGCTATTGTAGCCAGATCCATGATCACGGAGACGGGTGTTATAGAGTCCAGATCTTGTTCTCTTAGTAGGGTTTCTATAACTTCTAATGTTTCGTTCTGGGGGATGGAGGTATACAACGACTCCACGTCGAAGGATACTAGGAAGTCTGTTGTGGAGTCAAATTCTATTTCAGGCAACAGTCTCAGCAGATCTTTTGTATCTTGTAGATAAGTGGGCATGAGTTTTACCAGTGGTCTTAAAAAGGTGTCCACAAAAGTCGATAAAGGTTCCAACAATGACCCAATGCCGGAGATGATGGGCCGGCCTGGAGGGGTCTCTGCGCTTTATGAATTTTAGGCAGGACGTAGAAATATGGTTTTATTGGGTGTGGAGTTTGCAAGAAGGCAGCCTCATTGGTGGTAATCCATCCTTCTGCTAATGCCTCCTCTGCAATGTGTCCAATGATCATAGTTAGTCTGGCCGTGGGATCTTCTTTCAAGAGCTGATAGGATCGTGTGTCTGTCGTAAGCACTCTTCCCTGTAAGCTGTTGTATCCATGAGTACCGTCGCACCGCCTTTATCGGCTGGTTTGATTGTAATCGACTGGTCATTCATCAAGGCCTTCAATGCCTCTTGTTCTGATTTTGGAATGTTCATGAAGGGTTTATGGGTTTGTTTGAACAATTCTTGAATGTCATGCTGTACCGCTTCTTCGAACGTTAGTACTTTCGCTGGCACAGTCGCAGCCAGAGGACTAAACGTCGATGGTCTTTTAAGTCCGGTGTTAAGGACTCCCGTTTCTTCACTGTCAGCCTTTGAAAAGAAAAAGTGGAGTCTCACCTTCCTGAAAAATTTGGAGATTTCAATCTGAGTTTGGAGTGGGTTTCCTGCGTTTGTTTTGACAAATCCAAGGCCTCGGATGAGTACCTTTTCTTCCAGTGGTGTGAGGGTCCGTGAGCTCATATTAATTACGAGGCTGCCCCCGTGCTCGTTCCTGCTTGGTCCTGTGGGATCCGCTTGCCGCTCCGGAGGTCCATCGATTGCGGGGGGACATTCCACTGTACTGGGCCTTGTGGAGCCCGGCGTCTCCCACGCGATCTCCCTCGGCCAAACCCTAAAAAGGAGGCATATTTTGACCCGGTGGAAAAGGTCCTGGTGCAAAAGGGCCCATCTGTTGGGGGAATTGGAATTGGCCTTGCATCCACGGGTTTGGAGGCCACCATGGGTTAAATTGACTTTGGTTGTAGTGTTGACCCCTCCTTTGTCTCCAGTTGCCTTTTCCTCTATTGGTAGATGCTGGATTATGAGCATTGGAAGAGTCATACTGTCATTGCCATCCTTGAAGGTTGTAAAATGTCACACTGTGAATACAGTCTTGTTCTTTGGCCATCCCATTGCCACCACTGATGACCACACTCATGATTGTGCCACATACTGTCCATATGAGTCAGGAACAGCAAAAGAGGTCCCATTACCAGGCAGTACAGTCTACTTTGTTGATGGTTCTTCTAGCATTGATCAAAAGACAGGAATAAGATACACAGGAGCTGCAGTAGTCAGAGCACAACAGAATAACTCCTCAGACTCTCTAGACATTGTACAGCAGATAGCACTGCCATCACATTACTCAGCACAAGCAGCAGAGTTAGTGGCACTCATTGCAGCCCTCAAACATGGAGCTGATGAAAGAATTACTGTATACTCTGATTCTGCTTATGTCACCACAACAACACATTCCAGAATCTTGAGATGGGAAAGGTGTGAATTTCTCAAAACAGATGGCACGCCTGTGATGCACAAACAATTACTTGAAGAACTAATAGACTCATTGACATTGCCCACAGAGGTAGCTGTAGTAAAATGTGCTGCACACACAAATGGCCAAGATTTCGTGTCCAGAGGAAATGCCATGGGCAGATTGGGCTGCAAAAGCAGCAGCCAGAGGGCCCAGACATGCACCATCTCTATCCCCAGCACAAAATGACTGTGCCCCCATTCTGCTTGCCCACAATTCACCCTCAGCAGTGCAGGAAGATACACAAGATACAGTTGATGATCATAGCGAGTTTACCACTCCCAGATACACCTGATCCATCACTTCCATACACTATTGATAATACACAGCAATATCATCTCATTGCACAACTGCACCTCAGAGAGATACAGGAGAGTACCCCACCTGAAGAAAAAGAGTTGTGGAAGAAGAGGGGAGTACAACAGGATGCTTCAGATTTTATTTACAGACAGACATTGACAGGGAAACCTGTCATGCCACAGGCTCTTTTACAAATAGCACTCACTCAGTTACACCTTCCTACACATGTCCCTCGTGATATCGTGTCTACAACTTTGCAGAGAGAGTGGTTCATCCCCAATGCATATGAACATATACAACTCTTTGTTCATCAATGTCTCATTTTGTCAACAGTATTCCCCATATCCAGCTATGCAAACAGTTGCCTCAACAATACCAAGGTCCAAGGGTCCTTTTAGAGAGCTCCACATTGACTATGTAGACATGATTGACAGGTGCCAGAATTACCGATACCTCATTGTGGTGGTGTGACCATTCTCACGGTGGATTGAAGCTGGACCATGTGTCCATTGTGACGCAAAGGCCGCAGCTACCTTCCTGCTTCGTGAGGTCATATGTCGTTGGGATTACTGGATGCCATTCGCAGTGACTCGCAGTGAATATTGGCAGCCATTTTTTAAACACCATTCTTGACATCATTGCCACAATGTTGGGAGTTGAAACATAAGTTGACTTCAGCCTATCACCCCCAAAGCAATGGTATTTGTGAGTGCCTCAACGGTCTGCTCAAAGCCAAGATCAGTAGAATAAGTGCCACAATTGGAAAAAATGGCTCTATTGCCTTCCCATTGTTCTGTTTACACTCAGAAAGACTCCCAGTTCTGATCATCACCTCACACCTCACCAGCTTGTCACTGACAGATCAATGAATATGGTTGTTCTTTCCACCAGAACTAAACCAGACGCTGAACTTTCTTCTGAGATTATAAAAGCTGAATTGTTTGTTCATTTATGTGCCCTAATGCGTGCTTCAAAGTTCCTTTCCATTAAGATACCAAAGACAAAGAACAAGGGTCCTATTTCTGATGAACTCCCGCCTATCTGCCTTGGGACACACATCTTTGTAAAGGAAGCTGTCCGGAAGTGGAGAGACCTCAAATTCAACGAACACTTGCAAATGGACTTTTCACCAGCAGCTGTCCGAATAGCCAAAAAGGAATGGATTCATCGAAGCCACGTGAGGATCCACCCGGCACCATCCGAAATCTGAACATTGACCGTAAAGAAGGCATCATGTTCCCACTGACTATCCAAGAACAAAAGTATGGAGATCGTATGGTGACGTATGGACTGAGACGCAATAACAGACCCACCCCTCATACCAAGATGTCACTGAAAAAGATATGCACAATAGCTATTATTTTCTTTGTTATGTTTGTTGCTTCAATAGCTGTATTCCACTGGTTTACAGAGAGAGAGAGAGGTGCGACTAGCAATATTAGAGCTACCACCACCACAGGGCACCCCATGTTCAAGACACTTCCTGGTAACAAGCAAACTGGGATAAGCACCAACAGCAGCTATGACACCCCCGTGCCCACCTTGACACCTTCCGCACCCCCTGCAGACCCCACAGAATGGGACATGGTACCTGATCTTACCCTGAATCCCCCTATGACAGATACCCCTAAACCTTCCCGCCAATATAAACGAAGTGTCAGAGATAAAATGGGTCACGAGAAAGTGCCAGTCAGATATACTTCACGTACCCAACGTAAGAAAGAACAGGCTGCGCAAATTTCAGACTGGGTCAGTAATGTCCAAAACACAGTTGTTTACACCTTCGACCAGCACTCTATGCCTGATTTCCACTCCCGCGCCCTAGTGAGTCAGCAGGGGATAATGGGATTCACAACGCACTATTAGACAACATGTGGTACAGGGACATGAGGGAGGTTGGAAGAAAGGTCACAAATGAGTCCTGCTTTGTGTGTTCACACATTTCTCATGCTGAAGGCGCAGATAAATTGCTCTTTCCCAAAGAAATTCCACCGCCCGCCACTAAATGTCTCCTACACCTGTTTCTTTGTCGCATACATGGTCAGATACAGCTCCTGTCAGCAGAAATAGATGATGCATTTGTAAACTCTACAGAGTGGGATGACAAGTATATTACATTTACAGTTGTCACTAGCCCATTGGAGTTTGAAAGGAGAATGGAGGTTTACCGTGATATGAAAGTACCTGCCGACATAATGCAGGTTTGGGAATATCACTATAAGATACTAGGGTACTTCACCTTCCCAACGCCCCCATCGAAATGCCACTCACCCGAACATCAACGAGCTTACCATACCCATGACACATGCCCTTGTCAGTGGAGACCAATTCTGCACCTGAAGGCCAATATTTATTTCAACAGCAAGTGGAATGGCCCACATGACTTAATGTGTAAGGAAGCCTCCTTAGGCAGCCCAATTGTAGGACAAGAGCACACACATTATTTCAATAAGGATATTGAGAGGGAGTGTGCTGAGATATGGGCACAGGGAACTAGAAGATACACTTTCAATGAGGGTACACCATACAAACCGAAAAGACCATACAAGCTAAAGTCTCTTCCGTTTTGCTTCCTAGGGAACGGAACAGTTCCTGTGGGTCGAAATACTAATTGCAGCAACACCCATTTCAATTCGGACCTTAAGTACGGCACCTCCAGCCTCATGGACATCTATTGGGCCTGCAGAGAGCACATCTACCTGCAGCTGCCTCCCCACTGGCAAGGACTTTGTTCTATCGTCACAATGCATGAACTGCATCTGGTTGTTCCAGCAGCGAACATTTCCCACATTCATACCCACCCGATAACAGGTGATGTCACCCTGCTCTACCACCGGAAAAGGGAAGTCAAGAAGTATTTCTCAGATTGCCCATTTCATGAGATTCCACAAGATTTCCGCCTTTTCAACTATGCTGAACTTTTCTTCAGGGGCGTTATCCCCCTGTTCCAGACCAAAGCCAATGCCCGCTGGCTGCAGGTCACAAGATATGAACTGATGCAGCTTGTCAACAACACCTGTGATGGGTTCAACGCCGTGAAAGAAGAACTATGACCTCTGCGGCTTATGGTTCTGGAACACCGCTATGTTTTGGACCAGCTAACTGCAATGAATGGTGGTGGATGCGCCAAAGTGGGAAAGTCGTCCTGGCAAATGATGCAGATAACGGAACTCTTACAAAGGCCATTGAGGACTTGGACAATTTGGGGAAAAAGATGCATGAGGAGGGAGATGCACAAGCAGACCTTTTTGCTAATTGGTTCAATTTGGACTGGAAGCCTTCATGGCTGTCTGCAGTACTGACATTTTTAATGCCAATATTAATCGTGATGCTGCTGTTATGTTTCGGAACACAGATTATGCTGTATTGTGTTAAGAAAGTGAGGTCTAAGGTAGTTGGGATGAACTATGAAGACTCAGGAGAATACACAGGAATACGCACGGGACAAGGGGACGGGGAAGAGTTAGCAATGTTAAATATAGTGTAGCTGACCATCCCTGACTCTCGCACAGCACATGTTCCTCTTGATAGTCAGTACCAGGCCCAGGTACATAGTGGCCCACCACTTCCTTCAAGGAGAGACTTGGTACATCCTTATGAGACAATGTGTGACAAATTAGGGGGACCACATGAGGACTTAGGAGCTGCCCTGAACAAAAACCCTGAAGAGTCGGTCCTTCATGACTCACCATGGCCACTACCCCCAGCGGCAGCTAAACATGCGGTTCGAATGGTGTTCAATAAAATGAACAAAAAGGGGGAATGAGAGAGGGATTGATTTTACTGTATGAATATCCTGGGACATTCTTATTACTCAGCTAGCATAAAGCCCTGTGTGTAGGCCTTACTGTTCAAAAGTATAATTACAAAAAGGGGGTGGTGATGGACAGAGTATCTGAGTTAATCAGAACACTCCTACCCAGTCAACAGATCAGGGCTTGATCCATCACCGTTTTTTAGCTCACTGACCCATCCCAGTTCAGAACCTGGCTATATGCAAATTAGTCTGTCCCTGGCCCAGTGCATCATGGGAACAGGGCAGACCAAACTACCAAGCCAATTCTTCACTGGAAAGGAAACAAGCTTCCGGGGACCGGTTTCTGGCATTACAGCCGTCTTCGGCCCGGCTTGCTTGAATCCTGATGGTGCAATGAGCAAGGGACTCATGTCTGAGCATACCCTTCCACACTCATGGTGGCCAAAATAATTACAAAAAGGGGGTCATTTTTTGTTAAGCAAGCACAGAAGGCATGTCTGATCAAGATTTTATTCAGCTCCACCGACTGCGAGGCTTCTCGCTCCAGTTAAGCCCCCACCCTACTGGTTTGCTAAGTTCATGAACGTTAAGGTTCAACACCACCCCCTAATATTTCAACATAATGGGCCACATCCTAAGATTGTGCATGAGAAAAGGGGGACTTCCCACCGCTGCCACGTCAAGCTGGAGTGATGGATGTGGCAACAGGATGTACAGGTTGGTGCATACACATATAAATAAAATCCTTTTTGCGCAATAAAAATACTTTTCTGCCGCCCAAAGCAAAATTCATGACAAACTTCCAGTCTACGAGGCATGACCTTTAGTCTAGAGCATACGTGCTGCAGTTACAGAAAAGGGCTGCACTTGAATGTATGGATGGGAAAAGTATGGACCAGGCCAGGCGTAAGTGACGTAGGTAGGATAAGTGGCATGGGGTGGCGTGAGATGACGTTTACCATAGACTTCTCACCACATTAAAACATATAAAAAGGAGGTTCACAAAGACCTCTTTGAATTACTCCTCGTAAGTGAGTTCTTCCCAAGGGTTACTTGAGAGCCCTTGTACATGTACTTTAAATTTGCTGCTTTATTTTATATTCTGTCTTATGAAATGTTGCATTTACTATATACTCTGTTAACCTTGCTTTTTCCTTATTACATTTGAAGTGTTTAACCTGTAATTGCAGGATTTCTCACTTATAGGCAGATGTGAGTATTCCCAGATAAAATGTACTTTGCTTTTTGAATGCATTTCTGCCACAAATGATAAATGTGTCTCTCTAGCAGTTTAGAAGCTTGTATTGAGTAAATGCACTGTTCAGTAAATGAAATCTGGTCCACGTGACTATCTGAGAATGCGGAGCACTGGATCCAGAACTAATGTGATTTTTATGCCTTTATATTGAAGTTTCTTGAAGTTGCATCTTCTTAATAAAACTGTTAAACTTTCAGCCTCGGTTTCCACGGCTCACATATCTGTTTTCTCTATTTTTAGAGCAAGCGTTCCAGGACACTCCGGTACAAATTAAGGTGCCTCTTTGTCTCTAGCTCACACTCACGATCATCCCAGCGCAGGCTTTCTGAGCCGTTGCGCCCAGCCTCTTGCCCTTCTGCCCCGTAATAAATTTCCCTCTAACACTATTGCCAGCCACTGCAACCTCATACCAAGACGTGAGAGAAGCACTGAACAGGAAATTCCTTCAAAAACTAAATTTAGACTACGAACGGTACACCTTTAATCTGGTGTCACAAGCAAAAAGATGGACCAATGGGTGACTTCATCACACAGCTCAAACGGTTAGCTCGCTACTGCGAATTCGATAACTTCACCACAGAAGATGCACTTCGCCTAAGAATCATAGAGAGGTGTCAATCAGAGTCACTACATCGTCGCCTGCTAAAGAAACACTACTTACTCAACGACATCGAAGAGCTAACACAAATTAATGATCAAGCTGAAGACCATGCAAAAAAGAGGGAAGCTGGAAAGACAGAAAAACACGAACAAGCCTTCCGACTCCACTCTCAAACAGACATGCGGAGCTCATCAGATTACAAAAAAAAAACCAAAGCCTGCAAGTCAAACTCGCAGTGTGAACAAGACTAGCAGCAACAAGAAACAACAACTACACTGCTACCACTGCGGACAATATTACACTCACAAAGGCCCATGTCCTGCCATGTGGCAACGTTGCCACCACTATGGGAAGGAGAATCACTTTGAACAAGTGTGCCAAACACCCCGCAGAGAATCTGCGCCAACAAGACGCAACCCGGGACCTCACCATAACATGAGAGCAGTGCGTGAGAGGCGAGACAGGTTGCCCAGTTCACCGAGATCCAGCATACCGGTCCTGTCGCTCGTCATCAAGTGAATCCTCAGCTCTCACCCCCATATCTCAAGATAGCGACGAATACGTATGCATGGTAGCAGGCCCCGACAGGCTAAAGAAATACCCAAGACTACACATCCAAATGGGAAATCACCCAGCAAAGTTTGTCCTAGGAGCGTCGTTCAACTACATATGTGCCCCAGAATACAAAAAAATGAATCCAAAACCAAAACTACAGAAACAGGTAACACTCTCAAGGAATACAACAAAGCTCTGGATGGAGTGCGTCACGCTCTTCTAAAAGCCAATCTTACACTCAATCGGGACAAGTGTGACTTCCACAAATCAACGCTAAAATTCTATGGACAAATCTTCTCCAGTGAAGGAATGCACCCTGACCCTGATAACGTGATGGTACTGGCTGACATGCCTTGCCCCTGTGATATCAGTGACATACAATCCTTCCTAGGCATGGCCAGCTACAGCTCCCGATATATCACCATTAGCTATCCCCTATGGGAACTTATAAAACAAGGACAACCATTCCGAAGGTCAACCAACTGTGAACGAGCGTTCAACAAAATCAAGACTGCAGTAAGCTCTGCCATTAACCTGGCATAATTTGACCCTCGCAAGAAGACAGAAATCATGGTTGAAACAAGCTCAGTGGGACTTGTAGCCATATTGGCTCAGTACAAAGATGAAGGGGACCAGCGAAACATTGTAGCATACGCCAGCCGCAGTCTCACAGACACTGAGAAGCATACACCTAATCGGAGAAGAAGAGCCTGGCGGATGTATGGGCATGCAAGCACTTTCACATTTTGGTATATGAGAAACACTTCACACTGATCACCGACCATCAAGCCCTGATAACCATATTCGGGAACCACGAGCGAAGATGCCACCAAGAATTGAACACTGGGGAATTTGTCTCCAGGAATACATCTAAATGATCATCCACAAGCCAGGAAATGTGGAAACCCCAGCGGATTATATCTCGCGCTATCCCAAGGCCTCAACACGAACAAGGCACTCAATGGCGGAAGAATACATTCACTTTGTCATTCATCAGGCCAGACCACCAGCCAATCTGTTGGAAGCGATCATGGAAGCCACTGCGAAAGATGCCACGCTCCAAAACAGCATACACCGTATTCATACAAATTCATGGAGACACCTGGAAGAAACACCAACTAACAAAAGTGTCAGTGCATAGGAACTAGAGTACTTCCGACACATCAAAGACAACCTCACAATCAGTGATAATGGATCACTTCTAAGAGACAGATGAATAGTCATACCGAAACAGTTATGTCAAGGAGTTGTCAACTTGGCACACGAAGGACACAGAGGTGTAGTGGCAACAAAGAAAACATTAGGGAAATGTGTCTGGTTCCCATCTCTCGATCACATGGTAAAAACCACGCTTCAAGACTACTCTCAATGCCAACTAGTAGGGCGAGAAGAACCGCGGCCCACGCTCCAGATGTCTGACCTCCCAGACAGCGTATGGCAAAAATTAGCCATTGATTTCTTCGGGCCACTGAACTCCGGGAAGTACATTATCGTCATCATGGATGAGTACTCCAGATTCCCCATCACACAACAAGTATAGTTAACAAGAGCCACCAACATCAGACATGGACGCCTCTGAGAACAAGAGTATCACACGAAATGTGTCGCATTTCAAGAAGTGCAATCCAGCAGCTTATACTCGCGTAGCTGAGTCAGACCAAGACACAGATGACTCGGGTCAAGAAATCGAGATCAGAGAAAGACTAGAGACACCACCAAGCGCAAGAAGGTCAAGAGAACTAACCCCTCCGCGCAGGCCTCAGCGAATCATTCGGAGACCTACCCGACTCATTGAGGAACTTTAACTGAATGAACATTGGACTAAGAAGGGAGGAGATGTCACATCGTCATGCCTGGCTCCGGTGCTTGGCGCTAGGACTAGGCGGAAATGAGAGGCCAAGGGAAGGGGGAAGCGGAAGGGTGGAGCCCTGACGAGGCGCGGGCAGAAAGGGTTTGTCTTTGAATAAAGAAGGTTGTGCCCATACCTAGCTGCGTTTGGTGTCCTCCTTTTCGCGGACACGACAGGAGTGTGCTGATTGGCTTGGGCTTTTTTTTTTAAAAAAGGACAGACTACAAGAAGAATTGTCAGTCTTTCTTTTTTAACTAGTATTGTTTTTCGGAAAATGAGACATAAAAATAAAATAAAAATTAAAAAATTATTTTACGGTGTCATTTTAGCATAAGTTTGATTTTTATCTTAAACAAGTCGAATTGTAGGGTTTATGAAACAGTTTCACATTTTTGAGGATAGTGCCGGGTAGCTTAATTAATCGGCAGTGTCGTAAATAGAGCGAGAGCAGACTCTGCAAGTGGGTTGTCAAGTCGGTCATTTGTCATCAGGGGTCCTGTTAAGTGGAAAAATTAAAGTATACAAGTAGAATGCCTTGTGGTGTTTGGTCGAGGTAAAATTATCATCCCACTGGATGGTATCAAATTATGGATTGGTGTATCTATTATAAAGAATTTTACAACTATGCTGTTTTATGTTTTCTTCCTATGAATTATTCGTGCTTCTTGGCTCAGAAGCCAAATGTTTGGGATTACTAAGGGCAAGGGAGCTGGTATTCATCTAGTCACCCCCTCAGTCTTGTGCATTTCTTTTTGTTTGGAGATGCCTCCACTCGTTTGTTGTGGGGCTAGTCTTTGTCACTCAAAAGGTACTGATCACTGCCTTCAGTCCAATGTAGGCGTAGTGGCCAATAGGTATTGCAAGCTCTTCTGTTGTAATTCATCTGATCGTCTTGTACCATAAGGAGAGCCTTAAAATTCTTAAGAGTCTACTATAGAGCCATATTAATGGCTTGACATGACTTGTTATCATTGAGCCTCTTGTTAAAGGTCCACAAATGATAAATCAATTGCTGTTCTTTTTGCAGTATGTTACTTTCTGCATTCGTTTCGACATATTCTAGGGTCTCCAGTACTATCCACTGAATATCATTTGCATAGTGTTTTACTGAAAGGAAATGGTTTCTCATTTCTGTGGTGGACATTTTGCACCTGATGTTACTTCTGCGCTCGCAGATTCGGGTTTGATCTTTCTGCAGGTCATTTCAATATAGCACAAACTATAGGGGAATGTGAGCACGTATATTACATGGGAACTGTTACAATTGTTATATCTCCTCAGTGTCCACTTGAGATCTGTGGTTAGGTCTATAGTTGTAGATGTGGTCAAGTGTCATACTAAACAGTTACCACATGGGTGGTGGCCGACGATTGGGGAGGACCATGCGGTGGTGATTGTTTCCTGTCTTGCCTCTCTTTTCTTAGGTAAAGTGTGGACAAGTATGTCTTTCAAACTTCTCTCTCTCTTGTACGCAAACCGTGGTTTTGGCCAATCGAAAATACCTGTGTTAATAATGCTCCAATTTTTCTGGATTACCTTTTTTAGATGATTGGATGTTTCACTGAATGTTGTAAAACAGGTCAGTAGTTCTTAATTTTCCATTCTTTGTTTTTCTTGTAGCAGTATGTCCCTGAGTATTTTTTTCACTCGTTTGTAGCATTTATTTATAATGATTACCGGGTAGTTTCAGGATTCAAGTTTGCTGGTTAATGCTTTTGCCTTTGCCAGAAAATGCCTCCAGTTCTCTCACCCAATTAGGTAAAAAGACATGGAAAAGGACCAAGTATATCTGGGTCATTTTTTATGGTCAGTCCCCACTCCGGTAAGAAATATAATTGGCGGATTTTGGTGCAGGGTATACCAGCCTGAATAAGGAATTTTAGCCCTTCGGTATCCCTACACCAAAATCCGCTGAACTCGTAATAAGGGAGTAAGTGATTAAAATCTCTGGCTTGAAGCCTTAATATGATAGGCCTGTGAGTTTTGTGACATTCTTTATATTTTTAACTGAATTTACTTTACTGCAATTTCGCAAATGTAGCCAACCATTTATTGGACCCAATTTTTAAAAAATTGGTGTTTCCACTCCAGAGACCTCTTTTCACTGGCCTGGTCGCATCATTATGTAGTTCAAATCTTCTAATATATGCCATCCTGTCCTAATAAAGAGACTGAGAAATGTACCAAACCAGAAACAACATGAAAACAATTAGAGATTGAGGAAATAATTAGCCACCTCATCATTCTTCTCTCTCAAACTTTGAATACACTAGTCAACCTGCAAAGTTGTCTCCTTTAAATCACTCCTTGACAGACTGATTGAACTAAATGCTACATTTGAAATAGGTGACAGGGCAGAAACAGGTGAGCTCCAAGGAGGCCACGTTCTTTTGGAGGTTTGGACCATGCTCCTCTTTCCTGGATCTACTGAATTTTTGAGGAAGCTTCTTCAGCCCACAAACAGCTGTGTGACAATGCTAAGCCCACTGTAGGTTTTGGAGCAGTGTCTTGCTGAGGAGGAAAGGCTGCTCTGAGGCTGCTCCTGCTGTCCCTGGCAGGCCCCCTGTTGCACACTTGCATGGTTTTCAAATGACCTGATGGTGGTATTCGTGTGTGAGCATCTCCTTGATACAGAAGAGGCATTAGGGATCTGAGGCCAAGGTGAGACACAAAGCAGCGTATCATCTGAGAGGTCGTAGCATAACTCAGGCCGCAGCAGACATACCAGACCTGGGAAAGGTGCTAGTAGACTTACTTTGAGGCGAGCAGCAGGGGTGTAGCAAATCGCTGCTGGTGTTTGGTGGCCCACATGTTAACCAGACCATAAATTCAAACCACCAAAGTTCCCTCATGAGCATCTCTTGCTGAGAGTAACAATTGTACCTTTGTCTTGTGCTGGGACCCACTCTACTGCTGACAAGGACCACCCACTGCTGAGGAGGAGTTGTGCCACTAGGAAAAGGGGGATCTTTTTGGGCCATGAAGAACACTATCAAAAAGAATAGAGGCAAATCATCCTCCCAGCTACTGCAAAAGTCTAATATGCCTGTTCAGTTATTATTCTCCTCTTCTCCAATAACCTTTGTGAGGTCTATTACTGCACAGTGACTTAAGAGAAGAGACAAGCATCATAAAGGCATCGCTGAGAGATGTGGATATGAAACTGGAGGGCCTGTTTGACAGGGTCATGGATGTGGATCTGAAAGTATAGGGGACGAAGAACAGGACTTGAAGGAAAGATGCATGATATGGAGGTTGAATGAAATAATTTGAATCTAGTGCACTGGGGACCTTTCCAATCGTAGCTGAGAGGATCGAGCCACAGAGGTGCAGTGGACCCTAGAGGGACAGCAACTAACCCCCCATGGGCGGCAAACTAAAGAACATGGCAGTGGGAGGGCCCAAAAGTGCTCTTAAACAGGAGGTAAATACAAGTGACCACAACAAGTTTGGATTCAAATGGCTCAATTGGAGGTGAGGGGCATGGCCAAGAATATGACCAAAAGGCGACCGCGACAAGCAGTACCCAGCATTGTCACCCTGTTAGAAGCAGATTGTCACCTGTAAGCTGCCTTGCCCCCTGAACGGAGGAAGAAGGAGTGTGCTCCACCTGGGACTTGTATCTCGGTCGAAGGAACGAACCACCACACACAGACGAGCAGCGATGAAATCTGGTGGGCAGGTGGTGACATTGGGGCATGAGCTGGCAACCTGAGGGAACTCTCCCAACAGTTGAGGGGAAGCCCCAATATGGTCCAGATGAGCGGCGACCAGCAGGGGACTGACTGCTCGGCGAGCGGAGCTGGGTTACCTGTGCCCCACAAGCCATCTCTGCTGCTGCATCCTGGTGAGCACGAGGGGCAGCAACATGCTTGATCTTAAAGGCACAGGGCACATTTGTCAAGTCACGATGGATTTAAATGGATAGAGTAAAACGGCAGCAGTGTGGAAGGCGAGCTCACTGGCCTGTGTGAACTCGTATCTATATTGAGCCATGAAAGCTCAGGTGGCAAGTGAAGGACTGTAGGGAGTAGCTGACATCCGTGTGTCACTGGTACAGACTCAGCTTGGAGGACGTTCGTGCGGCTGGCTGCATGACTACCAAAAATGAGAAGCAGCTGTTCTATGCAGGGCCCATTGTTCACGAGTAGTTACAAGAGGCAAGCAGTAAAGCGGCAGGGCACAAGGGGGGTGCTCTGCCCACACGGGAATTAGCAATAGCAGCGGCTTTGAAGCTGAACTGCAAGAAACGCTCCAAAAAACTGAGGATTGAAAAGGGCAGGGTTATAGGGGGCTACACTGGACACAAAGGCAGGCAATGAGCTAATCAACTTGCCCTCCCTCCGAAACAAAGTCTACACTGCACCTTTGGGGCCATGAAGGAAACAACAGAGCACGCCAAGTGGCGGAGCAGAGGGAGAAGAAGGTGGCCAATGCAGTGGGCCCACCTGAGAGACATACCCGAGAAAAGAGCCTGTATGAAGCCCGCAAGGTTCTGTGAGGGGGCCAGAGACACTGCCTAGGAGTCAGTGAACAAGGCAAAGAAGCCAACCCCTCCCAGTAGGTGGTGCAAAGCACCAATAGATCCTGAGACACCTAAGATCTAAGGCGTTGCCGTAGCGGAGCAACTCCTATTGCATATCAGGAAGGTGGCGAACATGCGCCGGAGCAGGTCCTGGGCCCGTGGTGCAAGCCAGGGCAAGGGAAATAAAAGTTGCAGTGGGAAGGAAGAGAAGAAGCAGAGGCAGTCCAAAGGAGAGCCCCCCTAGGGGTCTTAGAAAGGTGCAAGCAGCGAAGCACCACAGGAGGGAATCTAGCGGCAGTAGGAGCTCAGATAGCAGGGGACCCAGGAAGAAGAGAGGGTGGAGAGACCACAGGAAGGGACACCACAGAAGCAGCAGTACAGACTCCAGGGGCACGAGAGTCACAGATGGCAAACTAGCGGTAGTGGGACCTCAGAAAGCAGAGAACCTAGGGAGAAGAGACGGCAGAGAGCCCACAGGAAGGGGCACCACAGAACCAGCAGCACAGACTCCAGGGGCGCATCATCAAGGGGGCTTGCAGCCACATTGGCGGCCCCATGCAGGTGGAGGTGTCCATCATCACCAGCAGACATCAAGGATGGGCATGGTAGAGTGATGGACCTAGCTCCAGGGAGCATCCAGCAGGCACATTCAGCCTCCATTGCAGTGCATGACAAGGACTGAAGGGCACACCAGGGTGAATCCACTGCAGCTGATGGTGAGACATGCTCAACTAGTGAAGGGAGGGGGTATGCCAGGTGATGCAAGAGCGATACAAAAGGGGATGATGGATGGAGCGCTTGAGCAAATCAAACACTCACCCCCAGTCAACTGATCTGGGTTTAATCCATCACCATTCTTTAGCCCACTCAGCCACCCCCTTTCAGACATGGCTATATGCAAATCAGTCTGACCCTGTGCCTCATGGGAACAGTCCAGCCCGAACTGCCAAGCCATGTCTTCCATGGACCGGAAACAAGCATCCTAGGACCGGTTTCGGATTCATAATCCTCATCAGCCAGGCTATCTTGAATCCAGTGGCCAAGTGAGCAAGGGACTCACGTCTGAGCATACCCTGCCACACTTAGGGCGAACAAAGCGATACAAAAGGGGATGATGGACGGAGCGCTTGAGCAAATCAAACACTCACCCCCAGTCAACTGATCTGGGTTTAATACATCACCATTCTTTAGCCCACTCAGCCACCCCATTTCAGACATGGCTATATGCAAATCAGTCTGACCCTGTGCCTCATGGGAACAGTCCAGCCCGAACTGCCAAGCCATGTCTTCCATGGACCGGAAACAAGCATCCTGGGACCGGTTTCGGATTCATAATCCTCATCAGACAGGCTATCTTGAATCCAGTGGCCAAGTGAGCAAGGGACTCACGTCTGAGCATACCCTGCCACACTTAGGGCGAACAAAGCGATACAAAAGGGGATGATGGACGGAGCGCTTGAGCAAATAAAACACTCACCCCCAGTCAACTGATCTAGGTTTAATCCATCACCATTCTTTAGCCCACTCAGCCACCCCATTTCAGACAGGGCTATATGCAAATCAGTCTGACCCTGTGCCTCATGGGAACAGTCCAGCCCGAACTGCCAAGCCATGTGATGCAAGAGGACACAGAGGCAAGATCCCAAAAAGTGTCGGCAGGCCAGCGGTGCACAGCACGTGGAATAGCCAACTATGGTATGCAGGTCGAGCATATAGCCAGGGTAACCCACGGGACACGTGCAGTACTTGCAACCCAATTGGTCCCTCTTGTGTGGTGGTCAAGTCAGGTGGCGAATGGTCTTGGGGCATCCCCTCTGCCACCATTTCCGCGGCTGGGCAATTACAATTGGCCAGGGCAGGTGCAGTACTTGGGGCAGGGTGGCACATTGCCCCCAAAGACAGAAAAATGCACCAGGTTTAACGTATCAAGGCAGGCGCAGTCAGCAGGCAACATGGATCAGCAGGGTGCCTGAGGGGCCCAGGTGCAGGAGGGGCAAACAGGACACCCAAGGGCCAGGGTTCTGCAACACTCGGGAGGCAGACCCAACAATGGTATGGAGAGGCAGCACCGCACTGGGCGGGGTGAATAATATGCTGGACATCGAATATATTAGGCCGTTAAAGAGCGAATATGGGGAAAAGTGTCAATCAATATATTTTTGCTGCCTGAGGCCAAACAGGCAGGGGTGGACCCGGTGCTGCAGGACAAAACAATGAGGACAAGCAGGAGAGGCGCAAGCCCAGGTTAGATAGGTCCATTGAAAACTGGTTGCATGCATTTCCCACTTTGGCTTGAATGTTTGTTGAACGATTTCCACATGCCGCAGTGGCATTGTTGTTGTATGAGCAAAAGGTGGGTGCAGAGCAGCAAAAAAAACAATAGGGGCCTGGTTAGAATATTGTGAGGGTTTTAGGGCAAAAATGCACACATGTCCCATCATAGACTGGAACCATCAGGACATAGCAGGTTTCACTAAACACATAGTCGCTGCCTGAGAGGGGGCGGAGACACACAAAAAATCCTTTAGTTCACACGGGGGCAAGTGGAAGACAGAGTGGTACCAGGAGTACAACGGAGGGAAACAATATTCAGGTGGCAAGTAGGGAAGCTCACAGCCCGCGGCATGTTGGAAGTTTGAGAAGGGTGAGTGCAAATGTGGTGCAGCTTGCAAACTGAAGCATGCTTGTGACAGTTGCAAGGGGAGCCACCTAGCCAGCATGTGCAGGAAGGGGAAAGGGTGTGGGAAAGAAATAACCCCTTCAAGAAGTAACAGCGAGTCACAAAATTGGAACACGGGGTACGGGGACTTTACGCTCACCCCAATTAAGTGCCAATATCTAGTCAAGCTACTCAACCATTACCATAAGAAAGACAATGCACACTTGCTATCGGAGGCTTTTAGGAACAGCTTTAGCATACCTTACGTGGAGCCGGTGCCAGGGAGGCTCTGCAACAGACAAAGCTGAAGTAGCTGGACAGAAGGTAGTCAAGGAGTTACAACTGTGCTGGTTGGCTGGCCCATTTGAGAAGCCACCACTAAAAGACTTTATGGTATTCCTGCTGGGGTTGTCCTCAAAATAGAGCCAGGCCAAATCTGGCTCGTTCACCACCTGTCATAACCAGAGGCAGTGGCAGTGAATGACAGGCTAGTCCAGGAATGATGCTCAGTGTCATATGCCACACTGGTTGAGGTAATTGACCTGCTTAGGGCGATGGGTAGGGGAGCCCTGATGGGGAAGGCAGATATAGAGTCTCTTTTCCGCCTCCTCTCAGTGCATCCAGAAAGTCAGCAACTCCTAGGCTTTCAATTGGATGTAGCCTGTTACTATAGCAAATGGCTGCCCATGGGCTAGTCTATATCATGTGTGTACTTTAAGGCCTGTAGCCCATTCCTTAAATGGGCACCAGGCGAAAGGTGCCCGGTGGGGGGAAACAACATTATCTGGATGATGAGGTACTGGGTTTTTAAGAACCGGCAGAGAACCGGTAACCCAGCGGTGTCAGGGAATCAACACCCAGAGACCTCGGGTTCTCCTGAGTCAGACCTACAGAAACTCAGAGTCTTCTAGGTGAAGTCAAAGATTAATTTATTGGCTGCAACCAAGGTAACAGGGTCCTAGAAGTACAATACGGGTATGTTCTCAGGAGACTGCACACTTTCACGAAGTCAGGCTTCTCTCTTTATACATGATTTTCAGCCTTGGGCAAAACATTCCTTGAATTCGTGGTATTTCATTTATAGTTACTGGTTACAAAAGAAAAGCAGAGTCATGATGACATGTACATATTTCATGTCGTGCTGCCCAGAACAAATCATCCGGCAAGGCCCAACATTTCATCAGATATCGCTGGACCCCAATAAAAACGGTCACCTCCCCATCATAAAGCAAGTAAAGAAAAGGAGTGGAGAAAAGATGTGAGCGAGATATGGCAGGTGTGCGTGCTCAAATGGTTTTATGGCTGGTTGAGCCTAGATGCTATCTTGCTCGGCCACTGGGAGGGAACTGACCTAACGAGTTCGGCCTGGGGCAATGGTTCTAACTTGTACTGGGGTCAGGGAGAAGTCGATTAAGGAGTATGTGTCCTTGTGGAATCAAATTCAACTGGATTAAGGCCTATGTAAATGGCAACATGTAGCTAAGGGTTCAGAATGTAAATGACGATTTCGAGGTGGAATCGTCGCTCGAATACGCCGAAAATACATGTACATGATGTACTCGTCATTCTCGGTCTTTTGATACCAAATTCGTCCTATTTCGACGACGTTTTTATTCTCGAGTCCAGTACTATTATATGAATCCAGATTTTCAGAACCACAGACCCTCCTTTTGCCCTTACATAGGCAATTAATCTATCCTCATGTTAGTCTGAGTCCAGATCTATATTCCTAAAGTCATTGAGATGTTGCTGTAACATCATTCTAGTGCTGAGTTCATTTCTTGACACAGGCTTCCTTACACATGATGTAGCACAGAGGCCACATATTGCAGGAGCACACTGTATGCATAGACAGAACAGAAAAAGAATGGCTAAGACCATCCCAATGACCATCAGAATTTTCCATCCCCAGGCAGATATCAGTTCCCAGAACCATCCCATTAACGATCAATCTCCTTTATCCACATGAATAGATTCGGAAATCTTATGTAGTTTGGAGATGGCCCTGTACACTGTTGGAGCATTATCTGGGATGAAAATGCAACAACTGGACTGGATCAATTTGTATACTCCACCTCGGTCCGCAAGTATTACATCCAAAGCGACCCGGTTCTGAAGGGTCATAAGTCGATCCGACTGGAGCTCAGCAGTCAGGTTACTAAGGGCACCAGCAGTTTCGGTCACGGTGGATTCACCTACCCTTGTCAATTGCCTTATGTTCCTGCTGTTAGCCATGGCTTCCCAGAACGGCAGAAAACCCATTGCAAAGTCACCAAATTCTTGACCTGCAGTGTCTTCTTTACTCAAAACACCTCTAACTACCCTTGTCCGATGGTAATCCGCCGCTGCTGTGTAGGTGGGAGGTAACAGGAATGAAACAAAACATGAGCCCGAGAAGTCAGGGGGCAACCATGTATAGGCTCTATCATGGCAGATGAAATAAGTACCCTTAGCGGCTAAAAACGCAGGGGAAGTCTGAGATCCAAAAACATACGTTTCTGTACAGACACTCTTCCCTAGCTGAGCTCTGGGATTCTTGCCAATACCTTGCAGACACAGGTGACCTTGATGGGGTACGATCCAGATAGGGGACGATCTCTTGGCTTGCTGTTTCTCACTTAATGTAGTGCCATATCCGGTCACGTTCCAACCTACATATGCAAGTATCTCATCATCCGGGGTATCTTCGTAAGAAGTTACTTCCTTGATCATGTCAACTATACCTTTGACTAGGGCGCTAGTCTTGAGGTTGTCTTTTACAGAACGTAGGGGTTGGATTTCTCGTGCATATATGAACATTGTCCTATATGCCCATACTGATCCATTGTGACTAAATGGCAGGACCAAATAGGGGATACCTTTGTCCGTTGTGTGAGGCATGAGACCACACACCCAACAGTTAGTTGTGTTTATTACAAGTTGGTGTTGGTGTAATAACTGAACGAAGGAGTTATTAAGGAACTCTAATCTCCTATTTGATTCGTGGTCAGGCAGAGGGTGGAAAGAATGAGAGGAAACAGTAGGAGGAGGTATGGGTGATGTAGTGGGCGCAAATGTCACATGAAAAGAGAATAAAACATAGCTTATCAAAAAGACCATTACGCTGAATAGCATAAAAATACACACTATTATAAAACCTTTCTTCGTCATCGTTTTAAAAAGTCTCTGCTTAAAGTTCATTTGTTTGGCAGGCCTCTCCACATCAGGAAACTCCATCCTCTCTAAGGTGCTGCCCGCGGTGGTAGGTTGTCTCTGCTAAAGGATGCTTCCGTCAGTCTAGGGCAACTCCCTTGGACCAACCAGAACCAGCGACCTGACGTCGTCAGCTGCACCCAAAAGTCTTTAATCAACCTCGACCCTAGCAGCGGAACCCGGATGGCGGTTCGAAAAAAAACAAAAATAAGCAAGTTACCTAGATGGGAGATCTGCACTTTCAAAAATAGGATTTGGGAAAAAACACATTTTTTTATTAGTCCACAGGTTTTTCTCTCGGATCATAAAAGAAATCACTTTTACTTTAGTCTGTTTTTCTTGGTCGTAATTGTAGCGTCTGGTCCAGAAATAGTAGTTCAGGTTCCACAGAGTTCAATTGTTCTGGTGGTGGCACAGTTTCTCGAAAAATGTTCTCGCTTTCACAGTCAGGGTTAGGTTCTTTTACACGTTCATCAGTTGTGCGCTCTGAGTCAGTGCCTCCTTTCTGGACCCATTGGTCATGTGGCAGAGGGAAGGGTATCTTCTTACAATGGATCCCGTGGACCCAATTGGCCTTCCCCTCCACCCTAACAGCCGACCTTGTAGACAGGAGGACGAGGTGAGGCCCGGTCCATCTGGGCTGGTCATTTCTTGTTCTTTGAAAGTTGCGGACAAGCACCCAGGAACCGGGGTCAATGGAGTGACCCGGTGTCTCAGAGACCGGAGGCAAGGTGTTGTGGACCTGTTGATATAAAACACGCAATTTAGCCGTCAATTCATACAAATAGTCAAGCAAAATAGGGTGTTGCAGCTCGCTAAACTTCGTGGGCCTAGGCACTCCCCATATGTTGGCTGGCCGACCAAAGATTATTTCATAGGGGCTGAGTTTCACTCGCGAATGCACAGTCATTCTGGTGGATAGGAGTGCTAAGGGTAGAGCGTCAGGCCATTTAAGGCCTGTGCTCGCTTGGATTTTGGCCAATTTAAGTTTAAGCGTGCCATTGTAACATTCCACTAATCCAGCTGATTGGGGGTGATTTGCAGCGTGGAACTTCTGCCTAATGCCTAGCCCTTCACACACTCTTTTCATCACACAACCCACAAATTCACTTCCGTTGTCAGACCAGACCATTCTAGGCATTCCGAACCTGGGGAAGAACTCTTTTACAAGGGCTTTCGCTGTGGACAAGGCAGTATTGTCTTTTAGGGGATAGGCTTCTACCCATTTTGAGAAGGCACAAACAACCACGAGCACGTATTTTAAGTTGTTGCACCTCTCCATGTGTATGAAATCTAGCTGCAAAACCTCGAACGGATACGTAGGAGGTGCAAAATGACCAGCTGGAGTTGGGGTTCCCCTACCAGGATTGTGCTTCAGACATACCATGCAATTCTTGACAACATTCTCTGCATACTTGGGAATCCCTGAATTCTTCCACACTGGGGCCAACAACTCGCAAATCCCTTTCGCGCTGATATGGGCCATTCCATGAGCCATTGTTACCACTGCAGGCACATATGCATCGGGTAACAACCATCTCTGTTGCTCTGTCAATTCAATCCAACAACCATTTGCATCCATTCTCCCTGTACTTTCTCTCCACATGCTTAACTCTTTCTCCGTGGCCTCAGCTTGGATGGACTTCACACTTTCTATCGTGTCTTCACATATTCCAACATCACCAGTCCATCTTTCTGGGCTCGCAACATACATTTGGCTCATCACATTCTTTGCAGTTTCCTTAGCGGTTTCATCAGCAAATGCATTTCCACGACCAACATCATCAGTCACTTTCTTGTGAGCACTACATTTCACGATCGCTATTTGCAAGGGCAACGTCAGTGATTCAAGAAGCTCATTCACCAACTGACCATGCTGAATCTTAGCTCCATGCGAAGTCAGGAACCCACGTTCTCTCCACAATCGTCCAAAACTGTGAGCCACTCCGAAAGCATACTGGCTGTCGGTATAGACAGTCACTTTCATTCCTTTAGACAACACACATGCTCTCGTCAGTGCCACGAGTTCAGCGGCTTGAGCTGAACCATGTGGTATTCGCGCAGTTTCAATGACTGTGTGCAAAATTGTGACAGCATATGCTGTAGTCACGTTACCATTTGGGAGCTTAAAGCATGAACCATCCACCCATAATGTACCATCGCATTCAGCAAGAGGAGTGTCGAACAAATCAACTCTACCTTTCGTCTCTTCCTCTGTTCTAAGAAAACAATCATGCTGTTCTGAAGCATCCGATTCCTCTGCAATTGGTAACAATGTGGCTAGGTTCAAGGTACTGCATCTTTTTATGTGCACATGGCTCGCTAGTAGCGTCAATTCGTAACTGGACAGTCGGGCACTAGTTAAGTGCTGTGTCTTGGTCCTATTTAACAATGTGTCTACTGCATGCGGGACCATCACGATTAGTGTATTATTCATTACTAGACCAGCAGACTGTCGAATGGAAACAGCTGCTGCTGCTGTGGCCCTTAAACAACTTGGCAATGCTCGTGCTACCGGATCCAAAGTTGACGAAAAATAGGCGCATGGCCGCTGTCTATCTCCGAATAACTGAGTCAGCACAGACAATGCACAGCCCTCCTTCTCGTGGACATATAATGTGAAAGGCTTACTGTAGTTGGGGTTACCTAACACAGGGGCCGAACATAATGCTGTGCGTAATTCGAGAAAACTTTTCTGACATTCTTCCGACCAAGGAATAGGATTGGGTGTATTTTTACACGTTAATGCCACCAAGGGTTTGGCTAATAACGAAAAATTTGGAATCCACTGTCTACATTACGATGTAATGCCCACGAAAGCACGTACTTCTCTCTGTGTTCTTGGCACACTCAATTTTGCTATTGCCTGAATTCTTTCTGGGGTCAGTTTCCTTCCCTCCTTCGATAAGAGATGACCTAAGTAGGTCACTTCTTGTCGGCAATATTGAAGCTTGGAAAGTGACACCTTGTGATGCAGATCACATAGATGACGCAATAATGACAACGTGGCCATTTTACAAATTCTCTCAGTATCCGCGGCGATGAGCAAATCGTCCACGTACTGTACAAGAGTGGCACCTTTAGGCAAAACAATTGTGTCAAGCTGGGCTTTCAGAGCTTGAATGTATATTGAGGGGCTTTCACAGTAGCCCTGAGGAGCGCGTTTGAAGCGGAAGCTGCGACCTCCTAAACTGAAGGAAAAAATATCCCTGCTTTCCTCAGCGATCGGGATACTGAAGAAAGCATTCTTCAGGTCAATCACCGAAAACCAGGAGGCAAAAGCTGGAATCATAGTCAATAATGTGGTAATGTCGGGGACAACTGGGAATTGTGGTACGACAATTTTATTCACCTCTCTAAGGTCAATCACGAATCTGTACACAGGTGGCTGAGAAGGGTCCGTTCATTTTAAAACAGGCAGAACAGGACTGTTGCAAACATTGCCTCGTGTTTCTTCAATCACATCCTTTTCAATTAATTCGTAAACGATCGCTAGCAAAGCTCTTTCACCCTCATTAGATATTCTGTATTGGGGAATTTGTGGCATTCTGACATTCGACTTCAATGTTACAACATATGGTGGAATTTCTAAAAGACCTACATCATTTGGACCAGTAGCCCAAAGAATATCTGGGAGAATCGACAATTCTGCTGGAAGTGCATTTCTCGACAAATACATGGGAGAAACCACTTTCTTACCTAAAGTAAGCTGTACTCCTGAAGGAGAACAGTACAAAGTCGCATACAATCTTTTTAGCAAATCTAATCCTAGCAAATTTTCACCACAACCTGTTGTCAAAATAAGGGGTGCTTCGAATTCACAAGGACCAACAGAAAGAGATAAAGGGTCAGAAATCGGATTTCTAACTGGGGCGCCAGAAAAACCTACAGAAACGTTCATTTCGCCAGACAAAGGTGCGCCAGGGAGTTTGGAGTGCATAATAGAACTCTTTGTAGCACCAGTATCCAACAGAAAAGGTTCTGACACACCTGATGTAATCACCTCAACGTAAGGTCCACTCTGATCTACTGGAACTGAAACGACTCCCTCTCTTCGTCTATGGCTGTCCTAGCAATCCTCATTTTCCCACTGCTCATTTTCTGTGTAATACTCATCAACGTAATATTGAGCTGTCCTGTCAGATACGTTATTTTGCTGATCAAACCTGTTCATAGAGTTTTGTGGTGGAAGGGGACGCGCGTCTTGAGGGGCGTTTCCACGCCCTCTACCTCTAGGCGCTTGCTGACTGCCACGACCTCTTACACCAGAAATTCCATTTGCACGTTGTGGTAGGGCAGGACAGTTATACTTGTAATGACCCTCCTGTTTGCAATATAAACACTGGTTAGGACCTACGCGGGGTTGAGTGTAATCGAATCTTTGCAAGTTTCTCTGATATTGTTGAGGCTGCTGAAAAGTATTCTGGTAGTGATTCTGACCATTATTATTTTGATTACCACCACCACGTGGCGGATAGGCTTGCTGTAGCAAAACCTTCGTTTTGAGTTCTCTAGTTTTCTTTTCTACTTTATCTTTCTCATCTTGGTCTCTATTCTCGTAGTACTGTGCGGTAGCTAATATCTGGGCTGAAGATGAGACTGCCCAAGAACTTTCTGAATCTTTTAATTTCCTACACAATTCTGAAAGCAGATTGTGCACAAATTTATCGACAAACAATCTCTGACCACCTTCTGTGGTCATATCTTGACCGCTGTGGTCAATGAATGGTTCTTCAAATCTGGTGAAGAAATCTGAAACAGTTTCTTCTTTCTTTTGCTTGCATGCAGATAACTTATCCCAATTTACGCGTATTGCAGGCATTATCGTTTTCATGTAATCTACTATTCTACCAGGTAGTTCTGCTATCAGAGGCTCAGGCTTGGCACCACCAACTTGTCGTGCATCTGCAGCAGTAATATTAGCCCACGTGTCACCTAATTCCTGGTCATGATCTACATGACGAATTTTACCCCATAAAGGCTGTGGAACAACGTTCCCGAATAACATATCGATATCGGCCAAATTCATTATACATGACCCAGCAGTTTGCGACAATTCTTTATAGTACCCTGCAGGATTTTTACGCGGATCTGGTAATGTTTGTTTGAGTGCTAAAACTTCGGCTCGCTTCCATGGGACATGTACCCATACACGGTGAAAGTGTGGCAGGACAGGTGGGACAGCGGTCGCGTCACCCTCTCTCCACTGTGGGGGAACTTCTCTCATAGGGTATTGTCGTGCCTTTTTCCTACTAGATGCACTAGATTCCGATGGTGATCTAGAACTGTTTCCCTTACTTCGATATGATAATAACATTTCAACTGCCTTTTCCACATCGGGACCTACCATCATACCCTCTCCGAACTTAAATCGTACACGACACATCTCTTGTGGGATGCATTCTTGATCATTGTCTTCTAAATCCTCGCCAAGAAAAACACACATCTGTTCGAAAACATATCTCTGTGTCGCTGCTTCCCATTGATGGAAGACTTCCATGACAGACTGTACATCATATATTGCAGTGTCCATGACCCATTTCCGAGCTAAACTATTCAGGGAATCTCTCTCTTGATAATCAGGCAGTTGACTTCGCAACTGTCTTCTTCCTATGTTAGGGGTCGTAACAGGCGACCCGAAAAGAGGTAAAAGATTAGTAACAGTGCTGGCCATTTTCTGCCGAATGGAAGGTGAAACTGAAGGACAAACAGATGGAAAAACGGGGTGAGATAAGGCGGGGGTAGAGATGGCAGAATAGGTATCAGGGAAAATAGATGTGGTACTAGGCAGGATCGTAGAGGGAGCATTAGGAGATGTAAAAAGTACAGTAGGCAAAATCGTAGAAAACACAGGTGAAACAGAAGTGGTCGGTGGGCCTGGAGGAGGCTGCACCGAAGAAGTAGGAGCCAGCTGAAGAACAGCTGGTGGGTGCTGTGGAAGAGCAGGAGGCGCAGCCTGCGCAACTAAAGGTTGCGGGGGTGCTGTGGCATTCTGTGCATAGGGGGGTGGTGAAGTTAATAATTGCGACATTAATGGGTCTTTTCCACGCTCTTTTGCTGCCTCTTGCTGAAGAGACGGCAAAACTGGATAACACTTATCTATTGCCATTTTACGTTGCCTGTGCAACTGCTCATTTATCTGCTCTTCTTCATTATCTTTAAACTGCACGGCAGCTTGCATTACCGAAAGTCCTCCTTCTCTCTTATTTTTCTTAGCTAATTTAATTTCTTTTTGTTTGGCTTCTTTGCGCCATAAGCGGAAAGAGTCAAACATCGCCGGCCGGGCTTTCTTTTTGAAGAGTTTAACTTCAAGGTTGTCTAAGATTTCAGAATCAAAGCTACCATATTGGGGCCATTTTAAAACACCATCTTTCCTAGTGTATTTAATCCATACTTCGTTGTAAACGATGGGGCCTACCCCATGTTTAACATATAGCTCGTAAGTCGGAGTTCCAACTGGAGGAACCGGACATGAGTCCTCCAATCGGGAGTCCCTATTATTACTACCAAGACAAAACAAATTCCCAAGTCTAAGACTAGGCATCCTCGCTCTCTAGTCTAGTTCCAAAACTTCAAAGGATTTATCGATTACGATATTTCTCGTGAATACACGAGTCCTTCGGTTATGGTGCTTGCAAGAACCAATACAAAACCTTTTGTATCCCAAAGATACCACAAAGTAAGTCCAACTAAGGACTGGGAGACGCTCCACTTATACTTAACTGAAAATATCGATGGCGTCACCAGAAGACTCGTCTCAGCGTTTCGCTCTACCAAAAACTTCAAGGGTCCAACATCAGGGCGATAGCCAGGGCAGCAGTCCTTGTAGCCGTCGGGAAGCGGGGAACCTCGCAGCAAAGACCTTCGGACCACGTCGACATGCAGGGGTCGATGAGGTGGTGGGCCCTCCTCCGGAATTTCCACACGAAGCTCCTCACGATCTTCAGGCTGACTGGTACCACTGGAATCGCCCCAAACGCTGGGCGCCAACTGAGGTACTGGGTTTTTAAGAACCGGCACAGAACCGGTAACCCAGCGGTGTCAGGGAATCAACACCCAGAGACCTCGGGTTCTCCTGAGTCAGACCTACAGAAACTCAGAGTCTTCTAGGTGAAGTCAAAGATTAATTTATTGGCTGCAACCAAGGTAACAGGGTCCTAGAAGTACAATACGGGTATGTTCTCAGGAGACTGCACACTTTCACGAAGTCAGGCTTCTCTCTTTATACATGATTTTCAGCCTTGGGCAAAACATTCCTTGAATTCGTGGTATTTCATTTATAGTTACTGGTTACAAAAGAAAAGCAGAGTCATGATGACATGTACATATTTCATGTCGTGCTGCCCATAACAAATCATCCGGCAAGGCCCAACATTTCATCAGATATCGCTGGACCCCAATAAAAACGGTCACCTCCCCATCATAAAGCAAGTAAAGAAAAGGAGTGGAGAAAAGATGTGAGCGAGATATGGCAGGTGTGCGTGCTCAAATGGTTTTATGGCTGGTTGAGCCTAGATGCTATCTTGCTCGGCCACTGGGAGGGAACTGACCTAACGAGTTCGGCCTGGGGCAATGGTTCTAACTTGTACTGGGGTCAGGGAGAAGTCGATTAAGGAGTATGTGTCCTTGTGGAATCAAATTCAACTGGATTAAGGCCTATGTAAAGGGCAACATGTAGCTAAGGGTTCAGAATGTAAATGACGATTTCGAGGTGGAATCGTCGCTCGAATACGCCGAAAATACATGTACATGATGTACTCGTCATTCTCGGTCTTTTGATACCAAATTCGTCCTATTTCGACGACGTTTTTATTCTCGAGTCCAGTACTATTATATGGATCCAGATTTTCAGAACCACAATGACTTCCTTTTTGTGGGTGCACCAGACAATGAGCAATGCAACGTAATGGTGAAACAATGTAAGGCTTTAACTGAGCTGCTCGGGGTCCTACTATTACAGGATAAAGTGGAAGGCCCCACTAAATGAGTGGCAGCTCTAGGGATAGAGCAGGATTTAAAAGAGGGAGTAAGCAGGCTACCAGATCAAAAGGTAAAGTAACATACCTCAGGCAGGATACTGAGGAGAAAATGGGCAAGAAAAAGCAAAGCTCAAAGAACTATAACAACTGCTACGGAAGCTCGACTTTGCTGCCAGGGTTATACTGGTGGGGTGCACATTCCCAAGGCGTTTGGCCTGGGTAACAAAGGGCATCACACCGAACCATCCCAGGGTCAGACTGACCACGAGGGTCAGGAGGCACTTGCAGCAGTGGCAGAACTTCCTGAGCATCATGGTATGGTGGGAGCTGGGGGTGACAGCTGAGCAGCTGAGCCTGTACACTAATGCAGCATGTAACAAGGGCCCCGGCGCCGTTCTAGGTGCCGCTCAGTGCACTGCTAATTGGCCCAAGAGTTGTCATGAAACATGCTAGACAAAAAATGTGGCGTTGCTTGAGTTATTACCAAACGTAGTGGCATTTACCCTGCGGCAAGGCGCCTGGCAAGCAGGCAGGTGATGTTGTGGTCAAACAACCACGTGGTGGTAAATAAATAATCCTTGGGGCAGTAGACTGCCAGAGAGTGGTAGGAATGGTCCAGCGCCTGGTGGGCTAACAGCTGGATAGCAACTTAGCAATTAAAACTTGGCACGTGTCAGGGTGTGACAACACAATTGGTGATGCTCTCGCTTCCAGGGGGAGAGGTTCCGCCAATTGGCACCATGGATGGAAGAGCAGTTGAAAATACTACCGCAGACATATGGGATGCAGTGGCTCTGAACCAAAAACCGGAGCCAGCTATCGTAAGTGACTGGAATGCTTTAGGAGGGTGACTGGGGGAGGGGGGAATCACAAGAAACTGTGCCAAGGAAAAGGTGGAGGAATTTATACAATGGGCCTTCGAGCAGGGCAGGTCCACAACTTGGGCGCATTCACACCTGAGCATCATAACGTGCCACTACAAACTGTACAGGGGGATGGACCCAACAAACACATTTTACTGCAGAGGGCAATAAAGGGTTGGGGACGCAGTCTAACAAAGAATTGCGACACCAGACTGCCAATTGACTATGATAAGCCAAAGGCAATCTTACCTGTCCTACATATTCTAGATCCCTGTGGATCTAGAATATGTAGATCCACAGGGGAGAGACAAGAGAAGTGTGGCTCAATGGTTAGAGCGGCAGACCCTGATGCAGAGGTCTGGCCCGGGACCAGGGTTCAATTCCCGCCTCGGCTGGACTTGGGCTCAATTTCCTCGGACCTGATAATTCACGCCTCGGTGCCTATTCTAATCATGGGTCCCATTCTGCAACTCTGGGCAATAGCTTGTTTAATCTCCACAACGGCCCTAACAGTGCTGGGATGCCTGGCTTCACCTTGGGGGTTCCCAGGAGTGGACATTTCACAGGGAAAAGCCAGGAAGGGTTCCACAGCGGTCTTCGTTACAGCGCCAGAACACGCCAGTTGAGGTATTAGTGTGCTTTACAAGTACAAATTACAATTACAATTACTTGCTCAGAGCAGCATTTGTCCTGGTTGTCTTTGGGGCATTCAGGGTGAGCGAACTGGTTGCGCCGTCAATGGCAGATCCAGGCTTGGATTACCTCCATGTGGAGGACCAAAACATGGGGAGCACACATTTGGTGTTGTACCTCAGGAGGTCAAAAATCACTTATGAAACAAGGTGGGAGTGAAGAGGGATAAAGGTAGAATCGTCCTCCTCTAAATACCATTTCTCAACAAAAAGATTCTACTGTTATATTGCTTTATACCTTTCAAACCTTGAAGATTCTAGTCAAAACGATGGTGTAGAAGAGATGTTTGTCAAGGCACCTTCTAGTTGTTTACAGAAGGGAACCACTTTGGGTTTGTAAAATACCCATCACACACTGAAAACTAATTCAGTGTCATGCTCCATCATTGGGGTCTTCCCGCCCCTCTATGGGGTTGGGCGTGCTGCAACCTACGTAGACGCGGGAGCACTTGAGTTTGTGATAGAAGGTATGTGTAGGGACCCCATAGAAGGTGACTCATTACAGTACACCACCTACACCTTCCCATTTTTACTGTTTCCTGCTAGGGAATGCAATAAAACTTTTTTTTTCTCAACTAGCCATGGAACTTTTAATTCTTGTACCACTTTTCTTTCACGACCCTACCACCTCATGCACTACACATAACTTCTATCACAAACTCAAGTGCTCCAGCGTCTACATAGGTCGTAGCACGCCCCGCCCCGTAGAAGCTGTATGTTGGCATATGGTTGAGCAATACCAAGGTTATATGGTTCGGAAAACCAGGCATAAAGTGGAGCCAGCTCCTTCCTGCGGTACGGATGTGGTTGTAATTCATCTAGGGGGCAATGATCTTGCAGCATTGGGGATAAAATCCCTGTTTGAGGCCATTCAGGTGAATCTGGCAACCATATCATAACTGGTGTGCCAGGCCGACATAATATTGATCAGAAATCATAGCGCGATACGAGTGGAAGAGGGCATTGCACCAGGGAGCGGAAGAAAGATCTAGGTGGAAGTCGCACATAACAATGAGCAAATTCTGCGAAGGTATCGGATGCAAATTTTTGAGGCATGGCCTCATCAAAATGAAGTTGCCAGGCTAATACACGTAGGACAAGGTTCACCTGTCTAGTGTAGGGATCGACATGTTCCTCCTTAAAATTGTGGGGACTTTGGAACTGCTGGGTTTTTCATAGGGTTGTGGCGTGCCGTTCGAGGTCAGTAAACCACCATCAGCATGGCGGGAAGCTACAAGGTTTAACAATAAATATCTTCACAAAAGAACATATAAAGAACAATTTCCAGAACAAGGTCCTTGGGTTGCCACACAACAGGGACACATGAGGGCAAACAAAGTGGTAAGAAATGGTCAGAGGTCCGCAGAAATGGCACTTGCAACCCAGGCATGGCCACAGGACCACGAACGTCAGCTGTACAAAGTAATTGACAGGAGGAGAGCTGTCTTGGCAGTTGATAAAAGTGATTTATGACAACCATTAAAGAGATGTTATGACTGTAAGGATGATACATTGCAGGTTATGCAAGTTATGGTTATTACAATAATGATAAGATGTACACTAACATTGACCAGTTATGAACAGTATTCATTACATTAAAGTGTAAGATAAGAAAAGAGCTGAGCATGTTAATAACTAATGCCATTGTGATAACTTATGTACCAGCTTATTATGTGAATAAACTGCAGCCATTCTAACACCACAAAGGTCTTAGTGAGTTTCTCATACAGCTGGGGGGAATTAGACCACCTGAGAAAAGTCAGTGGGGCTTCTACGTAGGTGGACACTGAGTCGTTTACAAGTAGGATCACAATAACAGACTGGCTGTGCTACTGGACATACAGGAAAGGGATTTGAAAGATTTTGTGATGTGAGCTTTTAGGCTTTCACCAAACTTCCAAGGACAGCTCTAGCTCAACAATAATGGTGATGATTACCAATGCTGAACTACAATACAGAATCCAGCAGTACAAAAACTAATTTGTGAAATGGCGACACTAGTGGCTGTTGCTATTTCCGTACTTAAGTCTACAAATACTTACCAGGATTAAGGTGATAATGAGATACTTATGCACAAAAAGGCTTACAGTATCTGTGCGTTACTGAGTAATATTGAGGGTGGAGTAACATGTGAAACTATTTCTGTTTTCCCAAGTGGATTCTACTAAGGCTGGACTAGATTATCTGGGGTGTACATCTGGTTGATTGCTTTTTGAGGGCAATTTGAGGACTAAAGGAGACTCTTCCAGAGCAGGGAGTGAGGGAGACTCTTCCAGAAGAAGGGAACGCTTTGTGCATAAAAAGTATGCTTACGACAACACAATGACGCAAAGGTGTTTGAATTGGCAGACAGCAGCTAAAAGTGCACCAGCACAGGGAGAAAGCAGAACAGCACCACAACCTATTAGATATGGTGCTGTTCCGGTCTCTCCCATTCACACTGTGCATTAAATTAACATGCTGTGCTGCATTGCTTGATTTCTTGCATAGCAAAATTTCTTTGTGAATTTGTGCCAGGATCCGGGCATGTAGCAGACTTTATGACTCATCTAATATAGGATTTCTTCACTGTTCTGGAACTCTCAACATCATTTATTTATTTATTTATATGTTTGTATAGCACTTGAATCGACTCCCGAAGGAGTATCTCTGCGCTTAAGTGGGCTTTGAGGAGGGTTGAGGACACTAGCATACTTAATCAGTGTGAAACAGAAAAGTCTTTAGCAATTTCCTAAATTTTGTGTGTTCTGGACCGAGTCTTAGGGAATCAGGGAGATCATTCCAGAGGCATGGGCCATGTAAGAGAGGGCCTTCCCTCCCAACCTTGCCCTCTTAATGATTGGTATTTCGAGGAAATTTTTACTGCTGGAACGAAGAGCACGTGAAGGAGTATATGGTAAGAATTTGTCCGCCAAGTAGGAGGGGCCCATATCTTGGAGTGCTTTGTGGATAGTACAACAAGTTTTAAACTTGATCCGTTGGCGGATGGGCAGCCAATGAAGCTTCACCAACAAAGGTCGCAAAGGTGACCTAGGTGGCACGTTCTAGACCAGTCTGGCTGCTGTATTTTGGACTACTTGAAGTCTGTTAATAAAGAGTAATTAGCAGAAATCAGCAGCCCATTACAGTAGTCCAGGCGACTAATCACGAAAGCCTGGACTAGAGTTTTTCGGGTGGAGTCAGGGAGTAGAGGAAAAACTCTTTGGAGCATTCGGATTATATGGAAGCATGAGCCAGCTGTTTGAGTCACCTGCTCTTTTAAACTAAGGGCCTGATCTAGACGGAAACCTAGATTTTTAACAACAAGCTTGGGGGCAGGGTTAGGACCCAGATCTGATGGCCACCAATCAGGAGTCCACAGAAGAGGGGCCTCGCCAAACAGCATCACCTCTGTATTTCCTACATTACATTGTAGATGGTTGTTTGCCACCACTGGGACACAGCTCGCATTCCATCAGAGAAGGCCCGTTGGACCGCAGTTGTAAGTTTACTGAATGGAAAGAGGAGCTGCGTGTCGTAGGCATATGAAATGGGGATGAACTCAGGAGACTAGCCAAGGGGGCGACATAGATGTTAAAAAGCGTAGGGCTCAAACGGGAGCCCTGTGGCACCCCCTTAGTCAGTTCCATGGGGGTCGAGCGATACTGGCCGAGGTTGACACTCTGCGAGTGCCCCGAGAGAAAATCATCCATTAATCACCATGTCCATTGGGTGCAATTCCAGTCTTATGCCTCATCACACATGATGTTGCTTAATGTTGAAGATTATTGCAACAAAGGGAGAAAGCTCAGTGTTCCAAGACTTCACAGAGATATTCTCTATCCAGTACTCTTCCTGCTGGACTTCAGTACTGAAATAAGCACTCTACTTTCTCTAAGCTAAAACATGCATTGGCAATGCCAACAGGTCTGACTTGTATGGGAAACTGCCTCATCAGTGACTAGCGAGTTTAGGCATTCAATAAGTCATCATTATACATTCTCTTTGTCAGTTTTTCTTATACTCATGCAGTCGGGAAAACAATATACAGGGACATAATAAGAATTTTAACAGTGTAAACCTCTAGGGAGCGGTTTCCAGAGAAAGTACTATAGAGCAAAGCCATTGTCTCCTAATGTTAATTTTCTGGTAAATATTCTGATTATGTGTAACAAACTATCTGTCTATAGGTTTCAACAGCGTAAGAACAATCCACCCTTAAAGGCATAGTTTTCACATGAACATGTCGAGAGTTCAAACTTTCACATAACTTTTTATAATAAACAGATCGGAACTATGGCATCTGGCTTACTTTTTTACAATGATCCAATCAAGCCTGCAGCCTTTACCATTGGATTCTCAGCATGACAAACTATGGTCTGCTGAATTGCTTTAAGGTTTTCCACAGGGCAACAATCAGGCATACCATCATTAAATCGCAAACTTTTCTCAAGTGTGCCTTGGAACAGCTTCGCAGCAGAGTAAATCTTGGTCCAGAACACCAACATTTGAGGATGTAGAAATCATCAAGCTCCTCAAAACTCTAGGCCTGTACCCTCAACCACTCACACTGACCTTAACGTCAACACTGCCACCACACACCCAGCCACATATGCCTTTGTTATAACTTTTCCCAATAAACAGATTCAACCTATGGCATCTGACACAATGTTTCCCAATTAACTAATCAAGTTTATTGCCTTCCACATTGGCTTGTAACCATAGTCAACTCAAGTGCACTGAACAAACCATAAGCTATCCCCCTGTCACAAACTCTAGTCAGTCATGAAATGGCAAATATGTACAAAATTACAGTTGGCAAAACAATATACAACTTCTTTTAAAGGGCCTACAAAGGATTCCCACAGTACAAATCTTCTACCCAATGTCAGAGTGTAGTGTAGTTCCTATATTCCCAATAGGCTCTGTGCATTGGAATATTATATCCTATAGTTTAGACGTAGGACTGAGGTCGACTAGGTCGCTATTGAATATATTAGACTTAATTGTGAGTGCCAGCTAGCTCAGAGGTCACCAGAAACTTTCTCGAATTCACAAGAAGGGATTAGTTTCTGACAACCGCATAAACATGAAAACTTTGTTTCCCCAAGATAAAACTGATCTTCAGAGTCGTGGAAACAATAAATAGATATTTCACTCCGTCAATCGTGCATACTTCCTTTCACCAGAGTTGCAGAGAAATAGATAGACGGGCGTTTTCAATAAAAGGATGTATTGAACAGTCTTCTTTCTCAAGCATAAGAAATGAACTGCTACAATCGTAAAACTGGTTTTAAAATATAATGCATACAGTATCAAGAGTAGGATAAAATAATACTGTAAGAGCATTGTATGGTTCCTAAACCATAGATAAATACATACATAAATAACAGAGGCTAAAAGTACTCAACTGGTGTTTCTAAAATGCGCCTACCCCGATGTACCTAACCTAAGCTTAGTACGAGGGAAGAAGTAAGTGAGGTGTAGCATAAATGTAGTATTCTTTTTGCCAAGAATCTGTCCAAGATTTCTTTTAGGGTTTAATCAGCTCCGTACCTTAGTTTAGAATGTAAAAGGTCAGTTTTGGGACTCGATTTCCCAACATTTCCCAACAACCCGCAAGGGTAGCTTGAAAACACTGGAGCTGGATTTGTCGGCAGGAGAAAAGACAGTGTCTCTCTCAGTGCGTCGGCTGGAGGGTCGGCTTCCTTCGGCACTTGCTGTAGCAGGATGTGTTGGGCAAGTAGATAGTCGAACTGCTCCAAACCACCGTGTGTTTGCTAAGGCAAGTGTGGGCATATTTATACCTTGAAGTTGCCGAGTTTGACGTAAAGGTGGACATAATAATGTCATCAAAGAGTTCTTTGAAAACTCCATGAGTTCTTGGACAAGTCAGTTCTCGAGCAAGGGAAAGTCCCTAGCTGCTGAAGTCGAGTTTTCCAAAAAATCGTTGTAGATTTTCGGAACTAGTGGAAGTAGCCCTGCCGTATTTGGACTGAATGAGCTATGCCTAAATATGGTTATTATTTCTATGCCTATATATGGATATGGTGATTTATGCCTATATAAGGGCATGAATCGGGAAAATTACAATAGGGCCCTCAAATGATACATAACAAGCGGTGGTAACTAACAACAAAACCCTAGCCTATACAGCAATCTGTGGGTTTTCATGTGACAAAATATATGTCTACAGACTATAACTCATTAGAAAATCCACCTGTGAATGTCTATGGCCTTTAACTTATGCTTTTTATGACTTAATTTGTGAGGACTAGTGCCTTTGTTGTAACTTTTAAATGAACAGTTCAGACCTCTGACATCTGACATTCCTTTTCCAAATGAACCTGTAGACTTGTCATTGGCTTATCCCCTTAAACAACCAGGCTTATTGTATTATGCTTGAGCTTTCCCACAAGGCAACCATGAGCCAGAAGCGCTAATATGTATAAAATTAGAATTGGTAAAACAATGTACAAACTCACCTAGGAGGGGTAAACAAGGAATGTCAAAGTACATATCTTCTAGCCTCCTCCCCTCCTCAAAAGCCCCGGGGTTGTCAGAAGGAACGTACATAAACAAAACTCTTGCCTATTGCAGTAATGTGTTAGATTCCATCTAATAAATTACCTGTACAGGCTTTAACACAGTGTAATGCAATTTCACCCTTAAATGACTACTGGTTTTGACATATTCTTGTCACAACAAATACCTCAGGCATGCTGGCTGTGTCATACATTCTCACAACAAACTAATCAGCCTATAGGCTTGATCACTGACGTCACCATAACCAAATAAGCCCTGATATACTGGGCAAAAGCTTTTCAAAGGACAAAAAGTGAAATACAATCACCATTTTTCGGTGGAAGCACGCAACTCCTGCTCTTCAAATGCTGTGGTCAAGGAAATCAACATACAAGTGAAGCTGAAGTCCCTCTCTCAATAGGGCTTCTTAAAGCTCTTTTTCTGTTAAGCACACAATGTAAAGTGACAGCTGCACTGCCCAGCCAGTCCTAAATAAATGCTCATAACCAGTCTCCAGGTCTTCCTAGAAAGGTTGTTTATTGGAAAAAAATGCATAGATCCCTCTTGAGAGAATAGGTCCTGCCACAACTCGTTTACCATTCAGGCTGAGCATCGGCAGTTTGTAAAAGGGGGACTTGAAACGGGGCCCTGTTTTGTGCCTTGACACAGGCGGTCCGTTTTTTCCCCAGACTGCAGTGAGAGCATACACATCGATGTGCACATGCTCATTTTGCTTATTTCTCAATAGTGGAGAAGTTACAACGACATCATGCAATGTGAGCGTTGCAGGGGTAGAGAAGTCATTTTCTCTCTGGATTTCCCTTCTCTTTTTGCAATGCAGAAGCAGCAATATCCTTGTGGTATCAGCCATTGAGATGGGGGAGTAGTGAGAGGTCCTCATATCCCCTCTGTGCTTTACAGGTCTTCAAACTGTGGGGCACGCACCCTGGGGGTCCGTGGATGCATTCCTAGGGGGGGCAAATGGCTTTTTAAATATTTGCACATGACGATGGCCTAGAAGCGCTACTTTGTGCATTTGGTGCGTTTCCTGGCAATCTTGATTTACATACAGCAGGTAAAGGGCTTCAAAACAGAGTATGAACTGTGATCCTGGATGCCCGGGGATGGAGGTTAGTGAGTGGGGTGGCAGGGTCTAGGATGTGGCTTAAAAGAACAATATATTCTGTAACAGGTTTGTTATTTTTTTAACCTTCAGGTAATTGCGTACAAAATGTGCACAAGTTAAATGAAAAATAAATGTAAGTTAAAGTAATCAATTTTACTATAAAACCTCGGTTACCTAATGCGATCAAGACAGATAACTGTGTGTGACCACAAAGCAGGACGACTAGAATTATACATGTGTAAATATTGTTAAACTCCACATCCCTACTATGTGCATTGGTAGTAATGGCAGTGACATATTTTAGCCTATTTGATTTATTGTTATTTTAGTTGGTAGTAGTCGATGCAGAAATGAAAAAAGTCCTTATGTTACCATGCTGCAAACAATAGAGTCTTGAGGAAGGGAACTCGTACCCTCTAGGGCTTGGCAAAGTGTGCATCAACAATTACACAATTACATTGAAGCGGCACACAATGCCACTTCTCATGATTTAGGCCACACGCCCCAATTGGATTGGCCACACCTCTTTAAGAGGTTTGCCACGCCTTATTTAGAACATCCCCAGTTTTTTATCCCACTTAAAGCCCAGCCTGAAGAGCCTCAATTCAACTAGATAGCCCGGCCCACCAAAAACTTCTGACCAGCCTGTTACCACTTCCCCAACATTCCCGTAATCTGATCATTCATCAGTGTACACCCTGACCTAATCTGGGCTAGCAAGGCCTGAGTGTTAAGCTTAAAATTGACGCTTACGTACTTAATGGATGATGTTACATGCCCTTCAATGAACAGTACTTCTTGGTGTTTCAACCATAATTCCTTTGATTGGTTCATCAAAGACTAAGGCTGTAACCCCCTTCCTCTACCTTATGGACGGAAGCATAGAGTGACCCAGCCTGTATGCCCCTGAGAGTCCTAGACTGAATGTCCATCAAGAGACTCGGGCAGGAGGTTACTTAATCTTCCGATGCCTGAACAAAATAAAAAAATAACAAACATTTGCAATGCAATAGGTCTCGCAATTACGCATGTTTGAGCTATTGGCATTGTAAATAACAATGCCTTGTATTTATGTTTTGGTTTTTAAAACTTACATAAAAGGCATTGTTATTTTCAATTCAATAGCTTAAACTCACTTAAATGCACTGCAAATCTATTGTAAATCACTCTGACCCGTTTATTCTCAAGCACATTTCTGTCAAGGAATTTTCCTCGAGTATATTACTTACCAACTGTAGCAGTTCTTCGAGTTTGAAATACCACATAATTAAAATAAATAAAAGTACTCCCAGTATTTCTGAAATCTGGGTGGGTGGCCAGAGCTTTGGGTAATTTGAAGTCTGCTGTCTAGGCTTAGGGAAGAGATGCGTGGTGTCTTACATGTCCTCTTTATGTTTTTTTGGCAGCAGCAGTTGAGCTTTACTGCTGTATAATGCTATACTATGCACTGACATCAGTTGGTGTGCTTTGTGCTGTAATCAGGTTGGTGGCAGATGAGGTGTATGCCTTAACTTTACTTTGCAGCAGTAAAACAGATCAGTGATGTACACTATAAGGCCATTGACGGCGTGTTCATGGCTGTGTCCTTGCCTACAAACATCTTGGCATGTTCCTCTATCCGGATTTCAGGGATTGGGCTGAGTGGTTTTATGCATTCCCATCGTGCAAGCTGTGGGCATGCATGGCCTTTAACCTATGACAGCGATGGCGGTTTGGTGTCACAGACCAGTGTGCATTATACACACATGATGTACCAGGATAGAGAGCATGGAGAAGACATGCTTATTTCCGTACATTTCCCTACCAATACTTGGTCTATGCCTTTGATTTCGCCTGTTGCTAAACTGATGATTTATTAGTGACCCCAACAACAGAGGTCAAGCACATGTTGTACTTGAGATAACGGTCAGTGCTCTATCTCGGGGGTCACTGTGCGGCTCTTTCCATGTCTGCAAACAGTTCTGGTCTTCCTTCTTCCTATTCCGCTGCTTCCGTTTCACCCTCACTCTATGCTGCCACTTCATTTCATGTGCCTGGTTTGGCTCTGTACTCACCACTCCTCTGTACTGCACAAAAGTGAGATCGCACAGTCCTACTGCAGGTCGTCGCCATGACTCCTACGACCCCCATCTTTATGTATGCGTGGTCAGCAACATAAAAGAGTTACTGACGACTACAGACCGGTCAATGTGACTCCCGACTATGTGAAACTGACTGATAATGCGAAGTGCGAAGGACTAAAACTGCAAGCGGCCGCCATCTTGGAAGAGGGAACCGGTTTAAACGCATCGATGTAACACACCAGAAGCATGGTAGCGGAAAGGCTCCTAATGCTTCCTGCAATTTAAAACTGTAAAATTCTAGATAGTGACTTAAAAAAATTATGGATAATAAGGTCAAATTTATTCAGAAAAGTTTCCGACAAAAGATCACGTTTAAGGACCAGAGAAAGTGAAATATTCATACAAGATTAAGTAAATATGCGTCGGAAACCAAAGGAAGTCAAAGTAACTGTTCCTTCTATAATATATAGCAATGTTAAGCAAAACAAGCACAAGCTCGCGTGGGAAGGCGCGGGCGCCTCGCAAGGGTGGTGGTCTGCACGATTCACTTGCGGGAGCGATAATTGCTACCGTATGGTGGCACTCGCTCCTGCAAGTGAAACGCCACACGTGCACGCGCTGCCATTGAAGGCAATAGAACGCATGCACGGTTGTGGGTGTAAAAGGGGACCAACGGCTAAAGGTCTACTCCTAAGCAGCGCATGCGAGCTGTGTAGGCGAGACCTAAAAATAATGTGACTTTGTGTAATGTAACTGGTGGTCATGTAAAGTGCTTCAATGCCTTCAGGGCTAGTTTGCGCTTTACAAAACCGTAAACAAAATAAATAAATAAATGTATGTATGTATGTATGTCCCTGGGCGGCCCTACGTGCTGTAAACATGAGGTGTGAAGAGGTTGTCAGTAGACGGGCTGTGCGTTCCAAGCCATCCTTCTTGAAAATACTACATACATTCACTGCTAATGCCCAGGTTTCTGGAAGGCATTATACATTCCAAGTCGGAAAGCCAGGAAAACATCTGGAGTCGATTTTTGGAATATTTGTATGCAGTCCACCTCAAAACTCCTAACTGGACCTCTCCTTTGCCTTCGGCGCTTGGTGACGCCCTCACTGGAGCTGCTCTTGCTGAAGGAAAAGGATATCACATCATTCTTCTAATGTGTTTCATTAATCCCCATTGTGCCTTCTAATGTGTTTAATTAACCCCTATTGTGCAAGCTGTTGTGTAATAGCATATTGTTGTCTAACACTGGTACTTCAGGCTCCTCTACTGCGTACATTGCAGTACTTGAATTGTGCTATCCCATCGGGTCTGTTACACACACCTGATCCCCAACAGGAAGGCATGCTTTTTAAAGCCTTGGAGTTGGGGATGGGGCAAAAGAAGTACACTCTCGTATGTTTAGTTGCATGAGATTAGATTGGTAAGGCCGTCAGTTTTCTGGGAAAGGAGATAATATTCACTGAACAATAACACATTTGTGTCGGTCCCTGTGATAGGCGGATTCCCGAGTCCATTCAAGCAATTTCTGGTGGTCATGATCTGAGGCAGCTTTGGGCCAGTTCAGGATCTGAAGAGGCAGTGTTGTCTCTATCCACAATGCATCTGGAGATTGAACTATTACAGTGGTAGCGGTGGCAGATTCCACTGTTGTATTAGAATAGAGGAGGGCGATTAAACCACAGGCCCATCACTAGCTGTAGAGCAAGTTGCGTTGATCATAAACATCAGGGGCCTTATTTATGAAGGCCCTACGCCGCCGGTGCGTCACTTTTTCCCATTTTAAAAGTGGCGCACCGGCGGCGCAAAGCCTTCATAAATAAGGCCCCAGGTCATTAACTTATTTTGCATAGATTGTTACCCCACGTCAAAAATCACAACAGTGAACAATACGTAAAGACACCTCACATGTCCAGATAGTTTATTTTTATTTTCATGCATTTAATAGTTGTTTCTTTAATACAACAATAAGTTCATATTTTTAGGTGCAGCACAATGGCCTACACATGGTTGTGTCTTTAAATGGGACTTTTTCTAGGCAGAGGTTGGGAAGACATTCACTTTTGATTGTCTTTCTTCTGTGAGTTGGCTTTACTAAGGTACAAAATACATCTAAATAGTCATGTGAACTTATAGCTTTCATAACAACACTGATGACATCAGAAATGAGATTATTTGTGAGAACACTGTGCATAGTAGAATGGTGAGTTATAGATAATGTAGTGTGGCTAGCAAGTTGACAGCACGATGATCGGAGCTGCGTGAGTTGTAGTCATTTGAAAGTGGTTAATAAATTACACATTTAGGTATAACTTTAACTCTAGAATTTGTAATGTTTGTGTCGTTTAAATTTCGTTCGGATAGAAACAATAAAAAAAACTAAGCTTGAACCTTTGGTTTTATCGTTCAATACATATACAAATATATCTATATATTTTTATTAAATGTGCAACAGCGCTGCCCAACGCGGAGGCTCCGAAACCCGTAGGGCAGCGCTGTTGCACATTTAATACCCTTTCCAAAAGAATGGGACCGCAATGTGTTTGTCTTGAAGATTGGGTTATATCCTCGCTACGTTTGGATATAGATGTATATATAGCTATACATATTTATATTATATATCAGAAAAAGCACCCGCATGAAAGTCGAACCAAACACACACGAATTTACTTGTGGTTACACAGCAGCTTTGGAGTGCGTGTTTTGCTTTGACTACCATGTGGATGCTTTCTCGAAGATATAAGGGGCCCTTCACGCCCCCGACATGCACCAGCAGTGCGGGAGGGGTGTTGACAAAAGTATCATTGCCGAAACGCGACTTTTTTGCACATAAATCAAAATGCTAAACTACTTGGTGTGCTGCTTCTTTTTCCTGGACTGTGGAATAGAATTTGGGTATATTATTTGATGGATTGTTGTTTCCATAAGAATCCACTGTCCTGTTTCTCCCGGGTTCCCCCAAGACGCAGGTACGGACCACAGCGAGTTTCTTAATGTCAAAGTGCCGTCTTTATTGCCATCCAAATTCAATATGCAGCATTCTCATGAAGACAAGTGCCCAGCACGACGCGTTTCGTCAGTAACACACTGACTTGATCACATGATATGTATATATAAGACATACGGAGCAGGATAGGGATACCCTAGGCCTAGCAGTAAGATCCCAAAATCTTTTTTTTGAAATGCAGCAGATTCACAGGATCTGCAAACCAGCTGCAAAATTTAAAAAAAGAAAACAAGTGCGGGCTCCTGCGCTTGTTCATTATAAACCGCCTGTAGTGAGCCAGAGTAGGGGGCTCATAATTTTAATTTTTGGGGGGTAGGGGGCCGAGTGGTCCCTTTCCCCAACCTCTTAGGTCCCGGGGACCCCATCCACCAGGGCAGAGTAAAATAAATAAGGGAGGAGAGCACACAGCCCCACCTTCCTGAGCCGAATTTGGCCCTGGGGCTGAAATGTAACTTTAATGGAGAGAGGGTCAGCTCTGCCACCCTCCTTGAACCTCAACAAGGACTCGGGGACCCCATACCCAGAGTCGTAACACATTTTAAAAGGAAGGGGGGCAGCACAGCCCCCCTACCTGAGCCTTTAATGGCACTGGTGACCTTTCCCCCCAGGGACGGCTCACCTGCTGTGTCCAGGGACCCCACCCCCAGGGACACAGCAGTTTTCCTGCCTGCATCAGTTCTGGCAGGTGTATTTTTAAAACGCCCACCAAACGGGAGCAAACACATACCCCCAGATTCATCAAAGTTCCGTTTTCCGAGTCCTTAATAGTGATTTTTAAGGAATCGCTATTACAGACTCGCAAAACGGGATGCAAGTAGAAATCGCAATATTTTTTGCGATTTCTACTGCTTCCTTATTTGCGATTCGGTAATTGCTAATCGCAAATAAGGAATGGCTTTCCCATTCATTCCTATGGGCCTAAAGGCCATAGGAATGAATGGGGAGTCATTCCTTATTTGCGATTAGCAATTAGCGAAACGCAAATAAGGAAGCGAATTCAAGGGTGCCAGGGTGTCCATAGGACACCCTGTAGCACCCCTGAAATGGTAAGGTACACTGGTGTTGCGCACACACATGTCCAAAGGACATGTGTGTGTGTAACATACAACTTAGAAAAATGCACAGAAGTGCTTTTTTCTAAGTTTTCGCTATTTACCACGTAGTTAGACTTCGCGGTACATAGAGGCCCCAGATTGCGAATTCGCAATTTTAAAATGGTTCATGAATTGCATTTAAGGAATTTCAAATTGAGATTCCTTAAATGCAATTTTTCGCAATTTAGCGTTTTCTAAAATTGCGACTTTTGCATTTGGGATGATGAATCCCAAATGCAAAAATAGCGCTCGCAAAGGGCCAGATTCTCAGAATCTGGCCCTTTGTGAGCCGATTTCGGCTTGATGAATCTGGCTGTAAGGGCCTTATTAAGAATGTGGTGGTCCTCCAACAGGACCACCACCACTGAGCTTGCAGGAGGGCAGCCAAGCCCATGGTGTGCCTGCCCTCTGAATTATGACTTTAATCCTGGGAGGGAGTGCGGTGCTGCGGCGGTCTCATGGCGCGGCAGTTGTGTTAGGCTCATAGGCGAGCCTTAACAGCAGACCGCCGTCACAACATTCCCTGCAGGATGTTCCAGCACGGTGTGGAATGCACCATGTCCTGCATACCACACCATGCAGGAACGGTGGTGCAATTCCAGGGGAGCACAACATGTGCCCCCAACATGTACCCCCAGAAGTGGCAGGAGGCCCTGTTAGGGCTCCCATAGTTGCATCTGCACCACCCTTTTCATGGCGGCTCACTGCCATGAAATGGGCAGTGGAAAAGCAACTCGGAATATGCTTGGCGGTGCAGCAGCAGTACAGCCAGCATATTGCTGACCCTTAGAGCTACATCACCATTGCAGGATCCTGGATCCCACCAGACGTGGTAGTCCAGTCGGACTGCCACACTCTAACTACTGCGGACCCACAGTGGTGGCAGTAGTCAGACTGCTACCACGAGTACGGCGGTCCTGGGATCGCTGTATCGTAATAAGTCCCTTTGCCTGCTCCCAGTCAGCGGGAGCTTTAAAAATGTTCCTGCCCGGAGAGAGAAGCTTAAGTAGCTGCCCCCTCCAGGTGGGAGTAATGCCGGCTCATGCACCACGTTGTGCAGACTGGGTGACCTGGGTGGGCACCAGGGCCCCCACCTTGAAATAATGCAGGCCTAGGGGGATGGGGACCCCGGGGTCATAATATACTCAGGGAGAGGGGGCCATAGGTCCTGATGAGGCTTGGGGAGAGGGGCACATAGCCCACGTCCACTTTAAAAGAGATACAGCCCTAGTTGATGGGGTCTTCAAGGCCTTATAAGGCTCGGTGGCAGGGCTACATGGCCCCTTCCCCTTTAAAATACATAGGGCCTTAGGGGATGGGGTCGCCTGGGCCTAATGAAGCTCAAAGAGGTGGGCCATGAGGCCCCCTCCCCTTTAAAAAAAAGGCCCTGGGGGATAGGGTCTCCAGGACGGTAAACATTGTTTACCATGCATGCGACACAAAGCATGCCATTACAACGTGGTCATTACAAAGACTGCATTGTTACATCGCATGCCATCACAATGCAAGTTGGAACAATGGCTTTATGTAGGGGTCCCTACTGTTGTACAGAGTGGAGTTGAAATAGTAAATTATACTATTCCAAAATGCAGCGCCCCCCCTACAGCAAGTCCTTATTCTACCTTGCGTTGTAATAGCATGCAATGTAACAACAAGGTCGTTGTATTAACCGCGTTGTAATGGCATGCGTTGAAAAAGCATGCAATGTAACATGGCATATTCCTCCAGGACCTAATAAGGCTTGGGGAGGTGGGGCACATGGCCCCCCTCACTTTTAAAATACATAGTGCCCTAGGGTTTGGGGCCCATAGTGCCTGATAAGGCATGGGGAGGGGGGAATGCAGACCCCCACTCTAAAAAAATACAGCCATGAGGGATGGGGTGCCCTGAGCCTATAAAGGCTTAGGGAGGGGGGCTCGGTGCCCCTTCCCTTTATTAAGTACTCAGCCATGGAGGATGCAGTCCCCAGGCCTAAAAAGGCCTGTGGAGGGGACCCAGGTGGTCTCCCTCACCTTTTTTTGTTTTATCTAGCCCCGGTAATAGGGACCCCAGTGCCAAAGAAGGCACTCGGGACCCTATCCCTGGCTTGGAGAGGGGTCTGCACTCCCCTCCCCTCATTAATTGTATTTGGCCCCGGGGGTTGGGGTCCCCAGGGTCCAAATGACAATATTACATCGCGTGGCAAAGGCTCAACGCTAAACCCTAGAAATTCACTGGAAAACACAAAGCTTAAAGTAACATTATATTTAGGTGAAATGTTCAATTGCAACATAATGCTGTAAACTCCAAAAACCACAGAAATATTCCAGTTATAGTTATCTCAAGTAACTCATGCACTAAGGTAACTAACTCGGGCACTTCCCATGCACTGCTATCATTGATAATATCAATGCAACATTTGCAATTAAATTATTGAGAAAACTGTGCATGACGGTGCCACAAGCTGTAGTTATCTTTGGGCAAGAGTTATAGGGCCACATGTACAAACTTTTCAATTACCAATTTCCAAATAATTTAATGGAAATCAATATTTGGAAATCAAAAAATGATATGCATGAAGGTAAGTATTCCACTATTTGCAAGTCCGTCAAATGTGCAATCACAATTTGGAAATGTCCTATTAGGAAATCGCAGTCGTGTGATTTCCAATTGGGAAAACACAATAAGGAAAAGTTGCATTTGGATGCAGATTGAGGATGTAAGAACCAAGAAGGGGGACGCGCTTGACCAGAGGGGATGAGCTTGACCAGATCTTTGCCTACTCTGAGCCAGCCGTGAGGGGAACGGCTCTTTCTACACGTGGGTACACCGTGAGGGGAACGTCTCGCACCCTTTGCTTTTTTGCATGCTGATACCGCCGTGAGGGGAACGGCAGATAAGAGGAAACACATTGCCCATAATTCCTTGCCTGGCGTGGCCTGCAGACGACACAACAGCGATGCCTCTCCTCTTTCAAAAGTGCTCTTGCCCCACGCAACACGGGACGCGCGCGGGCGGTGCCCGGGGAAAAAGCCTGGGCCAAGGGCAGGCCTGTCCTTGCCGGTCATCACCCGGAAGAGGCTGGGCTGTGCCACCCCCCTTAATTTGGAATCTTGGGACTTGTCTCTTCTTGCGGAACTTAAGGTACTGTGACCCCTATTAAAATCCCTTGTAGGCCTGACTTTTCTTTTAATTCTATTATTCCTGTGATGGCCCCACCAATTCCACCTTTACGTGCTCAAGGGAAACGCGCTTGTGCAATGAAGCGCTCTATTCCAAAGGCCAATCCTCCTTCACCAACAGTCCCTACAGCAATTGACCTAATGCTCCAAAAGGCAATAGGAGTGGTAACGTCTGAAATCGAACTGACTGAAAGATGCCTTTCAATTACACCTGATTGTTTTTCACTGGCTTCACCCCTTTTAACTAATGAAATGAGCTCAACTGAACAAAATGTGTGTCAAAATTTGCCTCCAGTCAGTATTGAACCTATGACTGTACCAAGCTTAGATCATAGATCTGAGGGTTCCTCTCCTACTGCCCGTATACCAAGGAAAAGGATTGTGGGCAGTAACTGGGGCCCCAAAGGGAAAAAATCAAGGGGGGGGGGCCGTCAGAGGTCTTGAGAAGTCAACTAAAAGTGGTGCTGCTCAGTCAAATGTTAGCAAGTCCCCGCTAGACCAGACCTACCCACCCTGGGCCCAGGTTCTGTTGGTTGATTTTATGGCCCAGTGTAGAATGATGGTAAGGGAAGAGATCACTCCTATTCTCCAACGTCTGCAGAATCTTGCATCTTCTAAAAATCCATTGCAAATACATCCTAATTAGGAAGCTACTAGTAACATGACTGGTAGTTCATATAACGCTGGCCCTCTTATATCCCAGGAATCACTTTTGAGTTTGCCATCTCAGCTACCCAAAGCTGGTAAAGTGTTCCACATACAGGTTCCTTCAATTCATGTAGTTAACAATACAACAGGCAGTGGAGGGTCTCCAACCCCTCATCAATGTCCCACCAGATTAGTGATAACCCAAGAATTGCAGGGGAATCATTCTAAGATGCCGAAGCCGTCCACTGGGCGTAATACCCAATCTGGTAAAGATATAACTGATGGTGATCCAAGTGTTATGCCATATGCTGAGGGGAATGCAGGGGGTGGTGGTGGTATGATTCAGCAACCTCTTCTCCCTATAATCAACCTCCCCCTGAGGCTGTTCCTTACATAACTATTATGGCAGGAATTCCGGAACTTAAGGAAGGCCACAAAGAATCCCAGCTAGAACTTCGCAATAAAATTCTGTTTTGGCTGGTGAAGAATAAGCAGTTTCCGTATGACAAGGCTAGAGCGATTTTGATGGTTAGGAGGGTTGCATGGGTGTGCCTCACTCAGAAGTCTATTGGTGGAGATTGTGTAATCATCAACTTTAGGCATCCAGAAATCACCCAAAGAGTAGTGCCTCATTCACTAGTAATCATCTTTCGCCTATTAGAGCCCTTACCCTAGATTTTTTCTATCCAAGCTCTTGGAGGGTGGGTTTCCCCCAGCCCCTAAATGATTTTGATAGATGGGCTAAGAATTTCTACAACACATCCACTTCTCTGTATCCAAATCTATCTCTTTTCAGTATCCTTGTATCTAATCGGTTTGCCCCATTGGAGTACGTTGACTGACTGATTGGGCGGGACGTTTTAAATACTGGTATACCCCCACCCAGGCCATCTGATGAACCATCCACCAAGGGTCCGTTCCCTAGTAACCCAGGGTTTGGCACCAATTCTCCTAATGAAGACCCTTCAGTAAGATTGGCTGAACCAGAGCTCAGTACAACCGAAGGTGACCACCAGCTTGTTCCTTGTTTAAGATGGAAACTTGTTTGGAGATGGAAACTAACAATGTTGATAGCAAAATACTGTTAGTATTTCGGATGGGCAAGCTCCGGGTACTAGGATTTCAACTAAAAATGATGGCGGGGTGAAGTGTTGTGGTGATAAAATTTCTATTCTGTCCTGGAATGTGGCAGGGCTCTCCAACAAAGTGCCCAGCCCTGATTGGGGACTTTTTATAGATAAGTTTGATATCTGTCTCCTTCAGGAGACTTTGTCTAGGGAAAATTTCTATAGGTCGGGATTTTTGTCAGTTAATAATCAGGCCTCGATTGGTGTGAGGGGAAGACCATTTGGGGGCCTGACCATCCTCGTAGGCTCCCATCTGGGATGTACAGTGACGCAATTAAACTCCTCTTTGTTAGATCCTCAATGCATTAGACTTTCTTTTACACCTAAATTTAGTGTGATCCTTATCAATGTCTATTCCCGACCCACCAGGCTGGGAAAAGAATCTCCTACTCTGGATTCTTAGATAACCTTTTTGCTAAGGTTAAGGGGGAGAGTACTTTGATTGTTGCAGGAGATTTTACTTGTCAATATGAACCACTCCCGGGCATGATCAAACCCATTTCTATCATTGAGGATTCTTTATGGTCCATCGCAGACCTGCAAGTACCCACGATTAGGGCATGGACACCAATAGCCCTCCAAATGTATTCCATTACTTAGGCCCACTCCTTGAGAGCCTGTAATGGTCATACTCAATCTGATTTAGAGGGTAATAATACTTGCAATCGCCCCGGCCAGTCCTCCTGCATTGATTACATTTTGGTTGAGGTTAGTACCTGGTCTAAGATCATTGATTTTGTGGTTCTTCCACGCCACGATAGTGACCATAATGCCCTGGTACTCGACTTAGGCTTTCCTGAGATGGGTTTAAACTAGGGTGAAAGAGTGGACATTTGAGAGACTCCACTATTATCTAATAACAGAAGACGGCTTAAATGGCCAATGGTGAAAAGATCCCCTGAATTAATGAGTTCCCTTTACCAAGTTGTTCTAAGGGCACTCGAGGATTTTAGTGGTTTATTAGAACAGGGGCAGGAAGTGTCTCCTGACCAAATCTACAATATTCATACAGGTCCAGTGACCACTTTTACGCAAATACTTAACCCCCCTATGGGTAAATTAAGGAAAAACAGGAAGGCCAGCTCATGGTATGATTCCGACTGAAGGGTAGCCAAGGTGGCACTCTTGGCTGCAATCAAAGCCATGAATAGACCATTAATAAAAACAAAGAGACTCGAGTATAAGAAAGTGCAGTCTGAGGCCAAATAGACCTGGGAGAACACTAAATGGTCTGCTATCAAAAATGTCCTTGGGTGTAGGGATATGAGGGAATTTCGGATTATAGTTTGCTCTGGTAGCAAGGATGGCCAAAAGGTTGATGTCTCTAATATCACACCGGAGAGATGGGATGAGCATTAGCAGAAGTTATACGCCCCTCCGGTTGAAGAAAGTCTCCCAGTAGGTCCTCCCGAACAGCTACCATTACAAGACTTGGAGCTAAACAGCAATCTGGACTTTACCCCTATAGTTTCTTCTAACAACGAAGCCATAGAGACCAAAATTACAATGAAGGAGCGTGAACTTGCTATAAATAGGCTCCCAGCTGGCAAGGCGCCTGGCCTTGACAAAATCCCCGGCAACCTTTTTAAAGGCCAAACAGGGATCTGGGTCCCTTATTTTCATATGTTGTTTAACACTATACTCCAGGGCTCTAAATTACCTGCTACCTGGGTAGGAGCTGAGATCATACCGGTATTTAAAAAAGGTTCTCCACTTCTTCCGGTTAATTACCGTCCGATCAGTCTGATTGATGTAAGTCAAAAAATATTCTCACATATTATTCTCGATCAGCTTCAGAATGGAGGAATGTCAGATTCTCAGCCCCTTTCAGGCCGGTCTTAGGGAAAAGACTTCCACGATCGACCAGTTACTAAGGCTCCAACTTCTTCACTGGAAGACTGTGAGAGTAGAGGGTGGCAGCCTCTACTTAATTTTTGTTGACTCTAAAACGGCCTTTGATTTGGTGCCCCGTAAAACTCTTTGGGCTGTTTTGGAGGATATGGGTGTACCAGCATATCTCCTTAACATCATTAGGAGACTTCACTCAGATAATTTTGCCCAAGTCAGGAGTGGTAAATGGGGTAGTCTTACATCTAAAATCCCAGTTAATAGAGGAGTTAGAAAGGGGTGTGTGTTGGCACCCACCCTATTTTGTCTTTTCGTCAATGCATTGATTGCTCACCTTAAGGGGGCAAAGACATCGACGCCCCAAAATTGAAAAACGAACAGGTGGTGGCATTGATCTTTGCCGACAACACTCTTCTATTGTCAAAATCACCCATGGGTATTCAACGTGCCCTGACTGCTTCACAAACTTTTGCCATACAAGGGGGTTGGAGATAAATACACAAAAAACTAAGTTTATGGTCTGTAATCCAATTAAGACCAGATGTCCCAATTCCTCTTTAAATGGCAGAGCATTGGACAGGGTTACAGTTTTCGAATATCTGGGTATTAGTCTTACTGATAAAATGGATTGGGTGCCTCAGCTTGCAAAGGCCAAACATAGACTAGCCCAGATCACGGGTGGTTTTCTAAAATTGCACAGAGAATCCACTTTTAAGCCAGTTATAGGAATTTACTAAGCACAAGCTAGGGGAGCAATTTTATATGGGGCAGAACTTTGGGGCCATTACTCGGTTGATGGCATCAGTAAGACCGAACATCAATTTTTAAGATCATTGCTGGCTTTACCATCCAGTACCCACCTTACCCCCATGAGAATGGACTTAGGTATCAGACCAATAGAAGATGAAGTCACCCTACGCCCTGTTACTTATTGGCGCAGACTCGGGGTAACCTCTGAATTCATACATTTTAGACTTGCAATGGAAGAGGTACTGGGCCTCCCTGGGTCTGAGAAACTGCAGTGGTTTGCCTTTAAAAAAAAGGAGAGCATGAGACTAGACTTACCCGGTCTTTGGTCTAATCCTGCTGTGGTCTGCGCATAGTTGTCGCGCGCTGATTTAGTTAACTTAGATCGCAGGTACAGAATGTCGGCTACCCTTGGTAATTCCTCTCTGGGCCCACTTACTGTCAAATTTTTTAATAGGAAAGATGAATACTTAGTAGAGCCATTCCTAGATGAGATTTTATCTACTACAGCAAGGAAATACTATTCATAGTTTAGATATGGTACACTTGTGTTTAGGGTCTTCTCCCACAAATGGTCTCCTAACCAGTCAGTTGAATGCCCGGCGTGTGGGGCCAAAGAAGAGTCAGAGTCCCATGTTTTTTTCTTTTGCCCTACATATAAAAATACACGGCAACGTTGGCTTATCCAACTTTGCAAAAACTTGGGATTTAGACATCATAAAGAGTACCTAAGATATTTAACAGTAATACTTCCACCCCTGTTGTATTCTCAGTCTCACGCTTTATTGATGCTATGTGGCGCAGGAGAAGATCCTATTTGTAAAAAATCTTTTTAGCTTGCAGAAACCACATATGAATTGTTAATTTATGTATTCACAATGCTGTACAGTTTTTAATTTTTATATTTTTATATATATTTATTGTCATTGGTTCGTGTCTTTTAGTAATGTAATGAATGGTTACTATGTATCTTTTATGGTCTACGATCGAAATAAAGATTACTTGACTGACTGAGGGAGAAATACAGGGTATGACCACAACTTAGGGCCTGATTCTGATACGGTTAGGAAAGCATTCCAACCTAGGCCTGATTCTGATGCGTTAGGAATGCCTCCTGATGGCATTTGCTCCTTCCAAATCGGATCGGGAACGTGTCTTCCCAACCCAGGGCCCAATTATGATGCGGTTAGGAACATATGCATCCATTCAAGTCATTGGGAGTCCAACCAAATCATATCTGGACGCATCCGGATGCATCGTACTCCTTCGGTTGGACTCTCCCGATCCGAATGGGTCGGAAACCATTTCCAAACCGATTCGGTCGGTAAGCTTTCCAACCCGCATCAGAATCAGGCCCTAAGAACCTATGAAGGTACTCAAAAGAAGCTGTGTTCCTGTGTGCTTACTGGTAGTGGCATTTTCATTTGCCTACAACATCATGTCTATAGATGATGGGGATAAGGACCATGGCAGCGGGAAGAGGAAAATTAACTTTCCAATAAATAGCTGGAGTTGTTGACTGAGGAATGTGTGGCACACACAGGCCAGCTGCTAAGCAAATCATCTCTAGCTGTACCGGAGGACCAGAATACAAAAATATGGAAAAGCATCCTTGAAGAAGTGAACTGAACTGGTGTCACCCAGAGGAACATCCCGGTAATAAGGAAGCACTGGTATGACCTGGCTCTTCGACAGAACTGCAGATCCCCCTCCCCCTCCGGCCTTGAGACCCTTCCGGGTGATTAGTCGCATTATATAAGAACCTTGATGGATTGATTGATTGACCTAAGATCCTGTGCAAAGGAGAAAGTGGCCTGCAGGATGGTTGAGGTTCATGGCACCAGAGGTGGTCTTTCCAAACATCCTCCTCCCACTCCAATGGAATCACTTATTGATGGGACACTTGAACTTATGTGTGTGATGAGAGTGTCAGACATTAACACCTCCAATTCTGTGGGCTCCATCCAAGGTAAAAAAAAAATTCTAGTATAAAATGCTCCATGCATATTGTTTGTAGGTTTCCAAGTACAACATATTAGCTACAATACTTTAAAATCACTTAACTGTTTTCTGTAATTTGAAACTGCATTATTGGGGTTGTAGTATAAACAGGTAATATGGTGCAGTGTGTGTCGATGTATGAACAGCATATAGCATTACATAATCTTCATGTCAAAAACACATAAATCACATTGTAAAATATATTACTCAAACTAAGGGGCGTCATTAGTATGGCAGGCGGTTCGACACCACTTCAATGGCGGTGGCGATCCGCCCGCCATAAACCACCGCCTGCTTACAAATTACCCCTGCCACATTACCATGGCTGGGGGGACACTGGCGGACGGTCTTTCCATCCACCGGTTTTCCGCCTGGCCGCAGAGTCGACTGGGCTGAACAGCTGCTAACATGGTGGCGGTGTATGGGAGACACTGCCAACCATATTAGCATTTCTGCGGGGAAATGCCTTTGCCGCCACGGAAAGGCAGGCGATTCTAGCAATTGGGGTCCCGTAGTGGGCCCCCAGGGTTTCTGGGGGGTGGGTGGTGCACATGGGGTATGTCATGGAAGTGCACAACATGCCTTCCTGGCATTGCGGCAGGTGGTGCTGGGAGCACCGCCCTCCTCAATGCCAGGAATGCAGGATGTGCCCGCCAGTGTGGCAGATGCATCCTGATGTCAACAATGGGACTCCCGCAGCAATGGCGGGCGGTCCCATTTCACGAAAGGATGGCGGGCGGACAAAGTCTGCCCGCCATCCTAATGACCCCCTAAGTAACCATTTATTTACAATAACTAAATACATATATTTGCACAGATCACACACCAGAACATGTCTGAACACATTGAGCCTGAGGAAACAATTGACACATAAGTGGAGATTGGTGACAGCACAATTGCGACTCCTACACCTATAATTTAAACTCCAACTACTAGGAGATCAAACATGGCACCACTACTAGACTTTGAGGAAGGTGATTAACAGCAAGCATAAGGAAGGAACACAACTTCATCTTTGCACAGGACACCAAGACAACATAGAGTCCAACCACCTTCAGTTCACAATGATTATGTCTCTGATGCCATGTCAGACAGCTCACAATTGTTTGGTGCGCTTGAGAAATCAATCGTCACTTTACAGCAACTGCAAGCCAAACAGATAAAAACAGTCAATGGGCATCTGCAAAGCATTTTACATTCAATGCTGAAATTGCAGAAAGGCCAAGGGTGTTGTATAGCTGTCATGGAAAAGGATCAATGTATACAAAGCAGCAGGCACAAGCAGCACATTGTACGGTATGAAGTATTTACTAAATTAACTAATCGATTGGAAGTGCCACCACCACTCTTGCAGGAGAACTCTGAACATTCAAAATAACATGGGGAATTGCTGCCAAGGGGTAGCTCATGGTCTGGTCCAAGTGACCACAGCTCTGGAGAACATTCGGACATATAACCTGTCAGTCCCCAACATATTACCACCACCTGAGAGTGAAGACGGCAGTAGCCTCGGTGGCATATCTGTGTCACATGGATGCTCTACAAGGCGAACATCTCGATACACACCTGGCATAGATATATCACCAACTCCACAGCCAAGTCCTGCTGAGAAGGTGACCAATACAAGAAATCATTAAAAGTAGCTTTTGTAAGCAATCAGATGCATGTTATGAGATTGTTCTGTTTGAGTTCTCAAATAACAGTAGGGAAAATGTTGGATAGCGTAGGAGAAAAAATTACTATTCCCACTCCAGTGAATGCAACAGTAGGGAAAGTGTTGGATAGCAGCAGGGAAAAATTACTATTCCCACTCCAGTGAGTGAAACAGGCAGGGAAAGTGTTAGATAGCAGAGGGGTAAAACTTACTATTCCCACTCAAGTGATTGCAACAGTAGGGAACATGCTGGATAGCGAAAGGGTAACCATAACTAGTCCCACTCCAGTGAGTGCAACAGTAGGGAAAGTGTTAGATAACAGGGGAGTAAAAATTACTATTCCCACTCCAGTGATAGCAATAAAAGGGAAGATGCTGGATAGCGAAGGGGGGAAATGACTATTCTCACTACAAAGAGTGCAAGAGTAGGGAAAGTGTTGGATAGCGGAGTGGTAAACATTATTATTCCCACTCCATTGAGTGCAACAGTAAGGAAAGTATTGGATAGCGGAGGGGAGAAATTAATATTCCCATTCCAGTGATTGCAACAGTAGGGAAAGTGCTGGATAGCGTAGGGGTAAAAATTACTATTCCCACTTCAAAGAGTGCAACAGTAGGGAAAGTGTTGGATAGCAAATCGGTATAAAGTACTATTACCACTCCAGTGAGTACAACAGTAGGGAAAGTGCTGGATAGCTGAGGAGTGAAAAATACTATTCCCACTCCAATGAGTGCAACAGTAGGGAACATTTTGGATAGCAGAGGGGTAAAAATGACTATTCCCACTCCAGTGAGTGCAACAGTAGGGAAAGTATTGGATAGCAGAGGGGAAAAATTACTATTCCCACTCCAGTGAGTGAAACAGGCAGGGAAAGTGTTAGATAGCAGAGGGGTAAAACTTACTATTCCCACTCAAGTGATTGCAACAGTAGGGAACGTGCTGGATAGCGAAAGGGTAAACATAACTATTCCCACTCCAGTGAGTGCAACAGTAGGGAAAGTGTTAGATAACAGGGGAGTAAAAATTACTATTCCCACTCCAGTGATAGCAATAAAAGGGAAGATGCTGGAAAGAGAAGGGGGAAAATGACTATTCTCACTACAAAGAGTGCAAGAGTAGGGAAAGTGTTGGATAGCGGAGTGGTAAAAATTATTATTCCCACTCCATTGAGTGCAACAGTAGGGAAAGTTTTGGATAGCGGAGGGGGAGAAATTAATATTCCCATTCCAGTGATTGCAACAGTAGGGAAAGTGCTGGATAGCGTAGGGGTAAAAATTACTATTCCCACTTCAAAGAGTGCAACAGTAGGGAAAGTGTTGGATAGCAAATCGGTATAAAGTACTATTACCACTCCAGTGAGTGCAACAGTAGGGAAAGTGCTGGATAGCTGAGGAGTGAAAATTACTATTCCCACTCCAATGAGTGCAACAGTAGGGAACATTTTGGATAGCAGAGGGGTAAAAATGACTATTCCCACTCCAGTGAGTGCAAAAATAGGGAAAGTATTGGATAGCAGAGAAACTAAATTTACTAATAACATTTAAACTATTTTTTTTAAATAATCTTGAAAAAATGTAGACAATAGTTTTTAAAATATACAATTAAATATATTAAAACATATAAAAAGAACACATTATAATGTTAACTACAGATAACAAAAAGGTACAAATATTATATAAAATAAATTAATAGACATTTATAAACAATATTTATTTAAAAGGAGCAAATATTCACAAACAAATACATTGTTTAAAACATAAATGTATTTATTTTATTTCCTACCTTATAACACCACACCAATAAAAAAAGACATCAACATTATTTAAATGTATTTCCATAATTGACATGATTAATAATGAATTTAAAATATATTATTAATAAAAAAAGATAATTAATATTCATTCAGTACACATTCTTTACCACTACAATATACACAAGCCACAGCTAAAAATAAATTACACAATTACTATAATTAATTACTCATTAATTAATTTCAATTAATCAATACATAATTAATAATTAATCAATAAAAAATAAACTACTTCCCACCTTTCACACCGTTTACACCTATAAACACCACAAAACACACCTAAAATTAATTACACAATTACAACAATTAAATACTAATTAATTAATTTAAATTAATTAACAAGTAATTATTAAATAAATATTAATACATTAATTTCCACATTTAACACTATAACATCACAATTGAACAAATATTAATGAATACAAATTATTCTATACATTTTATATAATTAGAATACTTCCCACCCTATTCCCCTCTAATCCCACAACCCGCTATGGAACTAAAAAAGCAAATGTCATTTTTTTTTTTTTTAACAACTACTATAAATAATCAATGCATTTTATATAATTAAATTACTTCCCATCCTATTCCCTTATAAACCCACAACCCGCTACGGAACTAAAAACGCAAAATTAAATTAAAAAAAATGAATAACTACTATATATCATAAATACATTTTATATAATTAAATTACTTCCCACCCTATTCCCCTATAAGCCTATAACCCGCTACAGAACTAAAAACGCAAAATTAAATGTAATTTTTTTTATAACTACTAAAATTTTAATACATATAATATGAATACAAACAATTCTAATACAAAAAACAAATATCACACACATATAAAATATATACTAAAAAAACATAACTTTAATAAAAAATCAATATTTTTAACAACTTTCAGCTAGATTCATCAAAGTGAAATCGGCTCGCAAAGGGCCAGATTCTGAGAATGTGGCCCTTTGCGAGCGCAATTTTAGCATTTGGGATTCATCATCCCAAATGCAAAAATCGCAATTATAGAATTCGCAAATTTGCGAGGAATTGCATTTAAGGAATCTCTATTTGAGATTCCTTAAATGCAATTCGTGAAACATTTAAAAATTGCGAATTCGCAAATTCGGGCCGCTATTTACTGCGAAGTCAAACCTCGTGGTAAATAGCGGAAACTCAGAAAAATGCCCTTAAGTGCATTTTTCTAAGTTGTATGTTACACACACACATGTCCCAAGGACATGTGTGCGTAACACCAGCATCCAATGTCATTTCAGGGGTGCAACAGGGTGTCTATTGGACACCCCTGCACCCTTGAAATCGCAAAATCAAAATGTGAATAGCTAATAGCGATTCGCACATTGATATGTCTTCCCATTCATTCCTATGGGCTTTTAGGCCCATAGGAATGAATGGGGAGTTATTCCTTATTTGCGATTAGCAATTAGCTAATCGCAAATAAGGAAGCTGTAGGAATCGCAATAAATTTTGCGATTCCTACATGAATCCCGTTTTGCGAGTCTGTAATAGCGATTCCTTATTATTCGTTATTACAAACTCGCAAAACATGCAGATGATGAATCTGGCTGTATATTTTTATAGACCATATTAAACACTTCAACATTTTTAAATCAATATTACTTACCTAAAATCGATATTCTTGACCATGGGGATTTTTCTGTTGCTACTCCTGACCTTTGATATTTGTGAAGTTCGATATTTCTTCCTTGATATTCTTTCTCTGCGCCCTCTCTGGTAACTGCCAGAAGATAAAAGGTGTAGATCCACTAAATAATGAATAACGATGGGGGTTATACACTGGTGTGCACTGGTGAGTATTCAAAAAAAAGTTCAATGCAGTAGTTATTTGTGAATTAAGATGCTCAACTTCCTGTGGACCACCGTCAAGACCACTCTCATACCCAAAAATATAATAAAGTCCAGAAGGAGCGTGTTTGTCTAATCAATCAGCAATAAAATATTGTAGTCCAAATAATCAGATTCCGATGCCTGCGACGTAATCAGTTCTTTATTTTCAAGAATTATTTTTCTCCAAAAGTGTTGAAATATTTTGTAGTCCAACATTAAAGAAAACAATTATAGATTTGCACACCCTACGCGCATCTTCCCACCTAGGCACATTATCAGGGCTCCTATATTATTAACAATCAAAATATGTGAAAAAATCCTACATTTCTTCTGTGATCCTTCCAGGATGACAGACAACACATTACCTGCGAATGTGGTGAAATTGCCTCGCTTCTGACTGTTAGGATTTGTAGCTGGGGATGATCTCAGAGATTTTATCCAAAGTTACCTCACAACTCAGTCTATACTTCTCATAAATGTCCTCAGTCTGTTCAAACAGACTGAGGACTCTCACCCTAATATACTCTCCTCGTTCCTTCTACATCTCTGCCTACCAGCCAAAATCCTCCTCCTCGTCCTGAAGACATACAGAGCCAACATTCTTAAAGAACCAGATGCGTTTTAGGCTACTTTTGATAGTTTGTGCCTGATTACCACCCATATTGATGTTATTTCCATTCCATTAATGGCCATTTTGCAACTAATTGTAATAAGGAAATCCTTTGTACATAGTGTTAGGGAATCGCTGTTTGGTAAAACTAGTTAGCGATTTCCAATATAAAAATGCAAAAATTGCGATTTCAACATGATGGAAATTGCAAATTGCATCATGGAAAATGCCTTTTGTATGTAGGAACACACCATTTTGCATTGCCAAATAATCAGAAATCGGGATTGCCACCATTAGGAAATGCTAAATGGCTACATACATATGACCTTTTGTTACTTGAGATAACTGTAACTAGTGTATTTAAGTGGATTTTAGAGTTTAAAAAGTTACGCTATTACTGAACATTTTATCTAACTATTACGTTACTTTACCCTTTGTTTTTTTCAGTGAGTAATTATATATATATATATAGTTATATACAGATATATATATATATATATATATATATATATATCTACCTATCTGTAGATATATATATACATATATATATATATATATATATATATATATATATATATCTACCTATCTGTAGATATATATATATATTGGAACGAAACATGTTGGGATTATGCCACAAGCTGCTGTTTTTCCATCAATAAAGAAGCAGAAGCAAAGTTTTCAGGTGTGACCAAGTTTTTCCCCTTTGGAGTTAAAGATTGTTGTGATATATATCGGCGTGGTTCTGCCGAAGGTCAAACACCGCCACAAGAGCGCCTCAGCTCTCCCGCCTTGAACCATTTTGTTGAACTCGGAAAACCGAAAATAGGGGGAGTGGTGCCGCCGAGGACGGGACCTCGGTATTGGATCAGAAGCCAGTTTCAAATGTAGACTGGCCCGGGAAAACTTTCTGCCAATAATGATGGACAAATGTGCAAATCAGCGCTGAAACAATTAAATGAGCAAACAGCCTTTTGAATCACAGGTCCGAGCTGGTGTCTTAAAATCGAAAGTCAACATGGAAAAAGAACACTATGGGCTGACACACGAGAGAGAAAAAAATGAAAAGAAACTTGAAATAAAACGGACTGAGAAACAAAATGACTGGGATAAACACACAGTGCAAACAAGCACCGAAAGTGACAACAGCACAATGCTCTACCCACTGAAGGGTTGTAATTAGGAAACAGCCTTTTTGAATCACAGGTCCGAGCGGGTGTCTCCAAATTAAAAGGCAATTTGGAAAGAGAACGTTATGGGGAGACACGAAATAAAAGAAACCCAACTCGAAATAACTCGGACTGTGACACAAAATGACTGGGACAAATGCACGACCACAAGTCCCACAAGCCATTTCAAAACGGAAGTGATTCCATAAAAGAATGCCATTGGAGGCAAACAAAATGATTTTCAACATCGGACGGTGGTTGTGGACAGAGCAGGGCTTACCTTTGAAGAAGTTCCATGTTGGAACGAAACATGTTGGGATTATGCCACAAGCTGCTGTTTTTCCATCAATAAAGAAGCAGAAGCAAAGTTTTCAGGTGTGACCAAGTTTTTCCCCTTTGGAGTTAAACATTGTTGTGACAGATATATACGGCTGCTCCACGCCGTAGAGGGATCGCACCATCTGAAGAACTTCATGGATGCGGACAGGGGGAACCCCTCCCCCTGTAAATGGTACTGTGATTTGTAATTTAACAGGCAAAGTCCGATTCGGGAAGCCTAATGGAGGGCTTGAAAAACATTTTTCCTGCAATCAATCGTGGGCATGTTACCCACTGGAGGGGATAAATAGTGCTTAAATGGACTACGCTGCCCAAAATGCAACAAATTCGGCATTCGGAAGCCAATTAATAAAATGGGCGGCGAGTCATGCACGTCATTTTTTCCTGCTCACGAGGCCTCTGAAGAGATGGTGAAAGTCCATCGAAACGCGTCAGGCCACAGGATGTATTACGGAATCGGAAGCTGCCTGTTTCTTCTAATTAAGGATGTTTCCTTCATCGCAGTGTTGTGCGGCCTCAAATGCTGGGCATTTTTTGGTACATATTTATACGGCTGCTCCACGCCGTAGAGGGATCGCACCATCTGAAGAACTTCATGGATGCGGACAGGGGGAACCCCTCCCCCTGTAAATGGTACTGTGATTTGTAATTTAACAGGCAAAGTCCGATTCGGGAAGCCTAATGGAGGGCTTGAAAAACATTTATCCTGCAATCAATCGTGGGCATGTTACCCACTGGAGGGGATAAATAGTGCTTAAATGGACTACGCTGCCCAAAATGCAACAAATTCGGCATTCGGAAGCCAATTAATAAAATGGGCGGCGAGTCATGCACGTCATTTTTTCCTGCTCACGAGGCCTCTGAAGAGATGGTGAAAGTCCATCGAAACGCGTCAGGCCACAGGATGTATTACGGAATCGGAAGCTGCCTGTTTCTTCTAATTAAGGATGTTTCCTTCATCGCAGTGTTGTGCGGCCTCAAATGCTGGGCATTTTTTGGTACATATTTATACGGCTGCTCCACGCCGTAGAGGGATCGCACCATCTGAAGAACTTCATGGATGCGTACAGGGGGAACCCCTCCCCCTGTAAATGGTACTGTGATTTGTAATTTAACAGGCAAAGTCCGATTCGGGAAGCCTAATGGAGGGCTTGAAAAACATTTATCCTGCAATCAATCGTGGGCATGTTACCCACTGGAGGGGATAAATAGTGCTTAAATGGACTACGCTGCCCAAAATGCAACAAATTCGGCATTCGGAAGCCAATTAATAAAATGGGCGGCGAGTCATGCACGTCATTTTTTCCTGCTCACGAGGCCTCTGAAGAGATGGTGAAAGTCTATCGAAACGCGTCAGGCCACAGGATGTATTACGGAATCGGAAGCTGCCTGTTTCTTCTAATTAAGGATGTTTCCTTCATCGCAGTGTTGTGCGGCCTCAAATGCTGGGCATTTTTTGGTACATATTTATACGGCTGCTCCACGCCGTAGAGGGATCGCACCATCTGAAGAACTTCATGGATGCGGACAGGGGGAACCCCTCCCCCTGTAAATGGTACTGTGATTTGTAATTTAACAGGCAAAGTCCGATTCGGGAAGCCTAATGGAGGGCTTGAAAAACATTTATCCTGCAATCAATCGTGGGCATGTTACCCACTGGAGGGGATAAATAGTGCTTAAATGGACTACGCTGCCCAAAATGCAACAAATTCGGCATTCGGAAGCCAATTAATAAAATGGGCGGCGAGTCATGCACGTCATTTTTTCCTGCTCACGAGGCCTCTGAAGAGATGGTGAAAGTCCATCGAAACGCGTCAGGCCACAGGATGTATTACGGAATCGGAAGCTGCCTGTTTCTTCTAATTAAGGATGTTTCCTTCATCGCAGTGTTGTGCGGCCTCAAATGCTGGGCATTTTTTGGTACATATATATATATATATATATATATATATATATATATATATCTACCTATCTGTAGATATATATATATATATAATTCACAGAAAAAACCATAGGTTATAGACCATATATAGTTAGGAATTAGCATTTACAAAACCTTGAAAATTCACTGAAAAAACCATAGGTTATATACCATATATAGTTAGGAATTAGCATTTAAGAAACCTTTTTTTTACTCACACAAAACCATTGAAATTCCATATATAGTTAGTTGTACTAACTATATATCGCGCACCCGCAATCCACTGCTGATCATGTCACATATTACATCATTCATGACATGGTCAGTGACATCACTGATGACATCACTGATGACATCTCAAATGACATCACTGATGACATCACCGGGTCGCTTCCCGTTAGCTCAAAATGGTGCCGCGACCCGGTCCGCGAACCGGTAAACGTTCCGTTTGCGCAACTGCCGCATTAGAAAACAACATCGTGACGCGTCGCGTCAGCGTGACGTATCGCGTTGTCGCGTGAAACGTCATATGACGCACCGCGTTAGCGTACCCGGAAGTGAACCGGTACACGAACGAGGCGCGAAGCGCAGCTTCCCGGAAGCGATCCGGGACGCGGCCCAAAGCGCGTAACGTAAACACAACAGGTCATGTGACTTGTTAATAACACTTTTCATTGGTTCATTTCTCTCTTGGTTTCATAATGATGTAAGACTAGGTCATGTGACCTAAAAGTAACACTTTTCATTGGTTTAGAACTATTGTTTTTCCCAAATGATGAAAACCCCTCCTTCTTTCCTCACTCTGACTTTCATCTTTGTGAGAGGAAGACCTTTTGTGATCACTGAGCAATGGCTTCATTAGTAGCTTCAGCTGGTGCTTCCCCACCACCTCCACCACCTCCAAGGAAGAGAGGACCACCTGCTGAAGTTATCATTCAGCAAGAGGAGGAAGAAGAGGAAGAAGAGGAAGAAGAGGAAGATCAGGAAGAGAGGCAGTTTTTGCGTGAGGAGCCCAGGAGGTCTCATGTCAAAGAAAATTATATTTGGCAATTTTTTAAATATCCCCGGGGCCAAAAAAAAGTCAATGCCCGGTACGTAACTTGCCTTATATGAAAAGAAAGTCTGTCCAGAGGGACAGATAAAAAATATAGTTACGGGAATTATACAATGCATCGCCATATGCAGAGGTGGCACCCTATCAACTACAGTGCTGCGCAGTTACGTGACCAGCAAGATAATCCCCCTTCTATGGCCAGAAGATCAGTTGTACAGGAAGTGACGGGGCCAGAGGCGAGGGAGATGGTCCCAAATATACAGATGAGGTTCGGGGAAGTGAAACAAGTGTGCGTGCGTTGTAACCAATTCATTTGCTACAGAGAAAGTAGCATCACTCTGATCAACAGAGCTATCGACAATCATGATTGTCCGAACCGCCCCAGAGAATAAATTCTTTTTTTTTGTTGCTCCTGTTGAGCCCTTTATAATGAATCGTTTTCGTTTCCCCCACCCAAAACCCCCCCAAAAAAATATAAAACCGTTCAAAAAATACAAAAAAAGTAAAAAAATGTTCAGAAAAATAATAAAAAAAATATAAAACAACAAAAACAATTAAAAAAAATTCTTATCAGAACTACCTCCCCTTTATAAAAAAATTGGTAGAATATTTAGCACTCTGCCAACCTCTATTTCTTTTGGTTCGCTTCCCGGTTCGCTCGCCGGTACGCAAACCGGGAGCGAACCAAAAAATCTTTTTTTTAAAAAAGAAGAGTAAGTATAAGGGAAGGAAACAGAGAGTAATGTTAAAAGAAAGACAGCTATAGGGACTAAACCAAAGATACTGTTTAATAGATCTATTTACCGAAGAAAAGATGGAAGAGGGTATAATTGAGAAAAACAAAATAGATAAGGAAGTGAAAGAAAAAAAGGAGAGTAGAGAATGTGACTGAATGATTAAATTAAGATTAAAACATTGGAATAACAGAGAGAAAAAACACAATGCAGAAAAGAAGAAGTAACAGAAAAGGAATGATTGAAACAGCAAAGAAATGTAAATAACATAGGGGCATATTATCAACATAGGCGATAAAAGTTTTGCTGCTTTTATCGGCAGAAATCTGACGCTAAAGACGCTTTTGCAGCAGTTTTCTGCCGATAATGACTGCTTTTATCGGCAGAAAACTGGTGCTAAAGTCGCTTTTGCGGAAGAAAACTGCTGCTAAAGCTACTTTTGCGGCAGTTTTCTGCTGATAAAAGCAGCGATAATTTTATTGCCTGTGTTGATAATATGCCCCTTAGTGTGCTTGAACTACAGAGAGAAAGCATAATGAACAAGTAGTGAAAGAGTGATCAGTCAGAGACAGTGAGAGTAATAGAGACGGAGTGAGTGAACAAGAGTGAGGAAGTATGAGAAGAGAGGGACTGAGAAAAATAGTGGAAGGAGTAGAGTAAGTAAGTAATAGAGAAAGGAATGAGGAGAGTAGCAAAGGCAGGAAAGTGAGGGTTAAAGAAATGAAGTAGTGAAACTAATAGAAGTTAAATGTGATAGAAATGTAACAAAAAGAGTACAAAACATTTACCTTATAATTGTCGTTAACTTAGTCACTTGTTATTTTTATACTTTCACTCTGTGAAAGAGAGAACAAACATTTGAAAAATATTAAAACATGTATTTAAAAATTAGAAAAGACAAGGGAAAAGATTGAAGGACAAACAGTTTTTCAACAACTTTGACACTTACAGAAGCCTCTGCTTCTCCATGCCCCTACACAGTCCTAAAAATATACATTTTAAACTAACAGTATCTTGATGCAGATGAAGTGAGGCCTATCTTGCAACATGGTGCATCTTTTGCACTGCTGCTGTCTCACAAAAGTGATGCAACGGCAGCGCAAAAGAGGTGCACAGCCATCATAAAACTGTCCCTAACATTTTAAATGATTGTTTCAGGATGACAATAAGGTGTGTCCTATCCAGAGGTTTGTTTGAGGTGAGGCCTACTCAGGGTTGCAGATGAAATTTAGGCTTGTTGAAGAGTACAGAGGAGATAATACATGTCCATGTCTACCAATGAAGTGAGTCATGTCCACTTCACTCTTGAACAAAGGCCAGACCTCCTCTGTTTCCTTGGACAGGCCTAAACTTGATCTGCACAATGTGATGTGTAATGTTAGGAAACACAGGTGATGTAATTGAAAAACGTGCAATTTCTTTTGCTCATTTCACAATCACATCAATTGTGTTTCCTTTGCTTAGGTATCTCATTGTGCAGATGTAGTCCAGCATATGAAAGAGTACCCAGAAGTGCAGCACTGCATGCAACAACTTTGACACTTACTGAAGCCTCAGCTTCTGCATGCCCCCTACACAGTCCTAATTATATACATTTTAAACTGACGGTATCTTGCTGGAGATGAACTGAGGCCTATCTTGCAACATGGTGCATCTTTTACACTGCTGCTGCGTCACAAAAGTGACGGAACAGCGACGCAAAAGAGGCGTATGGCCATCATAAATCTGCACTTAACATTTTAAATGATTGTTTCTAGATGCTGATAAGGTGTGGCCTATCCAGAGATTTGTTTCAGGTAAGTCCTACTCAGGGTTGCAGATGAAATTTAGGCTTGTTGAAGAGTATAGAGGAGATAATACATGTGCAGGCCTACCAACGGAGTGAGTCATGTCCACTGCACTCTTGAACAAATGTGAGACCTCCTCTGTCTCCTGGAACAGGCCTAAACCTCATCTACACAATGTGATGTGTAATGTTAGGAAACACAGGTAATTTAATGGAAAAACGTGCAATTTTTTTTGCTCATTCCACAGTCACATCACCTGTGTTTCCTTTGCTTAGGTATCTCATTGTTTAGATGTAGTCTATCATATGAAAGACTACGTAGAATGTGAGCACTGTATGCAACAACTTTGACACTTACTGAAGCCTCAGCTTCTCCATGCCTCCTACAGAGTTCTAAATGTATATCATAAATACAAAAAGTACAGAATTAATTATACATGTTAAATGGTTTATTTTTGCTGTTCTCAGAATTTATCAAATTTCACTAAAAATAGTGACTTGAAGGTATTCATCATATAACAGCGGGGAAAAAAAACACAATCAAAATAATTGTGTTTAAAAAACCCATATAACATAACCAATCAGAAATCAGAACTCCTGAAAAGTAACTTACTTTCCATGACGTCGAAGGATATCCTATGAACAGCTTACACTCTGTTGTGCTGCTATTATTTTCAGCCCACCACTTTCTGAAAGAAAAGCTCCATCGTTTTGAAAAATATGTTACATACAATAAATGACTTCTCGCTCTCTACCGCACGTTTCCACAAGGCCAAATCATGTAAGAGTCATTTATAATTCTTGGAATTCTTCTAAGCAAATCCCGTCATTTTGTATTTCCGCAACTTTCAGAAAGAAAACGTTCAAGATCACTTTCACAATCCTGTACTAGTGATATCTCACCCTTCTTGCTCACTCATGTTCCACATTTCCTATGACACTGATACTGCTTACTATGAAGCAGACTTACACTACCTCTATGACTACTACAATTATTTAATTCTCTACATCACTTTTAATCACAAAGCAATTTAAAACAGTAGATAAAATTATATCAACCCCTAGAATCATTATAGGCCAGTTACCTACCCTAAATTCTCTTTTCTGAAAACAGAAAGTAAGAATATTTTTAAATAAAAAGGCAACATTGTATAGTAGTCAAATAGGAATCATTTACGAAACAGCAGCTTTTTTTACATTTTCAATAAGCTGTGTAATAAGCGGATCTTGTCAAAGGACCATCATGTCATATAATAGCTGCAGTTAAAAATGTTCTTCCTAAAATAAATGACTATGTAGCCACAACATTTGTAATTAAAGTTGAAGACTTACTTTCATCAGGTTTATATAGTTGGAATTTTAAAATGACATTATAACCAAAAGTTTGGTCAAATAATCTAGACAGCATTGCAGACTTACATTACCTCTACTCCATGTTTTTATTGGCTGCTTGAATTAGCTTATAAAAAGAAACAGTTTTTCTGAACTCATTCAAAGTGCAATTATTTTTCCATGACGTCAAGTGTTATGGTAAGAACACCGTTTGTTTTGGGAAATACTCTGTTGTCCTTTAACTAATCCGTGCCCACCACTTTCTGTAAGAAAACCTTCTTTTTTTCCAGGAACTATTTAAAACTCAAAAATAACTTTTGACTCTGTACTACACTTATCCTCAAGGCCAAATTGTGTAGGAGCCATTAGAACCTCTTGAATTTCCTCAGAGCACATCCCGAGATTCTTTCCCTAAAATTTTGGTTTTAAAAACACCAGGTAAGAATTTTTAAGGTCATAAGGCAATTTTTTTTTGAAAGTTAAAACAGAATCATTGCAGAATGACCAGCCATTTCTAGACTTTAAATAAGCTGTGTAATGTCCTGATGTTATTGAAGGACCGTCATGATATATAATTGCTGCAGTTATAAAAGTCCTTCCTGATATTGACAACTGTGAAGCCACAAAATTTTTAATCAAAGTTGTCAATTTTGTTCCATCAGGCCTACATCGTTGGAACATTAAAATGACATACTGGCCATATGTTCGTATAAATAATGTTGACAACATTTCAGACTTACATTGGCTACACTCCATGTTGTGATCAGCTGCTTTTACTAGCTTACTAAAGGACACTGATTTACTGTCTGGCAAAGTTAAATATATAAATTTTTCTGATTCTGCACTAGTAGTACTTGATACCATACAGTTCTCGCAGTCATGCTGCCATTGATAAGGAAGCCCAAACAGGTGATCTACATCTACACCTTCATCATGCAATACATCAAGCATATACATTAAAAACTCCTGACAATCTTGCTGAATATTTTGAGAGAATTGTGTTTGACTTGAACATCTGTCTAACAGATTTCGAATTTCAGACACACTTTCTATTTTTGTTCTATCAGTGCTACATTTCTCTAACACAGAATTCAACAAACTGCAAAATCTCTGATCCGAATTGACCACAATCTCTTGTTTTAAAGTTTCTAGAGAAAACACAACATTAACCACTACATTAGCATAGCAGTTGACACCAGAACTGTTTTCAAATTGAAAACCAACAACATCTTCAACAAATTCCTTTTCCTTTCTGCTTATAATTTCTGGTTCATCGACTTTTCGTCTTTTTGCTACAACCTCCCTACTATTGGTCACATTTCTTCGTTTCCGGCCTACCACACGTTTCTCAAACAAAGGATATTGAGGCAAATGTGGCGCATACTCTCTTCTTAACCTATTGTATTCCTTAACACAGTCTAGATCCGCACAAATGTTTGTGACATCACACTCAATCAAGTACAATCCCGATAAAGTTCTGACTCGTGACAATGCCACATATGCCATACCCTCCTTGAACACGGAACTGCCAATATTCACCAATGCACTGTCTACACTCAAACCTTGCGATTTATGGATTGTCACCGCATATGCCAAGCAAACAGGAAACTGCTTACGGCGAACATATAAGTCTTTCACAAGCAAAAACCTAGCAGAGCAACGACCAATTAGCTGTACTTCCTCAATGCCATCAAATTTAATTTTTAAAAATTCAATTTCATCCCTATTTCTGTATTTCACAAAATCAACAACATTACCCATTGATCCATTTACCAGACCTCTTTCAACATGTAAATTCTTTCTTAAAATTATACGGCAATTTAAGCACACATTCAGAGTCTTTTCAAAACCCGCAGTTTTAGATATACTCTTTTCTAATGAATCCAATTTTGATTTCAAATTCTCAGACAAAATAATTGTTGATCCCATATGCTCTACTCTGTCAATAGCTTCCAGTTTCACACTATCTTGGTTTTCTAAATACAACATTTTGTTGTTGAAGATGGCACATTCTGCAAGAGTTGGCATCAAACATATTCCAGATTTTTTCTCAGTAATTTTCTGAAAAATATTCTCAGGCACAACGTCTTGTTCTGGATACAAATTTGACAGTAATCGTGCATGTAAAGCTTCTTTCCCATGCTCGGTCACTTTTCCGATTCTAACATCTTCTAGAATATTCTTGTAATCTTCATCCTTCGCCTGACGCATATTTTCATGCAGTTCAGCATAATTGAAGTTTAACCATATATTAACGTTCCCAATGCTCCCTAGGCACTTCCTGGTATCTTAATGCTTGAGCATTTTGAACACAGGTTGTCCTTTCACTGGTGTCAGCTGCAGAAGATCACCGAAGACAATGATGTGTTTGCCACCAAATAACACATCATACTCTGTTTTGAGAACTTCTTGCATTCTCAAATGCACAAAGGCAAGCATGACATTGGAAATCATGCTTACTTCGTCAATGATAAGAAGTTTCATTTTCTTCAAGACTCTTGAAACTTCACAACAAGCATCTCCAGATAACTTGTGGTATTGTAATTTGTTATCATGCTCCACTGGCAGCATCAGTAGACGATGCAAAGTAATACCTTTAATGTTATGAGCTGCCAGTCCAGTTGGAGCGGTGACAACACAAGACAGCGATGACTCAAATAACATGAAATTGCTTTAATGAGGAAACTTTTTCCAGTTCCCGCTTCTCCACTCACGTACAGTCGGACAGGTTTCAACGACGTACATGAGCACTCCTTCTTCTCATGACTTAATCCATGATCAATTTGGTTGGTAACTTCGTCATATATTTTCCTCTGCTCAACGTTAAGTTGTCTTTCCAAGTCTTCTAAGTTAACCGCATCCTCCTGAGCATGTGCCATGGCTCTTTCCACTTCAATCATGGCAGTGGCAGCTTCATTTTCGATAACTGGTCCTCCTAGTGGATCCTGACTCAATGAAACAGAACTCTGACTGTCCTGAGAACTGTCTCTAGCAATCTCGGCTGCAATCGTTGCTTCCTGCTCAATTTCCACATTCAACATTTCTAGATATTTGAGAAAAACAGGACATTCTATGGTCTCCTTGGCAGCATTGAAAGAGTCTTCGTAACAGAGGAAATCTCCAAGCAGTACCTCTTCTGCACGCCAAGGCTTGAAAAGTTGCAAAAGTGCTAAATAGAAAAACTCTTTTTTTTCAGGAGATTCGCCACTCAATTTTCGATGGTTTACCAAGTGGCATTTTCTTTGCTTGACGAGACATCCCTCACTTCCAATTACAGCATACACTCCTTTATCAATATCTTCTTTGATGTTCCTCTTGAATATGTAATTTTGTAGAACCTCATACAGACAAACATTCTCGAGGTGTCTGCTTCTATTTGGATAATATGTATCCAACATGTTGGTCTTCAAAATATCAGTACTGTTTGGCTCCTTTTCCGCCAAATACTCAATTTCCCGCACAGGTTTCAGAACTCGATTACGCGTTGCAGCAAGACCAAGACTCGCCCAAACGATACTCCTGGATTTGGCATAGAGACTTGCTGAAGACAACCGGTCAGAACATTCGTAAGCTCCGATTTCTCGATGTGACAACATCTTCAGACTGAAACTGTACAACTTCTTACTGAGGCTCTTTTCATGGGAAATGTCCTCCCACATATCCTTTAATTCTGTCTTTTCTTTTTTGGTGATGTAAGATGTCACATACCGAGCCACAGCCATACAGTTATCAGCCACGAACTGTATATCCATGTTAGCATTCCACATGGACAAAATCACTGGGTTGTAGTCGTTGATATACTTGGACTCTTCGTTCCTTTTCAAATTGTATGTGTTTTTAGGTGATTTCTTCATCACATTATGTCGCAGCGAAGACATCAAACTGTTCACTCTTCCTTTAGAAATCACCGGTCGTGGAAAGGCGAAACGACATTTGGTGTAGAACTTGTCCTTGTTTCTGAATTTACGACGACAGTACTTTCCGCAACGATGGCTTTGGAAGCGTAGAACTTGTTCTCTTAGGCTTTTGTCCTCCTTTGCATTTGGAACAGCACATGTAGAATACTGTTCTATGAAACTCATCACTAAGTCTTCTGGATCTGTTCCAAATTTAGGTGCATCCTTGATCCACAGCAGCATATGTATATGAGGAGCACCTCTTGCTTGGTACTCCTTTCTCCAGAAGAAATCCAACACCTCTCCAAGAGGTGGATTTCTCTTGTTCATGATGAAAGACATCATAGCTTCAAATCTATGATTGAAGTACCTGCATACATTCACTGGATCCAAAGAGCACAGTTCTCCGGGTGTCTTGAATTCGATATTTTCAATGTTTCCATTTGCCTCTCGTAGAAATTCAAGTAAGTCTTCCCAGCCATACTCGGCACAGCTGAGAGTGAGGAACCATGTGGGAGTTCCTAAGTTCCTCAGCATACATTTTAAATCACCATGACGACGGTACCAGTACTCATTAGTACCACGCTGACACGCCATGAGATTAATCAGGTGAGAATCCAAAATACTGTCTTGCACATTGACTTTATCCATAAAGTCACTTGCCGAGATGTTTTGCATCTGTATACCACTTTTCAAGATGTGGTTCACTGCATATGACAGTCCAGACAGATCGCTTTCAAACAGGAGATGAAACAAATAGGGAATGCATTGTCGAAACCTAGGATCTTCTGCATACAATCGTAAAGTCCGGTATTCAGAAGCAGGAATTTGATGAGGTCGCTCATCATATCTTCCTCCTTGACCTGTTGGAAATAGCTGTGGGAAACACCGAGCTTCCAAACTTTCCTCCCAAACACTAATGGGACTCCCTTTGGCTTGTTTCATTTGAAACACCTCAATAGCATTCCCCATGACTTCCTTGGAATGCAAAGGATGAACACTATAATGTTCATATATTTCTTCACTTTTAGAGGGTTCTACTTTCTCAATTTGACCAGCACACAAATCGCTATCCTCTTCTTCACTTACTTCCTCTTCTGCAACATATACATTCTTATAGTACTTATTGTTTTTTTTCAAATACAATGTTGCCTTTTTGACTTTCCTAACATCCACTAAATCTTGCCATATTTTCTTACTCTTTGTCGGAGCCCCATTAACTAAGATAACCAGAGGTTCCTCTTCCACTTTTTCTACTCCAATTGTATTAATGTTTTTCTTCAAATCTAGAGGCAAATAAACAACTCTTCCCTTTAATCCTCTCTGTAAATCTGATGGAGGCAATTTCCCTGTCTTTGGTTCCATTCTTACAATAGCCTGAAAGGGATGGATACTTTGAATCAAAATAGATTCATAAGTATTTAAATCCTTCAATTCAGAAGGAATCTCAACCAATTCCAGATTAATATGAACCGCTCTAGCAGGCATCTGGTTTTGATTTAATTTGTTACAACAATAAGTACACACACGTTGATCCAATCCCAAATCAAAACAATTTTCTACCATCAAGTATGTTGCAAAATCCTTCCATTCACTATTATTTTCCCTTTCACTTTTTGCATATAAATCCACTAACTTAGTCTGATTCTTTTAATAAGTGCGTCGACGTGAAATTAGGCCTCTCACTTGATTTCACCTGAAACGTGGCAATTTCCTTCTGAAAATTATCTGTACTGGAAACCTGTACACTATCTTCCACATTACACTCTTCTTCTGGGTCAATTTCAACATTCTCCTCTTTACTTCCAAAGTAACAAAACTCAATTTCTTCACAAATATTCTTCACATCTATTTCAGAACCATGCAAAAGAGCAGTGCATAATTGTTTAAGCATAACTGCTGGACTCTTAGCATAATACAACATTCTAACTAATTTCCTTACTTTATTATGATGCACTGCTAGCATCCTGAAATGATGAAAAACACTCTGGCATACTCTCCTGGAAAGACAAGCCAGTGAATGACCATGCAAACCTGTCACTTCTCTCACTCTGCAAGGATCTAATTCTTGCAACAACTTCATTTTCTGCTTCAAACTTTTCTTATTAAATGTCCGTACAAAATCACAAAGCAAATTGATGGAATCCTGTCGCACACTGCAAATACTACTACACTTCCAGGTGTACACAGGTCCCTTAGGACGTCTTCCTAAAACCTCATTACCTAACACCTCTTCTGCCTCTGTTGTCACAAGTTTTTCTTTTTCAACTGGACAACCATCTTTCACCTCATAAGCTCGACCACTGATGTCAACTGCATGCACCAAATCATTATCCTGGAAATAACTCTCCTCATTAAAAATGCCTCACAACTTGAACTATGCATCCATTCTCCTGAAAAAACTTCACAAAAATTACTACGATTAACTGTTCTCTTCCATCTACTATTTCTTTTGAAATCATAAATTGCCTTGTTTAGCTTCCTAATTCTATTGATTATCAAAATAAATAACTTTCGCTTAATTTCAAATGCCTGATCAATAACTTTCTCAATTTTTTTTATCTTATAAAAAACCACTTTCTGCTGACCTTTCTTAATATTTTTTAACAAATTGCCAATTATCCTGTTGCGGAACATTCGTCTACGAATGTCCCTAAACTGGTTTTTCCTTCTACTACCATGCACAGAGTTATCTCCTGCTCTAGCAGTAACATTTTTGATTGGCCTTCCCTTTCCGTTTAAATTGCTTCTCTTTTTCTGGACTAAAACATTTTCTGTAGTACTACTTTTTTTTCTACAAATATTTCTTATGAATGATTTCTTTATCTTACCCGGACCTTTCTTGGTGACTTGACAAGTTTTTATTGTAGAGGTCTGCTGCAATATTTTTTGGAGCTGCTGTCTTTGATGTTTGGTAGCCTTTCGCCTTCTGTCCTTCGAAGGCATTCTTTAATTTTGAAATGATCTGCAGTTGAATCTGTGGTAAAATATAATAAAAAATGTTATTAACCACTATTAGCAAACAGTAAATCAATAACAGTCACCAAAAATTTAACACACTACTTGTTATTTTTACATAGAATAATTTTTAGTGCATTGGCAAATTTAGAAATCACAAATAGTAGCAAAGAAATGGAATGCTTCTACATTTTACCTGTGCTGTTTTATATGTGAATCTGATCTAATTTTATGAGCATATTTTACTATTTCATTAAAGACACTACACATAACCTGTTTTTGAAGTTGTGTTTAATTTTAAATGAAACGGTTTACATTTTTACTTTTCATTTCAAGTACATTTTAAAAATAAATGTTTATAGTTCCATAGGCTCAAGCAGGTCAGCTTCCCACCCTATGTCATACAATTCTGACAAATCGGCATCCTCATCATGTTCTTCATCATCCTCAGGATTTAAATCATCCAAGGGATCTACTTCCACTGATGTTTCAATTACAAGTTCAATGATAAGGTCGAAATCAACTGATTGCTCATTATCACTCATGGTTGATGTTGTCGTTATCTTTAAAGAAAGAGAACAACAATGAGATGTTGCAGAGTAAGAGACAAATCTCAGAGATTATAATAGTGAAATTGTTTAACAAGAGTAACATTTTGCAGCTATTATTTAGCCATATCCAGCGATGCTGAGGAGGTGAGGCCTATGTCCAAGTTTTCAGTGAACAGGACTCATCTCTTCTTAACCTTGGATAAGCCTAACCGACTCTGTGTCCCCTGCTCATACTTAAATGTAAAGGGGCAGATTTATGTTAACTGGCGCATCCCCACGGATGCACCAGTTAATGTGCACCGCTGCTCTGCCACCCATGGTGGGCCGCATTTACAATGTGGAGCACCATTGAGCAAAAACAGCACAGATGCGTCACGCATCTGTGCTGCAAAAGCAGCACATTGCAGGAATCACATCGTAAGCGCGACATGTCTACTGCAATGCACAGGAGGAAGCCTCACATTGCATGGTGCATCACTCCTTATGCCTGTTTCAAACAGACGTAAGGATTTGATTCAGCAATGCTATAAAGCTGACTCAGTGAAATCTTCTAAATTTCACTGTGTTAGTTTTACAGGGCTTTCATGCAAATAAATGCATACCCTGCAACAAAACACCTATATGAAATCTGACGCAGGTTTCATGTGGCACAGGACTTTACAGCATGACACATCTGCCTAGATGCATCAAGTTGTAAATATGTCACCACATAGCAAATCTTTTACACCGCCGTTGCATCACAAAAGTGACGCACAGCAGCGGAAAAGAGGCACACACCTATCATAAATCTGTCCCTAACATTTTAAATGATTGATTCAGGATGACGATAAGGTGTGGCCTATCCAGAGGTTTGTTTGAGGTGAGGCCTACTCAGGGTTGCAGATGAAATTTAGGTTTGTTGAAGAATACAGAGGAGATAATACATGTCCAGGCCTACCAATGAAGTGAGTCATGTCCACTTCACTCTTGAACAAAGGCCAGACCTCTTCTGTGTCCGTGGACAGGCCTAAAGCTCATCTGCACAATGTCATTCGTAAAGTTAGAAAACACAGGTGATGTAATTGAAAAATGTGGAGTTTCTTTTCCTCATTTCACAATCACATCACCTGTGTTTCCTTTGGTTAGGTATCTCATAGTGCAGATGGAGTGTAGCATATGAAAGAGTACACAGAAGTTCAGCAGTGTATACAACAATTTTGACATTTACAGAAGATTCAGCTTCTTATCTTGTTGGAGATGAAGTGAGGCCTGTCTTGCAACATGGTGCATCTTTTGCATCACTGCTGCATCGGTTTCATGTGGCACAGGACTTTACAGCATGACACATCTGCCTAGATGCATCAAGTTGTAAATATGTCACCACATAGCAAATCTTTTGCACCGCCGCTGCGTCACAAAAGTGACGCACAGTGACGCAAAAGAGGCATACACCTATCATAAAACTGTCCCTAACATTTTAAATGATTAATTCAGGATGACGATAAGGTGTGGCCTATCCAGAGGTTTGTTTAAGGTGAGCCCTACTCAGGGTTGCAGATGAAATTTACGCTTGTTGAAGAGTACAGAGGAGATAATACATGTGAAGGCCTACCAATGAAGTAAGTCATGTCCACTTCACTCTTGAACAAAGGCCAGACCTCTTCTGTGTCCGTGGACAGGCCTAAAGCTCATCTGCACAATGTCATTCGTAAAGTTAGAAAACACAGGTGATGTAATTGAAAAATGTGGAGTTTGTTTTCCTCATTTCACAATCACATCACCTGTGTTTCCTTTGGTTAGGTATCTCATAGTGCACATGGAGTCTAGCATATGAAAGAGTACACAGAAGTTCAGCAGTGTATACAACAATTTTGACATTTACAGAAGATTCAGCTTCTTATCTTGTTGGAGATGAAGTGAGGCCTGTCTTGCAACATGGTGCATCTTTTGCATCACTGCTGCATCGGTTTCATGTGGCACGGGACTTTACAGCATGACACATCTGCCTAGATGCATCAAGTTGTAAATATGTCACCACATAGCAAATCTTTTGCACCGCCGCTGCGTCACAAAAGTGACGCACAGTGACGCAAAAGAGGCATACACCTATCATAAATCTGTCCCTAACATTTTAAATGATTGATTCAGGATGACGATAAGGTGTGGCCTATCCAGAGGTTTGTTTAAGGTGAGCCCTACTCAGGGTTGCAGATGAAATTTACGCTTGTTGAAGAGTACAGAGGAGATAATACATGTGAAGGCCTACCAATGAAGTAAGTCATGTCCACTTCACTCTTGAACAAAGGCCAGACCTCTTCTGTGTCCATGGACAGGCCTAAAGCTCATCGGCACAATGTCATTCGTAAAGTTAGAAAACACAGGTGATGTAATTGAAAAATGTGGAGTTTCTTTTCCTCATTTCACAATCACATCACCTGTGTTTCCTTTGGTTAGGTATCTCATAGTGCACATGGAGTCTAGCATATGAAAGAGTACACAGAAGTTCAGCAGTGTATACAACAATTTTGACATTTACAGAAGATTCAGCTTCTTATCTTGTTGGAGATGAAGTGAGGCCTGTCTTGCAACATGGTGCATCTTTTGCATCACTGGTGCATCGGTTTCATGTGGCACGGGACTTTACAGCATGACACATCTGCCTAGATGCATCAAGTTGTAAATATGTCACCACATAGCAAATCTTTTGCACCGCCGCTGCGTCACAAAAGTGACGCACAGTGACGCAAAAGAGGCATACACCTATCATAAATCTGTCCCTAACATTTTAAATGATTGATTCAGGATGACGATAAGGTGTGGCCTATCCAGAGGTTTGTTTAAGGTGAGCCCTACTCAGGGTTGCAGATGAAATTTACGCTTGTTGAAGAGTACAGAGGAGATAATACATGTGAAGGCCTACCAATGAAGTAAGGCATGTCCACTTCACTCTTGAACAAAGGCCAGACCTCTTCTGTGTCCGTGGACAGGCCCAAAGCTCATCTGCACAATGTCATTCGTAAACTTAGGAAACACAGGTGATGTAATTGAAAAATGTGGAGTTTCTTTTCCTCATTTCACAATCACATCACCTGTGTTTCCTTTGCTTAGGTATCTCATAGTGCAGATGGAGTCTAGCATATGAAAGAGTACACAGAAGTTCAGCAGTGTATACAACAATTTTGACATTTACAGAAGATTCAGCTTCTTATCTTGTTGGAGATGAAGTGAGGCCTGTCTTGCAACATGGTGCATCTTTTGCATCACTGCTGCATCGGTTTCATGTGGCACGGGACTTTACAGCATGACACATCTGCCTAGATGCATCAAGTTGTAAATATGTCACCACATAGCAAATCTTTTGCACCGCCGCTGCGTCACAAAAGTGACGCACAGTGACGCAAAAGAGGCATACACCTATCATAAAACTGTCCCTAACATTTTAAATGATTAATTCAGGATGACGATAAGGTGTGGCCTATCCAGAGGTTTGTTTAAGGTGAGCCCTACTCAGGGTTGCAGATGAAATTTACGCTTGTTGAAGAGTACAGAGGAGATAATACATGTGAAGGCCTACCAATGAAGTAAGTCATGTCCACTTCACTCTTGAACAAAGGCCAGACCTCTTCTGTGTCCGTGGACAGGCCTAAAGCTCATCTGCACAATGTCATTCGTAAAGTTAGAAAACACAGGTGATGTAATTGAAAAATGTGGAGTTTGTTTTCCTCATTTCACAATCACATCACCTGTGTTTCCTTTGGTTAGGTATCTCATAGTGCACATGGAGTCTAGCATATGAAAGAGTACACAGAAGTTCAGCAGTGTATACAACAATTTTGACATTTACAGAAGATTCAGCTTCTTATCTTGTTGGAGATGAAGTGAGGCCTGTCTTGCAACATGGTGCATCTTTTGCATCACTGCTGCATCGGTTTCATGTGGCACGGGACTTTACAGCATGACACATCTGCCTAGATGCATCAAGTTGTAAATATGTCACCACATAGCAAATCTTTTGCACCGCCGCTGCGTCACAAAAGTGGCGCACAGTGACGCAAAAGAGGCATACACCTATCATAAATCTGTCCCTAACATTTTAAATGATTGATTCAGGATGACGATAAGGTGTGGCCTATCCAGAGGTTTGTTTAAGGTGAGCCCTACTCAGGGTTGCAGATGAAATTTACGCTTGTTGAAGAGTACAGAGGAGATAATACATGTGAAGGCCTACCAATGAAGTAAGTCATGTCCACTTCACTCTTGAACAAAGGCCAGACCTCTTCTGTGTCCATGGACAGGCCTAAAGCTCATCTGCACAATGTCATTCGTAAAGTTAGAAAACACAGGTGATGTAATTGAAAAATGTGGAGTTTCTTTTCCTCATTTCACAATCACATCACCTGTGTTTCCTTTGGTTAGGTATCTCATAGTGCACATGGAGTCTAGCATATGAAAGAGTACACAGAAGTTCAGCAGTGTATACAACAATTTTGACATTTACAGAAGATTCAGCTTCTTATCTTGTTGGAGATGAAGTGAGGCCTGTCTTGCAACATGGTGCATCTTTTGCATCACTGCTGCATCGGTTTCATGTGGCACGGGACTTTACAGCATGACACATCTGCCTAGATGCATCAAGTTGTAAATATGTCACCACATAGCAAATCTTTTGCACCGCCGCTGCGTCACAAAAGTGGCGCACAGTGACGCAAAAGAGGCATACACCTATCATAAATCTGTCCCTAACATTTTAAATGATTGATTCAGGATGACGATAAGGTGTGGCCTATCCAGAGGTTTGTTTAAGGTGAGCCCTACTCAGGGTTGCAGATGAAATTTACGCTTGTTGAAGAGTACAGAGGAGATAATACATGTGAAGGCCTACCAATGAAGTAAGTCATGTCCACTTCACTCTTGAACAAAGGCCAGACCTCTTCTGTGTCCATGGACAGGCCTAAAGCTCATCTGCACAATGTCATTCGTAGAGTTAGAAAACACAGGTGATGTAATTGAAAAATGTGGAGTTTCTTTTCTTCATTTCACAATCACATCACCTGTGTTTCCTTTGGTTAGGTATCTCATAGTGCACATGGAGTCTAGCATATGAAAGAGTACACAGAAGTTCAGCAGTGTATACAACAATTTTGACATTTACAGAAGATTCAGCTTCTTATCTTGTTGGAGATGAAGTGAGGCCTGTCTTGCAACATGGTGCATCTTTTGCATCACTGCTGCATCGGTTTCATGTGGCACGGGACTTTACAGCATGACACATCTGCCTAGATGCATCAAGTTGTAAATATGTCACCACATAGCAAATCTTTTGCACCGCCGCTGCGTCACAAAAGTGACGCACAGTGACGCAAAAGAGGCATACACCTATCATAAATCTGTCCCTAACATTTTAAATGATTGATTCAGGATGACGATAAGGTGTGGCCTATCCAGAGGTTTGTTTAAGGTGAGCCCTACTCAGGGTTGCAGATGAAATTTACGCTTGTTGAAGAGTACAGAGGAGATAATACATGTGAAGGCCTACCAATGAAGTAAGGCATGTCCACTTCACTCTTGAACAAAGGCCAGACCTCTTCTGTGTCCGTGGACAGGCCCAAAGCTCATCTGCACAATGTCATTCGTAAACTTAGGAAACACAGGTGATGTAATTGAAAAATGTGGAGTTTCTTTTCCTCATTTCACAATCACATCACCTGTGTTTCCTTTGCTTAGGTATCTCATAGTGCAGATGGAGTCTAGCATATGAAAGAGTACACAGAAGTTCAGCAGTGTATACAACAATTTTGACATTTACAGAAGATTCAGCTTCTTATCTTGTTGGAGATGAAGTTGTTAAAAGTTAGATTGAGAATGTCAACATTATCGGCACCATCTTGCTCTCCTTGGGCCCATTCGTGCGCGTAAGCGGCAGCCATTTTGTACACCATGGCCTCCCTGCCCCTCGCCGATAGCCAGCGTCTCTCTCTCTCTCTCTCTCTCTCTCTCGACCTCGCAGGCAACCCCCCTCGCGCTGACAACCCCCCCTCCACTCTCACATGTCTTGGGTCATAAACCCCTCTTCAGCGCGGCTCTGCCTCGGAACCCCATCCTGTTCCCAGCGCGACACTTCCCTTCATTCCTTTCATGGTCCCAGGCCCTTTGATGCAAACCCCCTTTTCCTGTGTGCCCGTTTGTCTTCCTCGTTCCCAGGCCACCGCCTAAGCTCTGCGGGTACTGTTTATTGCCCCCCCCGTACAGTAGGAAGCTTCCCTCATTAAAGGACCCTCGAGTTGATCAAAGCCCCCACCCTATGAGATCCGATCAAATCCCCCACATTCCATGAATCGGCGGAATGTCCCGCTGCGCGATAATCATCACCTGTTGTGACCGGGGTGGGGACTTCAACTGTAACTGTGTGTGGGAACGGGCCTGAAGGGGAGATTCGGAGGATATCCTTTCCGTACATCAAAGCATTACCAAGAATGTGTTGTATGTAATAAAGCAATAAACCTGTGTATAAGAGGCCAGGCCTCAGAGATGCGGAGAGAGCACCTCGTGACGATACTTGCTGTCCGAACTGATGTGTTCTCCTCCGGAGAGATTCTGAATAAAAACCCTTGTTTCCTGCCTTCCAGTCTCCAGCGCCTGCCTCTTCGTTGATTAATATCTTGTGGGTTTAGGAGGCGACACCGCCGGGCAATACTTAAGGATCTTTTAATCTGGTTGGTAGCCTGACCTTTAACAATTGGCGTTCCAAACGTGGGGCCCATCAGTGACTCATGGATCCAGTGGGAGAGGTCCTGACGACAGAGTGAACGACTGCAACGATCGGGAGCGCGCCTGTCCGATAGACCCTCGTCTGACAGCCGATCATCCGAACTTCACTGGTTCCGAACAGACCTCTCTCGAGTGATCTACGGTCCTGACTGGGAACCATCAGGAGTGCCGCGAGGAATACAAGGAAAAGAGGACGATCGGGCGCTGGATTCGGAAGACAAGAAACTGTCCATGCGGTCCGGGTAAGGTCGTGTGAACACGACGAATTGCGAAATGGTTATTTGAATTGTCCAGAAAATACTAGTATTACTCTTTGTTAATTTATTTGGAGATCCTCTGTCTGCAAACCGAGAAACAACAGGCTCTCCCTTTGCAAACAGTGGAGGATAGGTAATGCAACTGTCGTGTCTATCTTTCTCCCCCACTGATTAATTACTTGAAACTGAACTATTGTTCACAGACTGTTTTCTGGAGATTCTCTGTCTGCAAACAGGAAAGAGCCCCTCTCCCCCCCCTTTTTACAGATAGTGAAAGGGTAGGTAACGCAGACCTTTGCGAGCCTACTTATTCTCCCCACTGAATTGTTTTTTTATTTTTTTGATATTGGTTCATGAGGTATTCACTGCCTGCAAACAACGTAGAATAGAAATATTCTGTCCAGTCTTTGCACGCAGTGATAAGATAGGCAGTGCTGACTTTTTGTCCCTCGTTGCGAGCCGTCATGTCTGTCTTCTCCCAACTGATCGGTAGCCTGTTTAGCCCGGACCGCTTATTAGAGATGAACCATCCGGCTCCACCGGAAGGCACCCCTAATAAGGACATGTTCATGAAGCATGGATTGATCGCTATAGCCTATAACAAACTGTGGCATAAATATACGAAAAAGAATGGAGAAAGTCAGTGGCCACTGATAGGATCCTTCGATGATGACAAAATAAACGTGCTAGAAACAGCCCTAGGTAAAAATAAGACAACGCCCACTATGCTTGATAGTTTCGGCATGTGGCGCAAAGAAACTGAACAACATAAAAGGAAAATTGAGAGTAGGTTGGAAAAAGAGCTGCGAAAAGCAGCCCACCTAGCTGCTCAGAAGCTAGAAGGAGAGATAAAGGAAAGAGAGAAAGCCAAACAGAAACTAGAAATGGAAACATCAAGCCAGTGCCCGGTTAGAACGCCCTCCATGCTCTACCCTGATTTATCCTCGAGACAAAAACGAGCGGGCGATGATCTGCTGTTAGGCCCTCCGGCCATCTACATGCCCCCTCCATATGCCCCTTCCCAACCCTTAGCACAACACCCACCACCCCCAGGTGCAAATGAGGGTAGTGCCACAGCTTCGGCCCCCATGGTCTCTGTGCCGGCCGAACCCCTTGTACCAAATACTCCGCAAACAACAACGTTGGGCGACCCTGAGACCCGAGGGGCCGGTTCCGCAAGAATAAACAGACTAAGGAAAGATGAGCGAACAGGGATCGATAAGATAGCAAGGACACTGGTAGAAAGGAAGGAAGGCGAAGAGTACATCACGGATATGTTTAAATCATATACGGGGAGTCACAGACGGCACTTTACTGTACGACTGTGTTACCATGTCTTGAACGCATACGAGGACCGATATCGAGACCAAGGTCCCGAGAGCCTAACGACTCTGTACCGGAAGGTCGATATCGGGGATGAGGGCGAGTGTGATGTGACGGACCTCCTTACGCGCACGCTTGAGGTTTTCCGCCACCTCACTGAACGAGAATCGGGAACTAAACCCACGACATCCGTGGCGACCGAACCACAAACTGAGCAACCTAGCACCATGATGCCAATACGAGAGGCTGCCCCTTACTGGGTTCCTCCACGAGGTGCAGGGACTCACGATGATGCAAACCACCAAGATGCAAAAGGAAGAGTAGTGTACAACTGGGTCTACCAGCCATGGGACCGACAAGAGATTCTGACATTCCGAAAATCTCTGCCTGACCTATGTAAAAACCCCACTGCCTTCTATACTGAATTGGGTACAGCCCTAGGTTCAACGATTATGACCCTGGCTGACATTGACTTGTTTTTTGGGTTATGTCTACCAGCTGATGTGTGGAAGCAAATCCGGAAAGTCGACCACCTTGAGCTGCTCGGACATACCTGGACACAACTCGAGGAAATTGACAAACAACGGGGACCGGGACAAAAGCCTTTGAAATCCATTTTAGACCTCCCGGATAAAATCGTACAGAAATTAAAAACCCTGATTCCAGAAAAGAAAGTGGACTGGTCGATAGTAACGGCCTGTCGCCAGAAACCCCAGGAGGATGCATCGGAATACTTCTCCCGGTTCGAAACGGTGTTCTCCGATTACAGCGGCCAGGACATGACCACCGCAACCGGACACCATCTGTTTGTCCAGAATTATGTTAAGGGTCTGTCATCCGAGGTCTCCCAGAAACTGCAGGCTAGCGAGAGTAGTTGGGCAGCCTCCAAACCTACGGCTATCCTACAGATGGCCCAATATTATGAACATCAGAAAAATGAAAACGATAGGGCAACCGAGAGAAAGAAGAAGGATCTGAAAGAGAGGGTGATGATAGCCCAGCTGCAAGGGGTGACTATAGGACGAGACCAATACCGGGGAAACTATCAGACGAACGCCCCTAAGTCCCAAGACCGTACTTCGACTCCCCACAGTGGACGTACGGACATTAGAGAGGACCAGTGTGCTTTCTGTAAAGGGACTGGCCATTGGAAATCCCAGTGCCCAGTTCTTCTGGACATGGTCAGAAACAAAGACCCCAAGGACATAGCAAATGGGCCGAGAAATAAGGAACAACAGCGAGGGCCCCCAAATGACACGACTAACGACAGATCAGGTAGACCAAATACATTTGATCGACCCAGGCAGAACCAATACCAGCAATCTGACTATGATGACACCCACAACTTTGCATAGGACTGCCAAGGGCAAGGGAGGGATCCAGTCGAGCTCTATGTTGACCAGCAAGGCCCTTACGTCACTGCTAAGGTCCTGGGTACCAAGTCTCCATTTCTGGTAGACACTGGCGCAACACGTAGTGCGTTATCTAAACGACTGATTCCGGGGGCACCCTTGTCTGGCTCACTTATAACATCGACAGGTTTCGATGGAACGCCCTCCACTAACCCTTTGTCCGCCCCGATCCTCTTTGACGTAGAAAACAACACCACTGACACCACGTTTTTGCTTTCCTCCAATAGCCCTGACGCCATTATGGGACTTGACCTATTGAAACACTTCCGAGCGACGATTAGATGTTCTCAAGACGGAGTTCGAGTTTTTCTTTATGACAACCCTGTCCTGCTTAGACATTGCCCTCCCCGACGCATGTTTTCCATCACCGACACTGACACATCCCTACTTGACACTCTGCCTCCATATCTATGGGCCAAGACGGATTCGGACGTAGGGCGCATGTTGATCGACCCAGTGCACATTACTGTCCGACCAGACGCAACTCTCCCAAAACTTCCACAATATCGGATATCGCCCGAGGGCGAGAAGGCATTGGTAAAAATTATTCAGTCGCTAGTCGACGCCGCAGTGGTGGAGGAAGTAGTTAGCAACGTTTGCAACAGCCCTATCTTGCCCATCATCAAGAAACAGGGAGAGGGAGATGAGAAAGCATACCGTTTTATCATTGACCTTCGAGAGATCAACAAAGTGGTGGTACCCCAGTACCCTGTGGTCTCGGACATCACCACCATCCTGACTTTGATTCCTTCTACTGCCACCACCTTCACTGTCATTGACCTCAAAAATGCATTCTTTTCCATCCCCATCCACCCAGACAGCCGATACCTCTTCGGCTTCACCCTAAAAAACCGCTCATATAGGTTCTGCCGAGCACCCCAGGGCTACACAGAAAGCCCTAGCATCTACAGCCAGGCCCTCAAGAGACAACTAGATCAAGTCTAGTTACCCAACGGAGTGGTGTTAGTGCAATATGTCGATGACATCCTCTTAGCGGCCGACACCACTCCATTAGCAGTCACAGCCACCATTCAACTCCTGCACTTCCTTGCGGAAAATGGCCACAAGGTCTCCAAGAAGAAGTTGCAATTCTGCCAACCCCAGGTCACTTACCTAGGCCACCTTTTGTCCAAAGAAGGAAGAAAACTCACTCCTGATCGAATCCAAACCATTCTAGATACTCCTGTCCCTAAGACCCAGAAGCAGGTTCGCTCCCTATTAGGCCTCACCTCCTTCTGCCGACAGTGGTTACCAAACTTTAGCCTCGTTGTGAAACCACTGCTTTCTCTGCTAGGTAAAGACGTCCCTTTCCCACTCCCTTGGACCCCTGAGTGTCAAACCTCCTTCACGAAACTACGAGATGCCCTTTGTTCAGCCCCCGTCCTAGGTACCCCTGATTACAAAAAGCCCTTCTCCCTTTACACTCACGAAAGGGAGGGGTGCGCTTTATCTGTCCTGACCCAGGCCATTGGCCCTAAGCAACGACCGTGCGCTTACTTCTCTGCCACTCTTGACCCTGTAGCCAGAGCCTTGCCTGCCTGCCTTCGAGCCGTAGCTGCTGCTGCGATCTCTATCCGACAGAGTGAGGGGATCGTACTCTCGAATTCCCTCACGGTACTGGTACCCCATGCAGTCGACACCCTCCTGAACCAAACCAAAACGCAACATCTGACGAGTGCACGACTGACTGGATACGAACTAACTTTGCTTGCACCCCATATCGCCCTGAAAAGATGCACCACACTGAACCCGGCAACTCTGTTACCCTTGCCAGAGAACGATCCCAACGTGCACCCTGTACATGACTGCGTGACTCTTACGGACGAACAGACTAGAAGTAGGGTTGACCTTAGAGACACGGCTTTCCCTGACCCTGACGGAGAGCTGTGGGTGGACGGTTCTTGCATCAAACTCCCCGATGGCACCACTTCCGCTGCCTATGCAGTCACCACGGCCCGAACTGTAGTTGAGACAGCCCGTATCACGCAACGATCTGCCCAGGCGGCGGAACTGATTGCCCTGACCCGAGCCTGCATCCTGGCAACAGGAACTACGGCGAACATTTACACCGACAGCCAGTATGCCTTTGGGGTGGTTCACCATTTTGGGCTCCTTTGGAGGGAAAGGGGATTCTTGACCTCACACGGCACCCCCATTTTGCACGGGGATCTAGTCTCCGCCTTGATCGAGGCCGTCCTTCTTCCCAACAAGCTTGCAGTCGTCAAATGCCAGGCACACAAAAAGGTGACATACATCATTGGGCAGGGAAATGCGCTAGCCGACATCACTGCCCGAACGACAGCTGAAAATAGGACGACAACACATATGTACGTGACCAGGTCACAAGCAGAAAAATGGACTGACGCTAGAGACACTATTAGGGACATTCAAACGGCTAGCACACAACACGAGTTGACTGAATGGACACGGGTGGGATTAAAAGACGATGAAGGCTGCTGGCGGACAAGAGACACAAACAAATGGTTGCTACCTGATTCATACCTGATTCCCATACTGGCTATGGCACACTCCCCTGCCCACATAGGATCAGCCCCCATGATTGAACTTGTCTCCAGAGTTTGGCACAATGATAAAATCACAGACTCCGCCAAACGTCTGGTCCAACAATGCTTGATATGCCTGCAACACAACCCCGGGAAAGGAACTGTAGTGCCCCGGGGAGGATTTGGGGTCCCAAACCACCCATTTGAGGTCCTGCAAATGGACTACATCCAGCTGGACAGGTGCCAAGGCCTGAAATATGTACTTGTCGTGGTGTGCGCCTTTAGCAAATGGGTGGAAGCATACCCAACCCGTGACAACACTGCTATGGCCACCGCAAAAGTACTGTTAAAGGAGTTTTTCCCCCGTTACGGCCTTTGTCGTATTTTATGGAGCGATAATGGCCCCCACTTCATAGCCGAAGTCATCCAGTTCATCTTAAAGGGGTTGGGCATCAAGCAGAAATTTCATGCAGTCTTTCACCCCCAGTCCGCTGGACTTGTTGAGCGACACAATGCCACACTAAAGCTTAAACTGTCCAAGATAGTAGCTACCACGGGTCTGAAATGGCCAGACGCCCTCCCACTAGCATTGCTATCGATGCGTTCCACCCCCACCAGACATCACTTAACCCCTTATGAAGTTGTTTTCGGCCGACCCATGAGTATCTGGTCTGCACCAAAGCCAACTTCCTTTCATGACGTCCCGGACGTCCTAATGTCTGATTATCTGTATAAATTGACTGAAACCCTGTCTGTCATTCATCAGCAGGTGCAGCAGGCCATCCCCGATGCTTCCAGGGGTCCGGGTCACGCCATCCAACCCGGGGATTTCGTGCTGATCCGAAACTTTCAGCGGACGAAAAGTTTGGAACCCCGGTGGACGGGCCCCTGGCAAGTGTTAATCACCACCCGGACGGCTCTTCGTGTGGAGGGGAAAAGGCATTGGCTGCACGCGCACCACTGTAAGAAGGTCTCCCCGACCCTGGCCACGGCAGAAAACATCGGCGACCAAGAAGAGCTCCTGAACAAGGACCGACCGTCACTAATCTGCTATCCTGATACCGAAGCACTTGAACTTTCCAAATTCTCTGATCCCACTGTGCCATCCAGAGAAGGGTATTTTCTGCGTCGAAAGGAGGGAGCTTCGGCTAAGTAGACCACAAACTAAGTTGAATCTCAAAACGGTGACCCAAAGCAATCAAGGGTTGCCTAGAGAGAGGCTAAACTAAGTCTGTGGTTCTGCCCACTACCGAGCACCTTGAAAATGAAGATGATGGAAGCGCCAGATAAGAAGATGATGGAAGCGCCAAATAAGAAGATGATGGGGACAACAGGAAATACCCACTACAGAAACCCAAGAACAGACAGACTCCACAGCTCAAAGACAATTGCACTCTTCATCGCAATCCTTTTTTGCTTTCTCCTCATGACCACACTCTGGATCGTGGAAGAAAATGCACCTGCTCATGAGACATTCCTGACCACTGCTCAGCCTATCACCACGAAGGAACATTATCTGATTTCGCTCTCTCCCCAACTCAGAGAGAGGCGAAAGGAGTTTTGGAATAACTCTTTCGTACAGCTCCTTCACCAGCACAATCTCGCCACCAATGCCACCAACTGTTGGATCTGTGGGTTGCTACCCCACGCCACTGGACACTCGATACCCTTCATCCCCTCACCCTTCTCGGTTCATGGCTCCTGCCTTGCTTGGCTGATCCTCCTGCAAGAAAGCTATAAGGACAATGCCACCTCCAGCAAAACCGTAACGCCTTTCTCCCACGGGGTCCGGCGAAACAAAACAAAGACACACTTCTGCCCACAGACCTCCAACGACTCCATCCACATGGACATCCCTGCTAAAGAACGAATTGAAATGCAGGTGTTCAACAATCCAACCAGACCCACCTTCTCCTACCTGCGGAAACGAACGGCTGCCACTCTGACTGTGGCCCTATCAGTCATCAACGTCACAGGCCACATGTGCATAGAAGGACATGGGACACAGCTGGTGGGCCGCAGCGCGTGCCGATTTACCCGAACTTTGGACACTGCGGATCCACCTTCCTTTGTGTCGTCCCCAAACATGTATTTCGTCTGCGGCACAAAGGCCTACACCTGGCTCCCCAAAGGCTGGGGGGGCACTTGTTTCATCTCCTTCGTCCTTCCTCCGACTTATGTGGCCCCAGCGAATCATCATAGGCAAAAACGAGCCAAGAACATTGAGCAAGCCGACTCAACAGGAGCACAGTTCCTCGATGCTATGAAGGGACTTGTTCCTCTTTGGGGCCCGATGGCAAACAGCCGGGCCATCCGACATTTGACTCAGGCAGTTGAGACAACAATGAATATCACAGCTGGTATCTTTGCCAACAACACCGCCGAACTCCAAGCGGTCCGCTTGGTGGCCCTACAGAACCGCCTTGTCCTAGATGTGGTTCTTGCGGACCGTGGTGGAGCATGCCGCATTATTGGGTTCAGCTGCTGTACATACATACCGGACAACTCGCCCTCAGTGTACAAAGCCATCGAACATCTTCACAGACTCTCTTCGGAAGTCCACCAGGAACAGGAAGAATGGTCGCTTGGTGGATGGTTCTGGAACACCGTTAAGAACTGGGGCTGGAGACTGTTCCCCATTATCCTAATTCCTGTAGTAGTAATATGTGGCCTATGCTTAGGAATTCAATGTCTGCCACCCCTGTGTTCATTATGTGCAAACTGTATTTGCCCTAAGGCCGTGGACTTTGGAAACGAACGCATGGGAGCATTATATGATGCCGAGGTTGGGAATTTGATGAAGATTGACATTGAGTAGGCAAGTTGGCTAGATATGTTGAAAAGGGAGGACTGTTAAAAGTTAGATTGAGAATGTCAACATTATCGGCACCATCTTGCTCTCCTTGGGCCCATTCGTGCGCGTAAGCGGCAGCCATTTTGTACACCATGGCCTCCCTGCCCCTCGCCGATAGCCAGCGTCTCTCTCTCTCTCTCTCTCTCTCTCTCTCTCTCTCTCTCTCTCGACCTCGCAGGCAACCCCCCTCGCGCTGACAACCCCCCCTCCACTCTCACATGTCTTGGGTCATAAACCCCTCTTCAGCGCGGCTCTGCCTCGGAACCCCATCCTGTTCCCAGCGCGACACTTCCCTTCATTCCTTTCATGGTCCCAGGCCCTTTGATGCAAACCCCCTTTTCCTGTGTGCCCATTTGTCTTCCTCATTCCCAGGCCACCGCCTAAGCTCTGCGGGTACTGTTTATTGCCCCCCCCCGTACAGTAGGAAGCTTCCCTCATTAAAGGACCCTCGAGTTGATCAAAGCCCCCACCCTATGAGATCCGATCAAACCCCCCACATTCCATGAATCGGCGGAATGTCCCGCTGCGCGATAATCATCACCTGTTGTGACCGGGGTGGGGACTTCAACTGTAACTGTGTGTGGGAACGGGCCTGAAGGGGAGATTCGGAGGATATCCTTTCCGTACATCAAAGCATTACCAAGAATGTGTTGTATGTAATAAAGCAATAAACCTGTGTATAAGAGGCCAGGCCTCAGAGATGCGGAGAGAGCACCTCGTGACGATACTTGCTGTCCGAACTGATGTGTTCTCCTCCGGAGAGATTCAGAATAAAAACCCTTGTTTCCTGCCTTCCAGTCTCCAGCGCCTGCCTCTTCGTTGATTAATATCTTGTGGGTTTAGGAGGCGACACCGCCGGGCAATACTTAAGGATCTTTTAATCTGGTTGGTAGCCTGACCTTTAACAATGTGAGGCCTGTCTTGCAACATGGTGCATCTTTTGCATCACTGCTGCATCGGTTTCATGTGGCACGGGACTTTACAGCATGACACATCTGCCTAGATGCATCAAGTTGTAAATATGTCGCCACATAGCAAATCTTTTGCACCGCCTCTGCGTCACAAAAGTGACGCACAGTGACGCAAAAGAGGCATACACCTATCATAAATCTGTCCCTAACATTTTAAATGATTGATTCAGGATGACGATAAGGTGTGGCCTATCCAGAGGTTTGTTTAAGGTGAGGCCTACTCAGGGTTGCAGATGAAATTTACGCTTGTTGAAGAGTACAGAGGAGATAATACACGTGAAGGCCTACCAATGAAGTAAGTCATGTCCACTTCACTCTTGAACAAAGGCCAGACCTCTTCTGTGTCCGTGGACAGGCCTAAACCTCATCTGCACAATGTCATTCGTAAACTTAGGAAACACAGGTGATGTAATTGAAAAATGTGGAGTTTCTTTTCCTCATTTCACAATCACATCACCTGTGTTTCCTTTGCTTAGGTATCTCATAGTGCAGATGGAGTCTAGCATATCAAAGAGTACACAGAAGTTCAGCAGTGTATACAACAATTTTGACATTTACAGAAGATTCAACTTCTTATCTTGTTGGAGATGAAGTGAGGCCTGTCTTACAACATGGTGCATCTTTTGCATCACTGCTGCATCGGTTTCATGTGGCACGGAACTTTACAGCATGAAACATCTGCCTAGATGCATCAAGTTGTAAATATGTCGCCACATAGCAAATCTTTTGCACCGCCGCTGCGTCACAAAAGTGACGCACAGTGACGCAAAAGAGGCATACATCTATCATAAATCTGTCCCTAACATTTTAAATGATTGATTCAGGATGACGATAAGGTGTGGCCTATCCAGAGGTTTGTTTAAGGTGAGCCCTACTCAGGGTTGCAGATGAAATTTACGCTTGTTGAAGAGTACAGAGGAGATAATACATGTGAAGGCCTACCAATGAAGTAAGTCATGTCCACTTCACTCTTGAACAAAGGCCAGACCTCTTCTGTGTCCGTGGACAGGCCTAAAGCTCATCTGCACAATGTCATTCGTAAAGTTAGAAAACACAGGTGATGTAATTGAAAAATGTGGAGTTTGTTTTCCTCATTTCACAATCACATCACCTGTGTTTCCTTTGGTTAGGTATCTCATAGTGCACATGGAGTCTAGCATATGAAAGAGTACACAGAAGTTCAGCAGTGTATACAACAATTTTGACATTTACAGAAGATTCAGCTTCTTATCTTGTTGGAGATGAAGTGAGGCCTGTCTTGCAACATGGTGCATCTTTTCCATCACTGCTGCATCGGTTTCATGTGGCACGGGACTTTACAGCATGACACATCTGCCTAGATGCATCAAGTTGTAAATATGTCACCACATAGCAAATCTTTTGCACCGCCGCTGCGTCACAAAAGTGACGCACAGTGATGCAAAAGAGGCATACACCTATCATAAATCTGTCCCTAACATTTTAAATGATTGATTCAGGATGACGATAAGGTGTGGCCTATCCAGAGGTTTGTTTAAGGTGAGCCCTACTCAGGGTTGCAGATGAAATTTACGCTTGTTGAAGAGTACAGAGGAGATAATACATGTGAAGGCCTACCAATGAAGTAAGTCATGTCCACTTCACTCTTGAACAAAGGCCAGACCTCTTCTGTGTCCGTGGACAGGCCTAAAGCTCATCTGCACAATGTCATTCGTAAAGTTAGAAAACACAGGTGATGTAATTGAAAAATGTGGAGTTTGTTTTCCTCATTTCACAATCACATCACCTGTGTTTCCTTTGGTTAGGTATCTCATAGTGCACATGGAGTCTAGCATATGAAAGAGTACACAGAAGTTCAGCAGTGTATACAACAATTTTGACATTTACAGAAGATTCAGCTTCTTATCTTGTTGGAGATGAAGTGAGGCCTGTCTTGCAACATGGTGCATCTTTTCCATCACTGCTGCATCGGTTTCATGTGGCACGGGACTTTACAGCATGACACATCTGCCTAGATGCATCAAGTTGTAAATATGTCACCACATAGCAAATCTTTTGCACCGCCGCTGCGTCACAAAAGTGACGCACAGTGATGCAAAAGAGGCATACACCTATCATAAATCTGTCCCTAACATTTTAAATGATTGATTCAGGATGACGATAAGGTGTGGCCTATCCAGAGGTTTGTTTAAGGTGAGCCCTACTCAGGGTTGCAGATGAAATTTACGCTTGTTGAAGAGTACAGAGGAGATAATACATGTGAAGGCCTACCAATGAAGTAAGTCATGTCCACTTCACTCTTGAACAAAGGCCAGACCTCTTCTGTGTCCGTGGACAGGCCTAAAGCTCATCTGCACAATGTCATTCGTAAAGTTAGAAAACACAGGTGATGTAATTGAAAAATGTGGAGTTTGTTTTCCTCATTTCACAATCACATCACCTGTGTTTCCTTTGGTTAGGTATCTCATAGTGCACATGGAGTCTAGCATATGAAAGAGTACACAGAAGTTCAGCAGTGTATACAACAATTTTGACATTTACAGAAGATTCAGCTTCTTATCTTGTTGGAGATGAAGTGAGGCCTGTCTTGCAACATGGTGCATCTTTTGCATCACTGCTGTATCGGTTTCATGTGGCACGGGACTTTACAGCATGACACATCTGCCTAGATGCATCAAGTTGTAAATATGTCACCACATAGCAAATCTTTTGCACCGCCGCTGCGTCACAAAAGTGACGCACAGTGACGCAAAAGAGGCATACACCTATCATAAATCTGTCCCTAACATTTTAAATGATTGATTCAGGATGACGATAAGGTGTGGCCTATCCAGAGGTTTGTTTAAGGTGAGGCCTACTCAGGGTTGCAGATGAAATTTACGCTTGTTGAAGAGTACAGAGGAGATAATACACGTGAAGGCCTACCAATGAAGTAAGTCATGTCCACTTCACACTTGAACAAAGGCCAGACCTCTTCTGTGTCCGTGGACAGGCCTAAACCTCATCTGCACAATGTCATTCGTAAACTTAGGAAACACAGGTGATGTAATTGAAAAATGTGGAGTTTCTTTTCCTCATTTCACAATCACATCACCTGTGTTTCCTTTGCTTAGGTATCTCATAGTGCAGATGGAGTCTAGCATATCAAAGAGTACACAGAAGTTCAGCAGTGTATACAACAATTTTGACATTTACAGAAGATTCAGCTTCTTATCTTGTTGGAGATGAAGTGAGGCCTGTCTTACAACATGGTGCATCTTTTGCATCACTGCTGCATCGGTTTCATGTGGCATGGAACTTTACAGCATGACACATCTGCCTAGATGCATCAAGTTGTAAATATGTCGCCACATAGCAAATCTTTTGCACCGCCGCTGCGTCACAAAAGTGACGCACAGTGACGCAAAAGAGGCATACATCTATCATAAATCTGTCCCTAACATTTTAAATGATTGATTCAGGATGACGATAAGGTGTGGCCTATATCCAGAGGTTTGTTTAAGGTGAGGCCTACTCAGGGTTGCAGATGAAATTTACGCTTGTTGAAGAGTACAGAGGAGATAATACATGTGAAGGCCTACCAATGAAGTAAGTAATGTCCACTTCACTCTTGAACAAAGTCCAGACCTCTTCTGTGTCCGTGGACAGGCCTAAACCTCATCTGCACAATGTCATTCGTAAACTTAGGAAACACAGGTGATGTAATTGAAAAATGTGGAGATTCTTTTCCTCATTTCACAATCACATCACCTGTGTTTCCTTTGCTTAGGTATCTCATAGTGCAGATGGAGTCTAGCATATGTAAGACTACGCAGAAGGTGAGAACTGTATGGAACATGGCTATATAAGTCAAATATTCAAAATCTAAATTTGCCAAGCACACATGGGGGTGTATTTACAAGGACCTTCCACCACGGGGAAATGTCTTTAATTAAAATGGGAAAAATAACATCAAAGGGACTCAAATGCCTTTTAAATATACCCCAAGCAACATATGAAACTCTAGCACTACATATCAAGAAACCTAATTGATTTCAAAAATCGTTTTTAAACACATCATCTAAATCAATTATATACCTACATTCAAGGGGAAATGACTTAAAATGGCCTAAGACACATGAAAGCGTTTTTTTAAGGCCCTTGCACCATTTTTGGGTCGCTTTTAACATGGCTATGTTAGTCAAAGAATTAAAATCTAAATTTGCCAAGCACAGATGGGGGCATATTTACAAGGAACTTGCACCACGGGGAAAGGTCTTAAATTAAAATGGGAAAAATAACATCAGAGAGACTCAAATGCCTTATAAATATGCCCCAAGCAACCTATGAAACTCTAGCACTACATATCCAGAAACCTAATTGATGTCAAAAAACGTTTTAAAAGACATCATCTAAATCAATTATATACCTACATTCATCGGGAAGTGACTTAAAATGCCCTAAGACACATGAAAGCGTTTTTTTAAGCCCTTGCTCCATTTTTGGATCACTTTTAACATGGCTATGTAAGTCAAATAATCAAGATCTAAATTTGCCAAGCACAGATGGGGGCGTATTTACAAGGACCTTGCACCACAGGGAAAGGTCTTAAATTAAAATGGGAAAAATAACATCAGAGAGACTCAAAGGCCTTATAAATATGCCCCAAGCAACCTATGAAGCTCTAGCAGTACATATCAAGAAACCTAATTGTTTTAAAAAATCGTTTTTAAACACATCATCTAAATCAATTATATACCTACATTCCAGAGAAAATGACTTAAAATGGCCTAAGACACATGAAAGCGTTTTTTTTAAGGCCCTTGCAACATTTTTGGGTCACTTTTAACATGGCTATGTTAGTCAAAGAATTAAAATCTAAATTTGCCAAGCACAGATGGGGGCATATTTACAAGGACCTTGCACCACGGGTAAAGGTCTTAAATTAAAATGGGAAAAATTACATCAAAGGAACTCAAAAGCCTTGAAAATATGCCCCAAGCAACCTATGAAACTCTAGCAGTACATATCAAGAAACCTAATTGATTTCAAAAACGTTTTTAAACACATCTTGTAAAGCAATTATATTCATACATTCATGGGGAAGTGAGTTAAAATACCCTAAGACACATGAAAGCATTTTTGTAAGACCCTTGCACTTTTTTTGCGTCACTTTTAACATGGCTATGTAACACAAAGAAACAAAATCTATTTGTAAAACACTTGACACAAAGCAACATTTTAAATACACAACTTTCTTCATAATTTTCTCCCTAAACCATAATATTCTCTATCTAAATTAAATGAATCTTTTCTCACCTTAGCAAATACTTTATGAGTTTCAAAACAGTCTCAGAAACACACCAAATTGTCTTTAGCAGAGCAAAAGGTATGCACTCCAGAGTCTGCAGCTATAAAAAGCACAGAAAAGCTGTAATTCATCACACATATCTCTCATGTCACCCAATCAAAACTCTTCCCTCACTTTTTTCAAATCAACACCCTTCCCCCCTCTGCCTTTTCTGCCTTTTTTGCATAGCAACCACCTCCTGAAAGACCTCTCATGTTTGCAAGTTCACACAACAATGTTTCAATTGAACTCTGAACTCTCAGTACACCTGCATATCCAGTGCAATCTTTCATAAAATGATTTTTTTTTGACCATTCAAATTACATCTTTCAAAGAACTCATCCATGCACCCTAACTTTCTGTTTTCAGCAATCAAAATCCACCAATCACTGCTACTGCTTCATTAACACAGAAACTCCACAGTTTTTTTCATTTTAAACTCTTATTTTTTCAACTCCCATTTCATTGCCACACTTCATCTGACTGCAGCAGAACCTCCTCTCACCATGTTTTCTGTCTGGATTGTTGGACATAGTTATATCCACTGGGCTCAAAGGTTTGCTGATAACAGAAATTTACCTAACCTCAATTTACAAAATGTGGAAATCAAGTGGATTGCCCACAGAGGATTAAAATGTCACCAATTGATACCATTGGTGAAAACCTTTTTGCATTTGCCAAAACCTGACCTGTTAATTGTGCACTGTGGAGGTAATGACTTGGGCACTTTGACTGGGGTAGGTCTGGAAATGCTTTTAAAGGACACCTTTGAGCAATTGATGGCACTTTTTCCTCAAACTGCCTTGGTATATTCAAATATATGCCAAAGACAGAAATGGAGGTGGTCAAACCAATTTTGTCCACAAATTGAGAAATCGAGGAAGCATGTAAATAAGTCTGTTTCAGCTTACATGAGAGACCATGGAATGGGCTCCATCTACAACAATAACTTGCGTTACTACATGCAAGATATCTACAGAGGAGATGGAGTTCACTTCTCAGATGAGGGGAACAGAATTTTCATCCTCAATTTAAGACTGTGCATTGGTACCTACTTGTAGGTACCTACATCAGCCACAGGACCCAAAAGCTCTTTTCAGAGCTACCCTACATCTGATCACTCACAATTATTATTTTACTCTAACTTTTTTCACTAATTTTCACCAAAGTACGCTCCCCGGAGCGCTACCCGGTACGCGCACCGGACGCTAACCGTGCGAAATTTTTTAAAAAAAAATAATAATTTTTCGCACATATGGGCCTCCTCAGCCACCCTCAGAAAACCTAGGGGGTCAAGATACATCTACCGTGCCCCCTTCTAACCATTCTGAACATTATTTGCCCTCCATCTTGTATCTCAATTCTACCGAAACACAAAATGGTGGACTCCCGTAACGCTGCCGGTTCGCGTACCGGGGCGCTCACCGGGAAGCGCTCCATTAAAAAAGGTGGGAAAGTAATTTACAGAAGAAACCCTGGAGACAATGTCACCAAATATAGATTAACTCATACTACATACCAATCCCTACCATTTTCACAAATTTGGTTGGAATTCCATTTAGCCATTTAGCCTGTAGACCTCTCTAAATACCCTGAGGTAAATTACTTCACAAAACACATCTGAAGTGTTGGAATTGACAACCAATTAAAATGTTACTTTCATTTTCTACTTTTTTTACCTGACATTTGATTGGTTATGTACCTGAATATATATAAAAAAAGAAAGAAAAAAATAGCCATTTTGACTACTACTTCCTGAACTACATTGCAAGATCATTTTCACTCACAACTTAAACTTGTTTTTAAAAGGTAAGATGTTATTTTATAAATTTGAAAACATTTTCAGATAGTTATATACTATCCCTCTGTAACAGTTAGACATTGAGAAAGGCTTGTTTATTATAATTATGGATTGATTTAGGTTTCTGTGGTATAATTATGAATTTACATAAGTTTTTTCACCGGCACTTTTTAATAGTACTACTTCATGCCTCAAAAGTACCTGTCTGAACTTAAACTCAACAGTGCCCTATCTCTACTGATATATTTATTTTGTATTCAAATTTCAGCACAAAAATGCAAGGAGAACAGAACGTTTCCTTTGAAATTGTCCTAGACATGAACAATGAGGAAATAATTGAACCCATTGACTTGGAATTCATGGATGAATCACGAGACCATGAACTTCTACAATGTGTAGAATCTGTGGATTGTTTACTTCATTATGATGACGGTCAAATGTGGGAAGTTATGTTCACTCAACAAGAGGACATATCGGACAGTCAAATGTTAGACGTTCTATTAAATTTTGAAAAACAATCCGAAAAATAAAATTATATTTAATATTAAAAAATTGTTTGAGTCTTTAATCATTTTTATATGTAATTCATAAACTAGTACCAAATTGATTATAATGTAAATTCATACTTATAGTATACTGTTCACAATTCCCAAAATACATTTATATTTAATAATCATTAATACTGCTACTTCAATAAAAAATAAATAAAAAAAAAAGAACAATCAATAAACATACAATATTTCAAAATATCAGTCTATCATTTTTTTTTCCTTATAGTACGCTCCCCGGACCGCTTCCCGGTGCGCGTACCGGGCGCTCCCCACGCAAAAAAAACAAAACATTTTTTTTATTTTTTTTTGCCCCGCGGGGCGCTTTTAAAGCCTCCACATCAAACCTAGTGGGTCAGGGAGGATCTACTATGCCCCCTTATGGTCATTTCCCCCTTTGTTTTGGCCTCCTCTTGTCTCTCGATCATACCGAGAGACAAGATGGCGGCCGCTCCGGACTGTTTAGAATGTTGACAGACACTGGAGAGCCAATCAGCTTCGCTTCGCGAAGTTCCGTTACGCGTCAGGTACGCGAACCGGGGCGCTGCCCGGAGCGCGCTTACAGATATATATATGTTTTTTTATACGTTAATTTCTCAAAACCCACTGGAGCACATATATTGAGACCTAGCAAAGGCACATCGGGCTACCAGTCCCTACAATTTTGCCAAGTTTCGTGCAAATCCATTCAACCGTTCGAGCTAAAAGTGAGGCCAACCGCCCTATGGAAATTAACATGGGAAAAACGCGTTTTGGCACCCCCCTTTTTTCTCGGCCCCCCTTTGACGACCCCCCCCCAAAATTTCAGTGGCTGCTCAGAAACAAAATGTTCCATTTTCCTGAAAATTTCAGCCAATTCCGTCCACAAACGCCAAAGTTATTAGACATAGAATTTTCTAAAATCCCATAGAGATAAAATCCTAACTATATATACCTACTGGCGACCGCCAGTAGGTAATATATATATATATATATATATATATCTACCTATCTGTATATATATATATATATCTACCTATCTGTAGATATAGATAGATATATATATATATATATATATATATATATATATATATATATATATATATATATACATCTATCTATATCTACCTATCTGTAGGGTTAGGTATATCAATCGATCTATTTGTTGAGGACCTGAACCAGAATTCACAAAATCTGGAATTTGTGGCGAATTCAAGTAAAAAAACAATGGATTTTCTCGATATTAGGATTACTCCCACAGATAATTAATTAGAAACTACTGTGTTCCGTAAGACAACTGCAGGGAACTCAATCCTGCATGCTGAAAGCTCCCACCCAACAGCTCTTATAAGAAGTATTACGTTTGGGGAATATTATAGAGCTAGGCGCACTTGCAGCAGTGATGAGCAATATGACAAGATTGAGATTTAAATGACACAGAGATTCATTCATAGAGGTAATAAGGAGACGATCCTTAAAAGTGCGTCCAATAAGGCCAGAAAGCTGTCAAGACAGAATATACTTTTTGAACCATCTAGAACTCAGAAACTGAAAAATTTGGACAAAATGCGTAAAGATCAAGTTTCTTCAAGATTCATAACAACCTTTAATACTAAACATAAAGAAATAAGAGCAATTCTAAGAAAACACTGGTACTTAATAAGGAACGATCCAGTGTTAGGTTTGAAGGTGAAAAAGAATCCTGAAATTACGTATAAAAAATCAAAATCTTTGAAAGATCTGGTGGTAAAAAGCGAGTTCATAGATAAAAAGAAAAGTAACACCGATTGGCTGAAACCGAAGCCAGGTTTCAAAAAGTGTTTTAAGTGTAAAGCTTGCCAGCATGGGATGAATCGCACGGATTTTAGAACCTCTTTTAACAAAACAGTAACAGTCAGAAGTGCCATTAATTGTAAAAGTGAATATGTGGTTTATTTATTACAAAGCCCATTCCCTAAACTATACATTGGCAGCACTATTCTACCAGTGCACCAGCGAATCTTGCAGCACAGACATGCAATTGTTAATCAGGATAGATCCTACCCTGTAGCGCGGCATTTTGAGTCGCACCACCAAAGTAACCCCGCAGGCCTCCAATATTCATGTATTGCAGAGGTCCTATTGAAAAAGAGAGGAGGTAACAGGAAAGGTGAACCCAGAAAATTGGAAACGTATTTTATCTTGGAGTTCAATTGTAAAGAGCCACAGGGTTTAAATGTTGACGAGGATCTATACATGCTTAGCCTGAGTGCATGAATATTTATTGAAATAATGGAACAACCTCGAGTATACCGAAACTGCATACGGAAATTATGAATTTGAAATATTTTTAATTGAAAAAAAATTATTTTTAAATCTTTTTTCTTCACTTCTTTTAATGAATAAAGGGTAGTAGAGTGAGCAAAATTGCAATGAAATTGAAATAATGGAATGAATTGATTAATGCTTTTCAAATTGTTTTATGCACTGACACTTTCAAAAATCTTTCAATTGTGCAATATGAGTGGATTGTTTACATAAAGAGTACGGAGTACTATTGTTGGTATCGAAGCATTAGCACTTTTGGAAATGTAGCATATCGAAGCACTAGCACTTTATTCTCTAGTTTTTGATCTTTGTGCATCATTAGAGTAGTTGTTTACAGTAAGAGAGTATTATTGTTTACAAATAAGCACTAGCACTTTATGATTAAAATAATGAGGTTTTTTCGAATTGAAAATCATTATTAGGAGCTGTTTTATCATTCCAATTAGATTAACTTGAAATAGCCATGAGGCAAATTAAGATGAACACTTTTGATTAGTTGTCTAAGGTCTTATGGAACCAATCAATTGGGGACGAAAATTGCACAGCATGTGATATGAAATTTTGAATAATTCTAAGAATATTAATTTTTCCGTTTGAGGCGTTAATGATCTAGGGGCACTTGCTCAGACAATTGTGGAATTCTCGCTGCTTGTACGGTTAAAAATAATGTTCTTCACGCACTTGCGTGTTATATAAGCAAAGTTTTTATACATTTTTTTCTAAAATAAGATGTAAAATAATAATAGGATGCTTGTATTTATTACTTTGTTATTAGTGTTTGCCCTGAACAGGTAGCATCTTCTCACTGTTACTGTTCAATGATTCCCTTGAATTGCAAGTGTTAAAATGGCCGCCAAATTAGTAGGCAACTTGTGTGTATCTGAATTGTCCCTTTACACTGTTTGCTACCCTGGCTGTGTATTTTTAGGAGTGCCGAATGGCAGTACAAACATCGTGATCAAGGGAGCTTGACTCCCGAAACGCGTTGATGAATGTAATTTAAATAAATAAAAAGCCTAAGTTTATGATACCCGCCTACGAGTGCCGGATGATTTCCTTGACGAACGAAAATGGATTTCCTATCTTGAATATATATATATATATATATATATATATATATATATATATATATATATATATATATATATATATATATACATTACCTACTGGCGGTCGCCAGTAGGTAGTTATAGTTAGGACCTAGTTTCCATAGGAAATCCGCAACATTCTACTGGGAATAACTTTGGCGCCGGTGGACGAATTTTCGCGAATTTCTCAAATTAGATGGCCCGCTCCGCTCCGCTCCTTCCCTGAAAGTTTGGGGGGGGGTTCGTCAAGTGGGGGCCGAGATAAAAGGGGGTCCCAAAACGTGTTTTCCCCATGTTAATTTCCATAGGGCGGTTGGACTCACTTTTAGCCCAAACGGCTGAATGGATTCCCACCAAACTTGGCAAAATTGTAGGGACTGGTAGCCCGATGTGCCTTTACTATGTCTCAAGATATGTGCTCCAGTGGATTTTGAGTAATTTAGGTTAAAAAAATATATATATTTATATGCGTGCCCCGGTACGCGCACCAGGGCGCGCTCCCGCGCGCTACGCGAGTTCGCGAGCGGAAAGCTGATTGGCTCTCGGGTGACTGTTAACATTCCAAACAGTCCGGAGCGGCCGCCATCTTGTGTCTCGGTAGGATCGAGACACAAGAGGTGGCAAAAAGAAAGGGGGAAATGACCAAAAGGGGGCAGGGTAGACCCCCCTGACCCCCTAGGTTTGATGTGGGGGCCATTTTTTCGATTTTCGCGGGGGGAGCGCCCGGTACGCACACCGGGGAGCGTACCGGGGAGCGTACCATGGAGAAAAAAGAATGACAGTTTTTAAAAAATTTAGCATTTTTTTATAAATTGGAGGTAGTTCTGAAAAGAACTGTTTTTTTATTCTTTTTGTTGTTTTATATTTTTGTATACTTTTTTAGAACGATTTTATATTTTTTTGGGATTTTTTTCAGGGGAAAAACAAAACCAGGGATTCCAAAACTGCTCAACAGGAGCAAAAAAATTGTGAAAAATTAGGGACGGGGAGGGCAGCGGTGTTCTTGTCTCTTTATTGCAATGAGTTCAACGCTCTGCTCCCCATAACAGAGCAGTTCATCACAGTCCACGCATAGAAATTTTATGCCTGCAAAGACCGGCTGCACGTTAGGGACCATTCTTCCACGTGGTGTTCTTGAAGGTGTTGCTCCACCAGTGGAGGTGCTGCCGCCATCTCTTGGTAAATTCCGTGCCAGGTCCCTGACACTCTCCCTGGCATAGTTATTTGGGTGTATTCTCTGGACATGCCTAATTAAAGTGGCATTTCTAAAGCTATATTTCCTATTAGGATTGCCTCTGGATAAAATACTGCCACATATCTTGCAGGTTACCTTAGCAGCATTAACCTTTTTTTTTTCCTTCAGGGATGTCAAAACATTTCCAAATGAAGTGGTCCTTTGTTTTGTGGTGAGGAGGGTCCTCAGGCAAAAAACCATCAGAATCACTGCTGGATGACTCCCTTGCAGCCATTGTTGTAGATCAGGAAACTTTGAGAAGCAGATAATGCACAGAACACCTCTTGCTCTCTCAAAGTACAAAGCAATAGTGAGAGAAATGGGTGGGTTTCTCAATATTTGGAGAAAAAAAAATTCGGAACCAATGAAAAGTGTTATTTTAAAGTCACATGGCTTGACGCGCTTACGCTACGCGCCCGGGGGCGCGTCCCGGGGCACGTAGCATAAGCGAGTCGGGGCGCTTACATTGCGTGATCGTATGCGCCCGGGCGCTTCCGGGTGCGCCTACGCCATGCGTCATAAGACGCATCTCACGGCTACGCGATACGTGTCTTATGACGCACTGCGTCCGGCTACGCGATACGTCACGATGTTGTTTTTGTTCGCGGCAATAGCGCTAATGGGACGCTCACCTGTACGCGCACCGGAAACACCCCGTAACACTGCGCTTACCCGTGCGCACCGGGAGCGCTCCAGGGCAAAAAAAAATAAAAAAGGGAAAAATATACATAAAAAATAGTATATAAATATACAATATAAAATTCATTATAAAAAATATTATATTTCATAGCTATAGAGATTTGCTATTAAAAAAACGTTGAAATTCACTGAAAAAAACATAGGTTTGAGGCCCTATATATAGTTAGGAATTAGCATTTAAAAAACCTATGAAATTCACTGAAAAAACCATAGGTTTCACACCAGTTATAGTTAGGAATTAGCATTTAAAAAACCTATTAAATTCACTGAAAAAACCATAGGTTTCACACCAGTTAGTTACTCGCATAAAACCATTGAAATTCCCACGTTATAGTTAGTTGGACTCACTATAACTTGCGCGTGCAATGCACTGCTGATGACGTCACATATTACATCACTCATGACATGGTCAGTGACATCACTCATGACATCACGGATGACACCATCCTTGTGACAGAGTGACAGACCTCCTTTCACTGTAATGTAACCCTTGAAACACATATTCAAAAATAGAAACTAAAATTTTCAAAAAAATGGAGATACCCATACCAGTTACAACAACCAATTCAATAATTCCACAATCTATATACACATCCACTCATTCACCAACAGTTCTATATAGTCACTCATACATATACTCACTCATCATATGTAGTGATACACCTATACATCCTGTTACACACCGAGTCATCCAAAAGATACTCTCACACATACTCACACATGCAAATAAAATATTGAACATCCATTTATTTGCATATACAGCTATACACACACTACCACTTTACTTTTAAGGAAACTTACACATATGTACTCTCTTAAACAATCACTTATAGAAACACATACTTATTTAAACAGGAACTCTTACAATCTCTTACTCTCACATATACTCACTTATATACATCAATATTCACATATACTAGATTAAAACATATGTAGTTACTGATAAAGACACTAGTGAGACAGTCATTCACTCACTAACACACACATATACACACTCATCCACCCATACAGTCCTGCACATATGCTGTCTTCAAAACAGATACAAACAGTGAGTCAGTGATTCATGCATCTACCACCAAACCATACAGACACTCATACTGATACTAAAAAAAACATCTAATAACCCATATACATACACATGTAGCTACTCACCAACCCATGCAGCCACTTATACACAAAGTGAAACACTAATACATATATTTAAATATTTAAACATTACTTTCTAATATATGTATTCACTAACATACACCCCATTTGAGGATGGCCACAGGAAGAAAAATAGTCATTCATTAACATACACTTAATAAACCAGTGTTTACACGGATGTTTTTAAAAAAAAATTGATTGGTTAACTGGTTAACGCGTTTGGCAGCTTATTTCTTGATGAACAGCACCTTAAGTCTCGACTGCTGGCCTGCTACCCGTGAACTGAATGACTATTTTTCTTCCTGTGGCCATCCTCAAATGGGGTTCCTGCAAGTGTTGGATAAATAACGGCCGATCCCGGCCGTGAGGAAGGTCCACCGCCGCCTGCGGCGGGTCCCCGCCAAACAACCAAGAGGGGTTTGGAGTGCGAGGAGGAAGCTGGCAGACGCCACTGCAGGGTGGTGTTTGCCATGTCACACGGACAGCAAAGAAGCGGGGCAGTCAACTTTAGCATGCCCTCATCAGACCCACTTGGGAGTCATTTTGTTTTACTTTGACACTGAAGGGGCGCGCCCACTGGGGAAAAACAACAGCGCACTACCACGACCAGGATGCCGTGCGGTGAGCCACGCCTTCCACAGCAGGCTTTGTCACCGTAAATGCGCAAGTCAATCAGCGCTTTCAGTTGTCTCAATAACACGCCACTGACGAAGAGAGCACAAGACTCTTGAAACGCGTTTGGCAGCTTATTTCTTGATGAACAGCACCTTAAGTCTCGACTGCTGGCCTGCTACCCGTGAACTGAATGACTATTTTTCTTCCTGTGGCCATCCTCAAATGGGGTTCCTGCAAGTGTTGGATAAATAACGGCCGATCCCGGCCGTGAGGAAGGTCCACCGCCGCCTGCGGCGGGTCCCCGCCAAACAACCAAGAGGGGTTTGGAGTGCGAGGAGGAAGCTGGCAGACGCCACTGCAGGGTGGTGTTTGCCATGTCACACAGACAGCAAAGAAGCGGGGCAGTCAACTTTAGCATGCCCTCATCAGACCCACTTGGGAGTCATTTTGTTTTACTTTGACACTGAAGGGGCGCGCCCACTGGGGAAAAACAACAGCGCACTACCACGACCAGGATGCCGTGCGGTGAGCCACGCCTTCCACAGCAGGCTTTGTCACCGTAAATGCGCAAGTCAATCAGCGCTTTCAGTTGTCTCAATAACACGCCACTGACGAAGAGAGCACAAGACTCTTGAAACGCGTTTGGCAGCTTATTTCTTGATGAACAGCACCTTAAGTCTCGACTGCTGGCCTGCTACCCGTGAACTGAATGACTATTTTTCTTCCTGTGGCCATCCTCAAATGGGGTTCCTGCAAGTGTTGGATAAATAACGGCCGATCCCGGCCGTGAGGAAGGTCCACCGCCGCCTGCGGCGGGTCCCCGCCAAACAACCAAGAGGGGTTTGGAGTGCGAGGAGGAAGCTGGCAGACGCCACTGCAGGGTGGTGTTTGCCATGTCACACGGACAGCAAAGAAGCGGGGCAGTCAACTTTAGCATGCCCTCATCAGACCCACTTGGGAGTCATTTTGTTTTACTTTGACACTGAAGGGGCGCGCCCACTGGGAAAAACAACAGCGCACTACCACGACCAGGATGCCGTGCGGTGAGCCACGCCTTCCACAGCAGGCTTTGTCACCGTAAATGCGCAAGAGAGCACCGCCCGCCACAATGCTGAAAATACACCCCCGGGACCCCCGCCCTTATGGCGGGCGGTCCCGATTTACGATGGGATGACGGGCGGGCAAAGTCCGCCCGTCATCCTAATGGACCCCTTAGTAATGGCCGCCAAAGTCGAGTGACCTTTGACCACAGTCCATTTTCTGTTTCATCTGCTATGTATGCTTTCCTGTATCGTGAGATTCTTGTGTGATCAAGTCAGTTTTGCTGACGAAACGCGTAACGATTAAAACTACACTGGTTTATGCCTCACAGTGCGAGTCCTTCTTCTAGAAGACTTTGTGTGCATTTATTTTACCGGGAGACCCGCCCGGTTTGATCATCCACCTGTCCACGGGCCAGTGACTCCAGGAATCTGGTTGTTTGTGGATATAGATATACATATATATATATATATATGAACCAAAGGTTGAAGATCTATTATAGCTAGAAACACTTATGGGCTGATTAGGATGCGGCCGACTTTAGTCCGCCCGCCATCCTCGTTGTGCTGGGACCCGTCACCAGAGTTGCGGCGGTCTCGCACTGCTATTTAGGATGCGACTGCCACCCCGGTGGTCGCATTCCGCATATTTTACATTGCAGCGGGTGCTGCTTTATGCAGCACCCGCTGCAATTCCAAAGTGCCTTGTTGTGCATTGCCTTGCACAAAGTGGCAGACATCGCGCACCTGTGCATGGTGCAGCCCCCCACTACCGCCATCCCCCACAAAGCAATTCCCCCCAGCCTTTCCATGGTGGCAAAGCAGCCATGGAAAGGCCTGTGAAACCCAGCATCCTAATATGGATGGTGGTGCATGCTAGGCACTGCCACCATATTGAGGCCCAAGTCCGCCCGGCCGGCAATCGGAACGATTGCCGACCGGCGGAAAAGCGTTGGATGCACTTTGCATCTGCCGCAATACCGCCCGCCATCCTAACCCGATTTACCCCGCCATATTATAATGGTGGGCGGTATTGCGGCAGATGCAAAGTGCATCCAACGCTTTTCCGGGCCGGCGGTGGCAATCCGCCCACCATCCTAATGACCCCCTTAGTTTTATATTTCTATACAAAAATAACTACACAAACCTTAGAAATTTAAAGGTTTCAGTTATAACTTAAAGTTATCATTTCTGCATCGGGCAAACATTTCTAGAACTTTCGCACCTTTGCAGAGAGTATTGTGAACTCGCTATGCGGATTAAATGAACTTTAACTATCGTCTTCACCATGCATTGCTTATACCCTTTCATATTACATCACTTACAGCATGTTAAATCATAGCATTCATAAAAATACTTATGCCATCTCAAATGAAATAATTTATAAGAACATTGTGCATGGTAGAGAATGGATTGATAATTCAATGGAGATGCTACGGAGTTCTCATTTTCCTTCAGAAATATCTTCATTTCATTTTTGATATCTCGCATGTCTGATTAATTTTCAAGTATTTCCTAATTCATACACCATACAAGTTTAAGGACGATTCCTTGGAAAGGTAAGATACTACATTTTGCATTGTGTTCGAATTTCTAGATACGTTATCCCTTATTGGGGGAGGCCAGACCTTAAGTATTCAGTGCAAAAATGTTAAGCATATTACCTGGGGGAGGAGAGCAATACAATGTGTCCTTTAAAATCATGAACTCTTCGTGCATGGACAGAAGACATGGATGGTAGGCCTCCTCCCGTCACTAGTGTGGCCTAGGTAACCTACAGACTTAGCAGTTTTCCAAAACAACAACCAACCACTCAACAATTGAGCATTTAAAACAGGTAGAAGAAAAAATCATAACAGTAATTAAAACTGTTGTGTGGCATTTAGGTGAACTTCCACCCTCTCTTTGGATACACTTGAGGACCAAAGAGTGGTTAACTCCATGAATGCCAACTATCTCAAGCTCAACACGTACAAGACAGAAGTAATGATCTTCAGCAAGTATACCTCACCATGGGACTCCAACTGGCCACCAGCCGAACTCGGACCCACACCCAGAACCAACACCAGGAATCTCTGAATAATCAACAGCAAACTGGACATGACTACACAAGTCAACGCCATTACTGCGTCCTGCTTCCACTCCCTGAAGAAGCTGAGGAAATTCTTTAAATGGTTCCTAAGCAACACCATAAAAACTGTCACTCATGCCTCAGTCATCAGTAAGTTGTACTACAATCAATCAATCAATCAATCAGTACATTTATATAGCGCGCTACTCACCAATGCTGGTCTCAAGGCACTGAAGGGAGGGGGGGTGCCGCTACTGCTCGAATAGTCAGGTCTTGAAGTCTTTTCAGAAGGTGAGGTGGTCCTGGGTCAATCATAGGTGGGCGGGGAGGGAGTTCCACGTCTTGGCAGCTAGGTAGGCGAATGATCTTCCTCCGGTGGTGGTTCTGCGAATCCGTGGGACGTTGGCGAGTGCGAGGCTGGCGGAGCGGAGCTGGCGGATTGGTGTGTGGAATGTGAGGCGGTGTTGAGGTATTCGTGGCCCATGTTGTGGAGAGCTTTGTGTGCGTGGGTGAGAAGCCTGAACGTGATCCTCTTGTTGACGGGGAGCAAATGCAGGTCTTTCAGGTGGGCTAAGATGTGGCTGTGGCGAGGGATGTCGAGGATTAATCGTGCGGATGCGTTCTGTATGCGCTGGAGTCTTTTCTGTAGTATGGCCGTGGTTCCAGCGTAGAGGGTGTTCCCGTAGTCCTTTTGGCTGAGGACGAGGGCCTGGGTGACCGCCTTTCAGGTTCCGATGGGGATCTTTCGGAGGATGCGCATGGTGTTGAAGCATATGGATGAGATGGCGTTGACTTGCTTGGTCATCGTGAGGAAGGAGTCTAGGATGAATCCCAGGTTGCATGTGTGGTCCGTGGGTGTAGGTGCGGTGCCCAGCTCTGTGGGCCACCAGGAGTCGTCCCAGGTGGATGGGATTTGTCCTAAGACTTCTGTCTTGTCTGAGTTCAGTTTCAGGCGGCTGTGCTTCATCCATTCCGCGACGTCTCTCATACCTTCCTGGAAGCTGATTCTGGCGGTGGTGGGGTCTTTGGTGAGGGAGAGTATCAGCTGGGTGTCGTCGGCATAGGAGATGATGTTGAGGTTGTGTTTGCGTGCGATGGCGGCGAGGGGGCTCATGTAGATGTTGAAGAGGGTAGGGCTGAGCGAAGAGCCTTGGGGTATGCCACAGATGATCTCGGTGGTCGTGGAGCGGAAGGGGGGAGGAGGACTCACTGGGTTCTGTCAGAGAGGAATGAGGGGAACCAGTCCAGGGCCTTTCCTTGAATCCCAGTGTTGTGGAGGTGGGTTTTTAGGGTGCGATGGCAGACGGTATCGAAGGCAGCTGAGAGGTCTAGGAGGATGAGAGCAGCAGTTACCCCGTTGTCGAGCAGGATCCTGGTGTCGTCGGTGGCCGCGATGAGGGCGGTCTCGGTGCTGTGGTTGGCTCGGAACCCGGACTGGGATGGGTCGAGGGATCCGTTCGCTTCGAGGAATGCAGTCAGCTGTTTATTGACAGTCTTCTCGATGACTTTTGTAGGGAAGAAGAGAAGAGAGATGGGGCGGAAGTTCTTGAGGTATTTGGGGTCCGCTGTAGGTTTCTTCAGTAGGGCGCTGATTTCTGTGTGCTTCTAGCTCTCTGGGAAGGTGGCGGATGTGAAGGAGTTGTTTATGACGTTCCGGAGTTGGGGTGCGATGATGGTATCTGCTTTGTTGAAGATGTGGTGAGGGCATGGGTCGGAGGGTGAGCCGGAGTGGATGGTGTTCATCACGTGGGTGGTGTCTTCAGTACTGATGAGAGTCCACGCGTTGAGGCTGGTGGTAGGGGGAATTGGTATGGTGGCTGGAGACGGGGCCTTGGTGCTGAAGCTGTCGTTTATATTGGCGATCTTGCGGTGGAAGAACCTTGGCGAGGGAGTTGCAGAGGTCTTGCGATGGTATGATGTCGTTGTTGCTGGAGGTGGGGTTGGAAAGCTCTTTTACGATGCTGAAGAGTTCCTTGCTGCTGTGTGTGTTGTTGTCCAGCCGCTCTTTGAACGATGTTCTTTTGGTGGCGAGGATCAGCTGGTAGTGTTTGTGAGTCGTTTTGAGGGCTGTCAGGTTCTCTGTTGTCTGTTCATGGTGCCAAGCTTTCTCGAGGGTGCGGCATGATTTCTTCGAGTCTTTGAGGTCGTTGGTGAACCATGTGGCTCTCCTGTTGCTTGGCTTGCCTGGAGGGATCTTCAGTGGTGCAAGGGCGTCGGCGCAGATGGTGATCCACTGTGTGAGGTTGTGGGTTGCGGCGTTGGTGTCGGTAGTGTTAGTAGGAGGGTTCTGGCTCAGTGCAGTGGTTAGCTGGTCGGTGGTAACTTTGCTCCAGCATCTGCGGGTATCTGTTGCGGGTGGTGGTGGGATGTCGTCTTCTTGAAGGTATGATGGATGCAGCTATGGTCGGTCCAGTGTAGTCCGGAGGAGTGGCTGCTGGCGGAGAAGATGGGGTCAAGCGTGTGGCCGGCGTAGTGGGTGGAGGTGTTCACCAGTTGCTTGAGTCCAAGGTTGTCGAGGTTGTCGAGCAGGGTGGTGGTGTTGCTGTCGTTGTAGTTCTCCAGGTGGAAGTTCAGGTCTCCTAGGAGGATGTAGTCTGGTGAGGCGAGGGCGTGCGGGCTGATGAAGTCGGTGATGGCTTCACTGAATTGTGTGCGTGAGCCCGGGGGTCTGTAGATGAGGGTTCCCCCGAGGGTGGTCTTGGGGTCGGTGTGGATCTGGAAGTGTAGGTGTTCGGCAGCGGTGAGGGTGTCTTCGGAGTTGGTTGTGACGCTGATGGTGTTCCTGTAGATGATGGCGATACCTCCTCCGGTTTGGTAGACGCTGTCCTTCCAGGTGATCTTGTAGCCGTCCGGGATGGCTATGGCGATGTCGGGGGCTCAGGAGATGTTCATCCAGGTTTCCGTGAGGAGGGCGACGTCCAGCGCTGTTGTATCGAGGAGGTACCAGAGTTCGATGGCATGTTTGTGGACGGAGCGGGTGTTGAGGAGGATGCACTTGAGGTGGTAGTTGTTGTTGCTTGGTCCGGAGGGTGGGGTGCTGGTTCGGAGGCAGGTGAATTTGCAGGCTTGGCAGGTGAAGGGTCCGTGGGTGCGTTTCGGGGTGGCTCGGTAGAAGGCGGGCAGTCGGCCGTTGTTGAGTGCGTGGAAGGCGGTGGGGTCGTATCTCAGGCGGGTCGTTTGGCTACGGCGGGGGCCAGGTGTTCTGGCGCTGGGCACGGTACAGGCACGGACGGGTGCAGACGGGCTTGCCTTAGGCGCGCCTGCGGCGCGCCAGCATGAGGGGAGGAGGGAGGGGGGAGCAGCTGGGAGGCGGGAGCGGGGTGGCGAACGGGAAGCCGGGGGGCGGGGACGCAGCGGCGGGTGGTGCCACAGAGTGCAAGGGGGCACAGGGGGAGGAGAAGAGTCACAAGCAGGCAGCAGGAGCCCAAATGGAAGTAAAACTAAATAAAACAGGCAAAAGCAATACACAGCACAACAGAACAAAACAAACCAGTCCGCAGTGGTGGGGCAGCGGACAATGCAGAGTTCGGAGAGCGAGGCAGCAGCGGCACACAGGGGGTCTGTGCGGTGGCAGACAGAGCGACCTACCTGGTCACAGGGTCAAGGGTCGCTGTCCTCACCACCGCGCGGCCTCCATATGAGGGGAAGAGGGAGGGAGGAGCAGCTGGGAGGCAGGAGCAAGGCGGCAAATGGGAGGCAGGAGCGGGGCGGCAAATGGGGAGCCGGGGGGCGGGGCCGCAGGGGACACAGCGGCGGGAGGTGACACAGAGTGCAAGTGGGTACAGGGGGAGGAGAAGAGTCACAAGGGGGCAGCAGGAGCCCAAAAGGAAATAAAACTAAATAAAACAGGCAAAAGCAATACACAGCACAACAGAACAAAAGAAACCAGTCCGCAGTGGTGGGGCAGCGGACAAAGCAGAGCTCAGAGAGTGAGGCAGCAGCGGCACACAGGGGGTCTGCACCGTGGCAGAGGGAGCGACCTACCTGTTCACAGGGTCAAGGGTCCATGTCCTCACCACCGCAGGGCCTCCATATGAGGGGAAGAGGGAGGGAGGAGCAGCTAGGAGACGGGAGCGGGGCGGCGAATGGGGAGCCAGGGGCAGAGCCGCAGGGGACACAGCGGCGGGAGGTGACACAGAATGCAAGGGGCACAGGGGGAGGAGAAGAGTCATAAGCGGGCAGCAGGAGCCCAAAAGGAAATAAAACTAAATAAAACAGGCAAAAGCAATACACAGCACAACAGAACAAAACAAACCAATCCGCAGTGGTGGGGCAGCGGACAACGCAGAGCTCGGAGAGCGAGGCAGCAGCGGCACACAGGGGGTCTGCGCGGTGGCAGAGGGAGCGACCTACCTGGTCACAGGGTCAAAGGGTCCCTGTCCTCACCACCGCGCGGCCTCCATATGAGGGGAAGAGGGAGGGAGGAGCAGCTGGGAGGCGGGAGTGGGGCAGCGAATGGGGAGCCGGGGGGCGGGGCCGCAGGAGACGCAGCGGCGGGAGGAGACACAGAATGCAAGGGGGCACAGGGGGAGGAGAAGAGTCACAAGCGGGCAGCAGGAGCCCAAAAGGAAATAAAACTAAATGAAACAGGCAAAAGCAATACACAGCAACAGAACAAAACAAACCAGTCGGCAGTGGTGGGGCAGCGGACAATGCAGAGCTCGGAGAGCGAGGCAGCAGCGGCACACAGGGGGTCTGCGCGGTGGCAGAGGGAGCGACCTACCTGGTCACAGGAACACCCTCTACGCCGGGATCATCAAGCAACTCCCTAAAAGGCTGCAGAACATACAGAGCTTGGCAGTCAGACTCAACGTCAACCTTCCATACAGAATTCAGATTACACCACACCTCAGGGAACTACACTGGCTCTCAATACACAAATGTACTCAATTCAAACTCTTCACACATGCATTCAAGGCACTCCTCAACTCAGGCCGCACCTACCTGAACAGTTGCATTTCCTTCCACCAATCATCCAGACACCTCTGCTCTGCAGGATTTACAACCATCACACACATACGCAGAATCAGATCAGGTGGATGAGCGTTCTATTACCTCACTCCTAAAGCGTGGAATGACTTCCTTCTCCAAATCAGATCCTCCTTCTTCTTCTTTAATTCCGCAAGAAGCTGAAGCTCTGGCTTTTCAATGACTCAACCTTCCATAGTTAGTACTAGAACACACACCTACTCAGCACCAGGATACCCTTGCGTGGTATAGTGTAATTTACAAATACACCTAACATAACAACATAACATAATCCTCCTATACTATTGGTAATTACAAGTAATGTTATTGTTCAATAGGGTGATTGTTTCTGCTATTCAAGATAAGCATTTAAAGCATGACGGGGTAATCATTAACACAGATTTTCAAGTTTATGAGATGCTGAGGCCTTGGTGTTTCCCACTCTGCCCATAAGCCTATTGTAAAAAGGTACCATGTTTTCCTAGCACAACAGCTAGTGATTCCACAGTGCTCCTTTAATGCCCATTCTCTTTTTCAGGATTTTGAGAAAGGTATCGTGATCAAAGTATCAATGCCTGTAGATACGTGAAGGAGTACTAGTAAACAGAATTTTCGTTCAAACCATGTAACAATCATGGAAGGTATTGCCAGAAATGTGTCATTGTCATCCACGATAGCCAAAATGTTGGTTCTAAATGTGAGGCCATGCTGGAACATAAAACAATTAAACATTGCTTATAACATTATTGTGAGGCTATCACATGCTGATATGTTCATTTTTTTGAGTCCGGGCTATATAGCGCCTGCCATATTTAGAAGAGATGTGTTGTGTTCTATCTGTGGCCTAAAAGATGCCAATCTTCTACAATTGGTAAACTTCAACATTACTCTCATTGTCTTTCATGCCATTTATTATGACATGCGGATGACATGCCCTCTTCTTGAGTTTGACCCTCCCATAACGCATGGACCAAGTACATGTCTCATTACACTGCCGGTATGCGTAGCTATTTTTTCTTTGTTTTCAAGCATTCCATAGGCGTACTTGTGTTTTCAGGCATCTCCATTGTACACATACACACAACCACTAAAATGCATGCGCATGTACATAAACAAATTCATTTTTAAAAAAAATGCTTTTATTAATAGAGTGCATGGCAGACAGATAGACATTAATTACATTCTCTGTGTAGTGTGTGTAATGTAAATGCTCTGGCACCCTACACTAGCATGAGTGGCAACGGCGCTATAAAATGAACTAAACGCATTTAAGAGAGAGTGGTTATGGAGATCTGAGGGGCACTGGTAAACGGTGGTAGTGAGGGAATTCGTAACTGAGGTGCCAACCAACATTACGCTCTAATGTATGCCTTGCAGTTTTTATGCAACTCTTTGGTGGCAGTTAATGGCTCACGGTTTTATTTTAGGATTATAATTGATAATTTTAGTCACAAAAGGAGCTCTCTGGAAAAAAATCCCGTAACCCACCGACCTATTTATATTATATGCGCTTTGTGATCTGAATAATACAAGTTCTTTGCAGCAGGCACATTAACACTTGGCGCTACCTTGCCACGAGTCAAAACTTCCACTAGACAAACTTACGATCTCTTTCTAAGAAGAACATTAATCACAAGAGTGATCTTTGTGTTTATATTGTTGCCTGTACATTTTGGAGGCAAGGAATGCGGCAGCAGTTGCTTTTAAATCCACACAATACTTCCAAATAGGATGCTGCACCCGAAGTCAGCGCCCGGTGCGTTTGCACCGGTCGCACTGCCCTAGAGCCGGGCCTGTTTCTATGCATCATGTATGCATTCTGCATCGCACATAGAAAGAGAAATATGCCTCTGTGGATTGTTATTTTTTCTCCACGACGGTGTCACTACCTGCACACAAACAACCTTGCCTGTAACGCGGTTGCCTGCAGTGGCACTAGGTAACCAACTGTGTGCCAGCACAGGGAGAAAGTTAAAGTGCGCAATATCTTAGTAGATATGGTGCTTTTCAGGTATCACCTGTTCATGCAATGCAGAGCTGCAACTCTGCTTGCTGAAGTGCGTTCTGTGAACTTTTCGAAAATATGGTCCTAGATTCCCATACAACATTTTATGTAGTTTTATCAGTAAAACAATGCGCAAAGTTAGTAAATGTAAATGTATTGCGACTTATATAGCGCACGTATCACCCGAAGGCATCAAGGCGCTTGCTTAGGGAACCCGTCCTGGTATTCCCCTGTGAGATACCCCGGCAGGGTATCCACAAGGTGAAAGCCAGGCATCCCACCACGAGGGGCCGTAGTGGAGATTAAGCAAGCTATTGCCCAGAGTCGCAGAGTGTGACCCCGTGAGTTGAGTAGGCACCGGAGCGAGAATTGTCGAGTCCGTGGAATTTTTGAGCCCGAGTCCCGCCGAGGCGGGGAATCGAACCCTGGTCCACGGCCAATCTCAGCTTCCGGGTCTGCCGCCTCTAACCACTGAGCCACGCTTCTCCACCATTCCAATGAATATTTGCTCTTTGTAAATGACAATGAGCTACAATACCATGCTTTAGTAATATATTTGCGACAGAGTTACCCAAATTTTCCACCAGCTACATACTGTACCTTTACTGCTCTCTTGCTGAAGGGGTGCGGCTCATTTGCCACACTTATTCTTTGTACAACTCTTGGACTTTTCACAGCCCCTACGAGTTTAGAAATATACTGATGACGGAATCAACCCCACTTTGAAAATCATTCCAGCAACACTGGGTTTGAGCTGAATGACTGATATTATCCTTATCCCAGTGGAGGTTGAAGTCTTCTAGGAAACTTTGTTCACATGAATTGAAGAGTTGGCCCATGCAGTATTGAATAAATGCTTCCAATAACTGCTTCAAAGCTGCCAGACATCGGTAAAGAATGTTCATTCTCATAGGTTTGGTTGTTATTTTATGATCTCAACTGTAAAGCACTGGAAGAGGAGGGGTTTAGTGAGTTGGAAACTTTGCATTCTTTGTGTAAGAGTGTGACCCCCTCACCCTACTCTTTCAGATCTGTTAAAATGAGTAATATTGTACCCTATAGGGACAAAGAAATCAAACATTGGTGTGGATGTTGGACTTAGCTATAATTGTGTCAGAGCGAGCACATAATGGTCTTAATCCAGGATGAAGGCGGAACAGCTATGGTGTCAGAAGCTGCAAACTTATCATTTAAAAGTGAAGAATTGATGTGATAAAGGAGTGTTGGCTTACAAGTATGGTAGAGGGGGCTATTTCTTGAGAGTTGAAGGCTGTCTGGGGGAGGGGCATAGATAGGCCAGTGATCATTATCCGGTCTCTAACAGTGCAGGGCTGGGGTAGTTTAAGGTTTTGACCTCAACTGGTGGGGTTCAGACTGGTGCTAAAATGGCTGGGTCCAGATCCTGATGGGTGACTAGATATTGGTCAAGACATTTGGGGGATAGGAGGCAGTAATCTGACATTATCATTGTTATCTCTGTTTGTGATTAAACTCTGATTAGGACCCGATTGGTGACAAAGTGACTTTGGTGGGTTGTAGGGGTACAGTGTGGTAGAGCTAGCGGTATCATTGTCAACACTGATTCTGTATGAAGTGTATTTATACTCTGAGATATGGCTAGGTGATTATAAGGAAATGTGGGGGTATGATGTGGTGAGCTGTCATTACCATTGTAGTGCTGGTTGTGTTTGAGCTAATGTTTGACCCTCAGAGGGAGTAGTGATGAGGATTAGGGAAAAGTCATAGGTTTTGGCAAGCTTGAGGCAGTGAGTTGATTGTATCATTGTTAGTACAGGTTGTGACTGTATTACCTTTGTTACTGTCGCTTACAGAGTGTGAAACAATGTGATGTAGATGTGAAGGTTAATGTCAGAGGATTAGTTAATGTCAATGTTTTTTTAGATTGAGAAAAAGGTCTGTCCAAATGGTATGTTGTTTGTAAAAAAAATGTATATATGTTTTAATAGTGCCAAAGTTTATCGTCGATTGGAGCTTCAAGATTTGCACTCAAGGCTCTGTTTTGTGATGTTTCATTTTTTTTTAATTGAAATCCATCAAAAAAGTTTTATAAATGTATCCGTACAATTCATTCAAAATGTCAAATAATACAACTGGTCAACACCACAAACTAAGTCTAATACAGTACCGAAATCAAGATGGCCTAGGAAAAAAAGATTGTTAGAGACGAGATCCAGTATCATATCGACATTAAGGAAATTATAGCAAACGTTCCCATAATACATTGAAATGTACATGCAAGTGAATCTTATATATGTAACAATAAATAATCCTATTTCAAGATACAATACAACGTCGACTGCCTATTTTAAAATGAGCAAAAAAATCGATTATGATTTGGGTGTATTAAAATATGTTGAGATGTCAACATGTGTGCAGTAGATAATATTTCAACCCATAGAAGCAACTTCAAATACTTAACAATAAAAACGAAAGTGTCTATAGTGCAATAAAGTGCTAAGAGAGAGGTGTCCACAGTGCAGTCACGTCCAAGAAAGTGTGCAATTATATCAAGAGATGCAACCATGAATAAGATACCAGCATAATAAGAGTACCTCCTAAAATATAAGCTCTCGTTTAAAACTTAAATCAAAATAGGTCGCCCAGACATTCTCAAACTTCTTGATCCCACCAATTCACAGTGCATAGAGTCTCTCACTTTTTTTAGCCTGCTTCATTTCCCAAACCCACTCATCTTTTGTTGGTATAAGATCTGATCACCATCTCTGAAGCAGGAGTGACCTGGTAACTGCCATTGCGATATATAATAGTTTAACCACATTATCGGGAAAATGTAGAGGAGGGTCGTAACCAAAAACTTTCAGACGAATATTAGGATCTATTATGATTAAACATTCAGCTTCCAAATGATAAAAAATATAATGCCAGAACCCCTGGATCAAGGGTCACTGTGATATGATGTGTGTCCAATTGGCTGTAAGATGATGAGATGTTTCATTGTGGTTTTGGAAAGGCCACGCGGAAAGATTGTTTCTGAAGTGTTGCAACGTAAATACTGTAGTCTGATCTGATCTCTATTTTTGATTTACTGGCCAAGGCAGAATTTTGCTTAAATGTGCAGACCATGTTTCTATCCCCCTTGTTTCAAAAGGTTGTCATTTCAAAGCTTGATTACACTCAATCTGTGAGGAAGATACATGAAATTTCGAATAGCTAACAATGATATATGGTTTACACATAAATGTATTCGAGGCACCCATACATTTATAGTCAGACAAGACGTGCAACTCAATTGCAGCTTTTCATAGGAAATATAGCAACATAAAACGAGGTGTCTGATATGTCTGTGTCCTTTAAGGCCCCTGGGGGAAGTGAGATCTAGGGAGAGGTGAGGCGCCGCGGCCAGGGCGACTGACTCCGGAATCTGGGGATCACGGTTCGATCCCCGGCACCGGCGGCAGATTAGCCCAGCACCATGCGACTCTGGGCAATAGCTTGCTTAATCTTCCCTGACGGCCCCCAGCGCCTAGAGACCCTTACGGGTGATTGTGCGCTTTACAAATGTGGATTTAATTAATTAATTAATTGTAGATCGCAGACTAGTCTTCCCTTGGGATGCTACTTGCAAGGCAATAGCAGGCTTGGGCAGTATAGGTTAATATGGGTGGAAGGAAGGCTTAATTAGAAGCTATTAAAGGAGTCAGAAGGGGGGGGGGGTTCAGCCTCTGCCTCACTCCATGCACCATCGGGGAGGTTATTGTGTTAACCAAAGCCCACCCATCCACCCTACAGGTTATCGAGCATCGGGTGGTGTCATTTCCATCCAGCGTTTGCCAAGATAGGACAGATTGCAGGGCGTGGGCGGTATTTTGGGGGTTTGGAGAGTCACATGAGAGGATATCAACTCCTCGGTGGGGGAGAAAGGGAGCACAGGTAAAGAAGATGGTGTGAGGGAGTCATTGATCAGGTCAAAGTGTTTTATTAGAGTGTATTTCTTAGAGCAACAAAAGGATAGACTGTGTATATGGAAGGAGGCCGGAGACTGGAAGGGGGAAGAATGAAGCAAGGTATGAGGGGTTTGGGCTGGGTGAGGTGTGAATGGTTCAGGGAGAATTGGGAATGTTGTATTTATAAAGTTTTGATGTTATTGCCTTAAATATTGATAATGACTGTTTGATTTCTCTCCTATTAAATTGCCTTTTACGCTAAATTACATGCATGGCACTTGTTATGGCAGGATGCTTTTTGTGATGACTCTCCACGTGATGAAAGTATTTTCAGGGGGTAAGGGGGGAAAGTTGGTGTTGGTTCCTGCGGACAGGTTCCGTGACAAGTGGTTTAGAGTGAGCTGTCGGCTGACTCTAAAAAGCTGGGCCGATCATTGTAGAGTTTTAGCACCAGAAGAGAGTGTTCACATTTTACAGGCTACACCCCTGCTGTGTGAGAAATCACAGACAGAGCTGGATGGCTTCCCACGGGAAGAGCAATCAAACTTCACTCAGCATGTAATGTGTTTACTGTACACTTCAGTGTTCTTATTCAGAGGTTATGTAATCAGGAAATAGGCACCACTGAGAGCAGACAGGGTGGGTCAGCAAATATGTAATCAAACCTTGTACAACGAACTGCAGTACGTGTGATAGAGAGAACAAGCCTCGGTGCATGCACCAACCTGAGCTAATTGCAGCATAGGACAGAGACCTTGGGGAAGTTCACCACATCTAGAAAGTCATTGCCATTATTTTTAGCATCATGTTTAATGTTGCGGAACACAGGGTAAAGCCCGTTCTGCTCCATTTTGCATGCAAAACTGCCATGTCTCCCAGCTGAAGCCAGCACACTTTATTCTGAAATTCTGCAGTGCATTTCAATAAAGTCTCTGCTGTATTTTCAGTTACATTAATGTATAAAAAAGAAATTAACTACAACATTTGTTTATATATTAAAGTCTTTCAAACCACAGAAAAGATTGTTTTCCGTTGAAGCAGTCCCAATTTGGTACTTTCACTGACCGCACTTGGATGCTGTCCACAAGTTTGGTTGGACATGCACAGCTAGTTACCAATTACTGATGACTGTAATAGTCAGAAAGGAACTGATCTAAAAATGATTGAATTAGGGAGGCAATCAGACTCAAAATACCATGCTAGAAAATTAACTACTGACAAATCACTAAGATAATTGAGAAGAGAACTATTATAATGTTATTTTCGAAACAGAAATACATTACAAAAATAATCGTGAGAAGAAAGGAATGCCTCGTGATGAAAACTGTAAATTGAACGTTTTCTCAATGAGGAAATACGTATTTTCTTCACTGGAGAAAGGTCTTTTCCCTCATGCACACGAATTTTGGAAATGTCCTTTCCGGTTCTGAAAAGTGAGTTAAGCACTCTCTTGAAAGGATTAAGGGTCTGTAATAAGAAAAGTCTAGTTGCAAATAGTGGATGCAAAATTCATACAGTTTTTATGCGACTTTTCTACCATTTTGTGATGCATTAATAGTAATAGGTCACGTTGCGAAGTGCCCATTTGCAGAGGGTCACAGAACAACTCGCCTAATCAAAATCAATTACACAGGTTGCGGTTTTCAGGCCCTTGTAATTTACTATGAATTTAGGAATGGTGGCATGAAAGGGACAGCACACATTTATCCCTGCTTTCCCAATCCCAGGCAGGAAACACTTATTATGTTTGTAAAGCATCCTTTCTACCTTAAAGGAATATGTGCAGCTTTAATAATATGTGGTTGAAATGTGCACTTTCTATAGGGTCCCCCCAGATTAATGCCTTTTTTCGCTGAACCTCATTCAATCAATCAGGCGTTTGTCCTGTAAGGATCTCTAGGTGCTAGGGTTAGGTGGGTGCAGGTTCCAGTCCATCAAGAAGGGGCTCTGTCGAAGAGCCATGTTTTGAGGTTTCTTGCGAAGATCGGGAGCGATGTTGTCTGTCTGAGGTGGAGCGGAATGGCGTTCCAGGCTTTGGCCGTGAGGAAGGAGAAGGAGCGGCTTCTTGATCTGGTCTTTCAGGTGCAGGGGAACATGGTGTAGGAGAGCTGGGCTGATCGTAGGGTCCTTTGGGGTGCGTGGAATTTATGTCGGCAGTTAAGGTATGCTGGTACGGTGTCGTGTAGGATCTTGTGTGCGTGGGTGAGTATCTTGAAGGTGATTCTAGCCTCGACGGGGACCCAGTGGAGTGTGTGCAGGTGCTGGGAGATGTGGCAGTTTTGGCAGGTTGCGGACCAGTCTTGCGGCGGCGTTCTGGATGTTCTGTAGCTTGTGGGTGAGGTTGTTGTTGATTCTGGAATAGAGTGCTTGCCGTAATCGAGTCTGCTGGTGACCAGGGCATGATGGTCTTTCTGTGCTCGAGGGGATCTGTTTTTGTTGGCAATAGGACTCATCACACCTTACTCCTGCTAGCCTGATGAAAAAAACTTGTTTGCTCCATTTTAAATTCTACCTAAATGGCACATTCATTTTACTTATAAGTCTCTAGTATATGGAACTACATGTACCTAGGGTCTGTAAATTAAATGCTACTAGTGGGCTGCAGCACTCATTACATGATCCATTAAAACACACTTTAAAACATGTCTCCAGGCCTGCCAGTGATCAGATTTAAACTGTCTTTCGACCTCACACAACAAACCTTTTTCCATGCCTAAACCTTTTTTTTTACAACTTGTATGTCACCCCCTGAGGTATGGCAGGTCACAGGATATTTAGAAAGTAGGACATATATAATGTATGTTTTACAGGTGCTAGCAGTGAAAACCTACAATACTGTGGCAAGGCTATCTCTACCACAGATGGTGTACATTACTACTTTGAATAAGTGCTAAATCAGTGCTAAATACAGTTTGAATTGAGAGCAGCTAGAAAAATTATTCAAGGACTGATTTTATAATAATTTTAAATCCAAACTAATTCAACTTTGTGGACAAGTTGGATTTTATATTACTATTTTGGAATTAGACTTTTGAAAAGTTGTCATTTACCTGCCTTAAATAAAAAAAGGCTTTCCTGCCAGTGTCTGGCTGTCACCTGACCACTGATGGCTCCCCTCTGGTGAAATATGTATTGCGACAGACAGTAAACAAAGGGCCCTGGGAGTGAGGAGGGGGACTCCTATCTTGACAGAATGGCTTTAGTGGCTGTGCCGAGATCCCTCCCTGTGCTTCAAAGGATGCCTACCTTGACACTGGCCAATGAAGCTCACACATAGGTCTGCCTCCCCTTTGGCTCTCCATTCAGGATGGCACAAAACCCAGTGGGGAGAGAAACTGTCCAGAACTGGTTTAAGGGTGGATAAAGGTTTGCAGACGACCAATGGGCTGACACTGAGGATAAAAGTGGATCCCACAGACCTCTCCTCAGAATACTGAACTTGCGAAGATCAGAGGAAGGACTATAGTGCTGTCTGAAACCTGAAGGATGTCTGGATCTGCTTACTTTGAACCTACAACCCTAGACTTGACTCCAATGGTCAGTTGGCTGACCTCCTCTTAAAGCTACAGACACACAACGAACTTCCAGAGGCTCTTTACCAGAAACTGTCCAACACCAACTGAACTTGCCTTGGAACCAGCTGCTGGCTGAAGGAGAAAGTGAGTCCTAACCCCCAAGTAGTGCTCCCCCATCCCCACACCCCACGGTCCTAGACCCTTGGCTGGTGTTAGAGTGTACTACTGCTGTACACAAACAGCAAGTTCTGTGATTCGAACTTTTTCTGCGTGGATAACCCATAGAGACCTGGGTAATAGTTGAACCTAAAGCCGTCGAATTCCAATCGCAAGTCTGCTTAGACTTGCTGGTTTGCCCGGAGGAAGGAGATTTGATTTCAAGAAAAGTTTCTACATCTGAACTTAGAAGGCTTCACCCAGACTAACTCTGAACCAAAGGCAATTGAAGTTGAGGCCTTCCTGGGCATGGACTACCGCACCCTTACCCTGACGACGACTCATCGACAACCACTTTACCTCCATAAACGTTTCTAAGTCAGCAGGTAACATTTTCACCGGGATGTACCTGGTTCCAGTATCCGATCCACACTCTATTTCGGTCGGCCTTAACTTTTGACTTTGACCCAGTCTAGCTTAACCAGAAAACCACAGTTGGCGCTTTGTGCTTTTTGGCACTATATATATATATTTTTATCTTTTCATTGCAATAAAAAAACATGATAGCAGTGGGATAGTTCCTACAGTCGGAGGAGTGTGGTACATCAAATATAACATAGAATCATAGGAACAAGGACCTCCCTTCATACATTTCCCAAACGTGTGACACTATTCTTCCCAACTCGTGGGGTAGGACTTCCTTCTAGGCTGTCAGTGTTCTGGTTGTGCAGGTCCCTGGATGGGTGAACAGGGCATCCCCCTAGAGGTGTTCTAATTTACCCAGATCTTAGACCATTTCTGGGGGCATTACCTACTCTCATAGGTAACCAATTCCGCTTGCATGCACAAATCCATATCTGCCTCCCATTCTCTCAAGGACGGCCTAGAATCTGCTCTCCATTTTCTTGCTATTTTTCGTTTTGCGACACTGAGGCCCATTGTAACCCATAATCTTTCCCCAGCAGTGAGATCTGTTGCTTCCCATATATTCAGCAGGCAAAGTTGGGGAGAGGCTTCAATATTTTCTGTACATAGAGTCATCATGCATGACATCACTTCCCTCAATAATCTTGAACCACAGGATAGTCCCACACCATATGAAAAAGGTGCCTTCAGGTCCACAGCCTTTGGTGCCTTGCGACAAGGTCATTTTCCCCACTTTAACCAGAGTAGTGCAAGCAAAATATATTCTGGGTAGGATTTTCAATTGCACCAATCGAAAACGTGAGTGTATGGCAAACTATCTGGGAGAAGCGATCGCCTCCAACCACACCTCATCATCCATACGTCCCAGATCTTCCCTCCATCTCTCTCTAAGTTTCACTAAGGTATTTGGGGAGTTATTCTGTATTTTCTGGTATATTTATGCCACTGCTTTCTTTGGCAAATAATCAGCTATCAGTCTGTTCTCCAATGGGGATAATTCAGGAATCGCGCTCTCCTATGGAATGGACCGCCGCAGTGCGTGACTTATCTGGTGGTAGAGAAATATTTCAGGGGGTGCCATCTCATATTCCTGCTGTAATTCAATAAAGGGTTTCACCTCTCCATTAGTCCATAAGTCATCTACCTGTGAGAGACCTATGAGGTGCCATTTATCAAAGCCGCGGTATTCCGCTAATAGGCATAATTGTATTGTGTCCCACAGTGGTGTAGCACCGGGACACTCCTGTAGGAGTAGCTGTGCGCTTTACAAGTACTGATCATTCATTCATTCATTCATTCATGTGATTTTATTGCACCACCCTAGCATCACCAGTGTCATCTGCCAGATTTTAAGTGTCACGGAGGTTCAGGTGTTGAATGGTATGTTACATTTTGCCCTATATATTGCTCTGAGGTAGCCTCCAGTTGGCATATTATGTCTGTCCATTCGATAGGATGGATCGTCATGTGGCCAATGGACCCAATGATTAACTACTGTCAATTGTGCTGCCCTATAGTAGTCTTGGAGTAAGGGCCGGCTCTAGGGCGGTGCGATCGGTGCGACCGCTCAGAGCGTTGATTTGGGATGGGGGCATCTTACTTGAAAATATGTATTAACATTTTAAAAGCACCTGCTGCCTCATTTCTGGATTCCAGCAACTTTCAAACATCAATTAAAATGTCAAGAGAAGTCCAGTGAATATTCGTCTTCCTGGAAAGAGACCGGAGGTTTGTCTAGTGGAAGTTTTGACTCATCCTAAGGTAGCGCAGAGGGTTAAAATGCCTGCTGCTAAGAACGTGTACCATGCGGATAACGAAGTGCATATAATGTAAATAGGTCAGTGGGTTATTGCTTCTGTAAGAAAGCTCCTTTAGTTACTTTTCGTTTATAAGTCAAAATCTTAATATAGAACATTGCACTATTAACTATCACCCTAAAGCTGCTGCAAACTGTAAGGTATGTGTTAGAACTATATGTTTTTTTTGCCCAGTCTTTCATTATCCTAATCTTGTGAGAAAAGGTTCATTTGGGTAGAAAACAATTCTTATTATGAAAGAGAACCCCTAACAATGATACGTTTTAAATTCTAAATTTGAGCCTTTCCTCAATAAGAACTTTAAACTATATTGCCTACCAATATCGACATGTCACACCTACACTACACCTTGTAGTACAATCTGATGTAACATTTCCTATACACTGATTTACACACATATGATTATCTATGTGCAATGTGCGTGTGGTGTAAACAGCTCTGACACCTTACACTGGTATGAGTGGTGCTATAAAAATAAATGGATCTGAGAGACAGTGGTTATAGTGGTTATGGAGACTTGAGAGGCATTGCTAAAGGGTGCTAGTGAGGGAATTCGTGGGAGAGGTAGTCATTGGGGGGGAGCACCAATAGACATTGTCGCACAGGGCACCACCAGCACTAAAGCCGACCCTGATTGGAGTACCAGTAGTCTAATTACACCTTCATACCAGCTCTTTGTCAATTTTTGAAAAGCTATTCTCTGGATTTTCCCATCCCGAAGGAGTGTTCTCATTGCTGCTTCTACTGCTTGAAAATATGTGCTTGGGACCAGATATTGTGCTTTGTGAATTATATATAGAAATTGGCGTAGTGCCATCATCTTATAAAGAGAAGCCTTTCCCAGCAATGTCAGGGGTAGGGCCCTCCAGTGTTGTACGTCATCAAAAAGCCGTCGCAGGGGAGGGTCTAGATTGAGGTTATGAAAGACAGTGGGGTCCCTGGTAATATAGAGACCCATGTATTGGAACCTTTATGTCACCACCTTGGCTACTTAGGACCGAGGAATACGTGGGTTGTCACAGTTCAGGATAAATATCACAGATTTATCCCAATTGGTGGTGTAGCTCGAATATTTTTGATATAGGACCAAAATGTGAAGTGGCCTATGTAGTGAGGATTAGGGGCTTGCCATGTAGAGAAGGATGTCATCAGCATATAGGGAAATCCGGTCTTCCCAACCTTTAAACTATTTTAATCCCCTAACCAGGGGGTCTCCTGTGACCCAAACCACCATGGATTCTAGAGCCAAAGCGAAAATTAATGGAGAGAGGGGGCAGCCCTGTCTCATGCCTCTCTGCAAGGTAAATACCACCGATTTGCCTCAGTGTACCATTACTTGTGCCAAAGGGTCTGTGTAGAGGACGCGAATCCCTTTGGCACTAATTTGAACTCAAAATTTTAAAAATCATATTTCTGATTCTACATGCTGGATTTTTGTTGTTGTGGTGTCATTTTATTTATTAAACTGCACTCTGTTTTTCTAAGTTGGTTTAGGATTTTACTTGTGTTATTACTGGTTGAGAGCTGTATTAACACCTTAGTCTAAATTAAGCATGACTGCTTGTGCCAAACTATCAGATCGTTAAGCATAGGTTAATTTAGTGACTTTAGTGGTTCACCCTTACAAGGATTATGATTAATGTTTAAGGTGGGTTCTTACCTCCCTCAACTAATACTCCAATTTCTTACAATAAGTCTCCCATTTGGGAAGATATTGGAAGGTGCAAACAGTTGTCTAGGGCCACCTGACACGATTCTCAGAGGGGAAATTGTCCCAAGGGGAATGCATTCCCTTTGCAAATCAGATTTTTGCACATAACAGTAAGTTTATTAATATTGGTATATACCAAAGTACATTGAAAATAGTTATAATTACTTTCTAATTTGTAGGTTATTGTGCTGTTGTTCCTCCACTACTGCAAGTTTGCGTCGAAGGGAGTGAAGTAGCAGGGATAAGGTGACTGAGTTTGCTGTGTGGGGCATTCTGGGAAGGGTTCATTATTCAGGCTCTTTTTCCTACAACACAGATGTGGAAAACAAATCACTATGTTTCCAGCGGCAAACATTATACTCTAAATATTGCAGATATAGTATTGACTTTCAATCTATCCCTCCACCATGTTTAGGGTATGCTGTCATCAACAAAGTAAGGAAAATGCAGCGGAGGCAGCAGATGGATTATGGACTTTCGGACGTCAAACAACCAAATTCTAAATTGGAATGCTGAACCTCCATGGCAGGTGCCAGTTGAACAGATGCTTTTTCGGTGTCAGTCTGCTTCCGCCAAACTCTAAACCAAGCATTCTTTTGAAAGTGGATCTATTTTCATGAGGAGCGAAATAATATTGATGCTGGACTTCTTCATAATCTAAAAAAATATGTGTACATCAAACCCTCCTGTCTAACACTCACGCGTTGGAATCTTACGTGAAAAAAATCACACATCTTTGCCTTTCACCTCCTGTGCACTCTTCCAACAGTAGTGTTGACCTGTTAGCCTCTCACCTGGTTCCTCCTTGCTTCTTTGATTCTCTTTTATGCTAGTCCTTTTTTCTCCAACCATTAGTACTGGGGTTAGGTAAACACTCAACAAAGACCTGAAATAAACAATAAAAATGAAATAGCTCTTTCTGTGTAGTGTTTAAGAAGGTCGGAACATATTATCAAGACAGGTAACACAATTATCGCCGCTTTAGCGGCAGAAAACTGCCGCTAAAATGGCGATAATGGGCTTGATAATATGCTCTATGGAATTCCAATTGAAGTCGATGTTAGATGTCCTTCACAGCTAACATGGGCTTCAATTGGAATTCCATAGAGCATATTATCAAGCCCATTATCACTGTTTTAGCGGCAGTTTTCTGCGGCTAAATCGGCAATAATTTTATTGCCTGTCTTGATAATATGCCCCTTAATTCGAATATCTACTGGTGCGGTTTCTTATTATTTCAAGTAAGTGAGTCTACAGAAAGGGAAAGCATAGTTAAACTCAAACAGGAAAGCTTAGTGGTCAGAATAGACCTTTGAGGCAAAGGCATCAGCAACATTAGCTCAAAGGTGAGTCCATCTAAACCTTCCAGGACATACAAACATGAAAACTAGAACTACTGCATTAAGAGATCATTTAAGGTTTGGTGGTCCCAAACTATAAGTTCCACACCTCGTTTTGTGGTTTGTGACCGACTGAGTTTTAGATGGCAAAAACTCAACTAAATCAAATGTGGGAAACCTTTAGGCAGCTGCCAACTGATTATATAGCCATTGGCAGTGTAGCATTGAAATGCCCATTCAATTTAAGATGGGCTTCTTAAATGGATTTTCCCTGCCCTATCTGCCATGTAGGCATGCTGATCTAAGTAAACATGAAATATCCTCATGCTCATTGCGCAGCATGAAAACTCCATGGCCCACATGCATCAAGCATTTTTGCAGTCGCAGACGGTGCGATTCCTTAAAATCGGCCGTTTGCGAATGCAAAAGTGCTTGTTGGGATGCATCATGCCATTTTAGAAGTCGCATCTTTTTTACGATTTCTAAAATTGCATTAGCATTTAAGAAATCGCAATTGTGCGATTTCTTAAATGCTATGCATCATTGTAGAAAAATATTCTTTTTTTAAAATTGGAAGTGCAAATTACCACGAAGTTCAACTTCGTGGTAAATTGCGAAATTGATTAAATATGCACAAAAATGCATTTTTTAAACTGTAAAGTTACACACACACATGTCCTTAGGACATGTGTGTATGTAACTTATGCTGAAAAGTACATTTCAGGGGTGCATGGGGGGGTCCTTTGGACCCCCCCCTGCACCCATGAAATTTCTAAGTGCCACTCGCAATTTCCATTGACTCCTATGGGCCTTTTGGCCCATAGGAATCAATGGAAATTGCGAAAATTAAGTTAAGAAATCGGTATTTCTTTGGAATTCGGTAAAAAATGCGATTTTTACCGAATCCCACAAGAATACCGAAAATATTGATGCATATCATTTTGCATTTCTTAATTTGCGATTCCTTATTTTTCGCAAATTAAGAAATGCAAAAAGACACAATGATGCATGTGGGCCCATGTGCCTCCAGCTTGTTGCATTTTTGGAATTTCATAAACAAACCTCCACTTCAAGGGTTTATTTCAGAGATATAATGATCAGAAGCTTTGAAGGTGGCCTTGACTGGAAGGCTAGCCTGGCTGCAATTTCAAACAATGATTGGAAAACTTTAAGGGTGATAAACCTGCAACAGCTAAAGAGTTCGACAGTCACATGTAGGTTGTGCTCTCCTCCAACCACTGGTTGCCCTTAGCCATATAATTTAAAGGGATGTACGTCATTACGACGCACACTTTTACAACGCGTTCCATTACAACGCGGTTGTAACAACGCAAGTGGTTACAACGACTTGCGTTGGGGGGGGCGCAAATTAAAAAATTTTAATTTACTATTCCAACACCAGCCCCCGTGGATAGTAGGGAAGGTGTTGGGATAGTAAATTAAATGATTTACTATCCTTGAGCGCCCCCCAGCGCAATTCGTTGTAACAACTTTCGTTGTTATATCCGCGTCGTAATGGAACGGCATTGTAACGGTTGCGTTGTAAACGTCGCATACCAATTTAAAGCAACAGGAACAAAAGAGGCACCAACCGAAACGATTTAGGGTAAGTTCATCCGTGGTTGTCCAATATGTAATTCAAGAAAAATGCTCCTTTTCAAATAGATTGTTATTCATACAAAATATTCGACAGGACATTACGAGAATCGTGTTTCACTCTTCAGCTGAAAGCTTCTTCAAGTCTGTAAAAATTACAAAAAAACAAGTATTTACTATAAAATAAACCCACATACATAATGCTTTGAAAAATACAATCCAAAATAGAAACACGAAACGTGTCACAATTTATCCACATACGGTGTAACTAGGCAATTTGATTACACTGAATAAAAGAATACCACAAATGAATGTACATTGAGTAGCCTTCTCCAGTATCAACATTATTACTCTAAAAGTAAACAGAAACATTACATAACTATCACAAATAAAGAAAGAGAAAAGAAATGGCAAGAACCATAAACAACTATACACACATTTCACCATTTCACATTTCACCTCGTGGAGAAAGACTCACCGCCTACAGACTCTCTTTCTGTTCCTGCCACTGATTCCCGCTACAGGTGTAGCACAGCCTTCCAGCTAAAGCCCCGCTGAGCGACTGGGAGCGCGAGGCCGCAGAGGAGGACGAGGCGCCGGCCCCAGGACTGCGAGGACCAGCATTCACCATCTCCAGCTGGTCCTCTTCCTGTGAGAGCCGCGCCCCCTTCCAGTGCCCCGCCCCCAGCGAAGCGCTACAACTTCTCGCGACACCCGCTGCGCGAGACGCGCGCGGGACGCAGCCCGGGCGAAGCCCGGGCCAAGGGCGGGCCCGTTGTTGCCCGTTGGTGCCCGATAGAGACCGGACCGGGCCATCCCTCTTTCAACAACGACCCAGTGCTAAATAAGTATGCCGCCCAAAACAAGAAGTGCCTCCAAACCTAAATCCAAACACGCGCAGGAGGTAGCACAAGTAACTGGCCCCATCGACCTATTTATAACGCGGGTAAATGAGACTATTAACCAAAGTATAGCTCTAATGGAGAAGAGAGTATCATTAGATCTCATGAACGCACACGCAAAGCGATCTTCATTAGGCGCCATAGCAAACGCCGCCTCTCCAATTAACCTCAATACCCAAAATAGCTCCCTTCCCGTGACTCTAACAGCTCCAGACTTGAACACAGTACCATCGGTAGTCGACCTGTCGGTCACGCATTCAGAGTCGGAATTCTCCATAACATCGGATGACCTGGAAGCAACCCCCGACCTAGCTGCTTGCCAAACTAAGGGAGTTATCCAACCCACCGACAATTTGCTCCAGCAAGGTGAGAGAGAAGGAGCAATACCGAAAACCCGATTAATAAACAGTGGGGAAACACGTAGTCCAGTGGGTCAGGAACACACAACGACCCATTCAAACTCCTCAACGTCTAATAGCATACTACATATTTCCGAAATAACTCTTCCACACAAGGCAATCTCAAATGATAACACCTCTAACCAATGTAAGACATGCAGAATCACCTCACAAGTCCTCACCATAACCAAAGACCTACTATATCAACATTTAAAGACAATTCAGCTAAGTATCAGAAACCTTGAAGCCCAACTAACGATAATTTCGGCCACCCTTCTAGATTCTAATACTCGGATAGACATAAAGGGGCAGCGTAATACCTCGCACCCATCTAAAAAGCACAATCAATCACACACGCAGAAAACATCCAATCATCCAAACCCAATATCAATAGCGCAGAAGAACCCAAAACAAACCACCGCAACACCCAAACCCAACGTAAACACTCCTCACCTTCAGAAGGAGAAACCACATCCTAAAATAGCACAGCAAACAGTATCCACAGATACAACTGCAGTAGACAATTCACCCCTAATAGCAAATACAGATTACAGCAGAATCTGTCCAGAAAAGTCCGAATTCCATACATTGAATCCCCTGCCACCTCAAAAATCTTTCAAAAATACACCCAAAAACACACCAAAAAAACCTTCTATAATTAGACGCCCTGCCCATATGCCCCCGGAAGCTACTCCCTACACAATAGTTTTAACAGGAGTACCCGAGTTAACAGACGACACACCAGAAACTGCATGGTCATTAAAAAATAAGGCCATGCAGTGGCTTAGTATCAACAGACCCCTCGAATCCCATCTTTCGGGAGGGATCACCGCAGCCCGAAGGGTAGCCTGGATAGGCAAAACGAAAAAAACAATACGCGGTGACTGTATCATCGTAACCTGTAGAGACCCCGCAACTGTAGACCACATTTGCGCGTGGCCTCAACTCGATAAGAAAGGGGGAATAGATGCTTGCCACCTTTCATTCTTCTTCCCCCCAGCGAAACATCGCAATCTTCCACCCTGGGTATGGCACCAACATCCCAAAGATCCACGAAATCAGGACCCATGGCACCAAGTACCATGGAACCAGAAAGAATACCCGCATGATTACATAGCTGGGGGTGGACAAAGACAAAGAGAAAGGTATACAGAACGCCAAATTCCCTACTGGCAGGATAGACCCTATCAAGCATATGAAGGATGGCAGGGCTTCCCAACCCAAAATCGTTACGATTGCCTTGAAATGGTCGATTGACCTTTTCTGGACAAACCCTATAATCACAAAGCTGACACCACACAATACTATGTGTCTGATAATCAATATACAGCACGGCTAGAGTTGGCCCTTACACCTGAGACACCAACATCCCATCTAAACAACTTCAGGATTAGTATTCCCTCAGTAGAAGTAGATACCAGCCAGGGATTAAACATCGAGCTAGACGCAGCAAGCGAAGTCAACACCAACAACGTGTCAATAACCATTAACGCGAAAGATAAAGAGGCCACAAGCGTAGGTATAGCCTATTGGAACATCGCAGGCCTGACCGCAAAAATAACATGCCCTTCATGGTTGAATACCGCAAAGAGTTACCAAATCTTGTGCCTACAAGAGACCTGGCGCACAACCCCTCTCCATCTAGTGGGCTATAAGACCTTCTTTACCAAAGCAACGCCTAGTGCCATGGGAAGGCCTAAAGGTGGACTCACGATCTACTTCTCTAACACTGTTCCATTCACAGCGAAATTATTAAAGGAAACATCTATATTCCAAATCATTCAATTTACCCATCAGATAGCAGTAACGGAAAATACATTCATACTTGTAAACTATTACAACAATGCAGGTGCCTTAGAAAGCTGTTCCCATCTAGACGAAATGGTGGCATTTATATCTTCACTACAAAGCACAAATCTCAATGTAACACTCAACTACATATGGGGAGGCGATTTTAATCAAACCCTATGTCCAAATCATAAAAGTGGGAACTGTGGACTACAGAACGAATCAGGAAATCCCATCCCTCACTTTGTACATACCCCGGGTGGAAATAAGCTTAACGAAATCCTCTTCACATTGGACTTAGACTTCGTGAATGAACTAGTCAACCCGGTGCAGGAGTTTTTACCCACCTTCCACGGACGAGGCTGCATGACAACCATTGACTTTATCCTAGCCTCAAACACCTGTAAAGGCTTATTGAAAAACTATAAAGTAGGAACCAGTCCAATTAGCGACCACTACCCCCTGAGTGTGAAACTCCTCACGGGAAAAGTGGGTTCACTTCCAACAAAAGTCAGCTCTCTTGACCAACAATCATTGACCTTAAAAAAGAAGAACGGCTACACCATTAAATGGTCAAAGATCGATCCAGAAGAGACAACTCAAAAAATAATAGCAAAAACGCAACCATGGTTAATGAATTGCCTGTCCGCAGAGGCATCCCCCGAACTAATTATTACCTCCTTCAACAACATTCAAGGAGCAATTAGGGAAGAGCTATTCAAAAACACAGCAAACAAATCAAAACCCTCCACGACGAGATGGTTTGATTCTGACTGCCGAAAGGCCCTCACGTCTCTTAAAGAAGCCCTTCGACAAAAACCCAGAGATGTCCAACTCATTTCATACCGGCGGAAAAAGTATAATAACGCCCGGAAAAACCGTAGGCGACAGATGAAGCAAGACCTATGGCGCCAATTACACGAGAGTGCACTAAAAAAAGACAGTGTCACTTTCTGGCGGACAATAAGATCGCCTTTTCTAGAAAACATCACTGACCCCCATCACTTAGATGTGGCAATAACTGAGAATGACTGGGTCAATAATTTTACAAAAATCTTTGGCCCAACACCGGACACTCCCCAATTAGAAATCCAGGAGCAAGTAAAGAACAACTTCCATCCCATTAACCTACGTTTTACAGTTACCGAGGTCAGAAAGGCCATTAAAGCCTCAAAAACCGGCAAGGCTCCCGGCCCAGACGGGGTACCAATGGACTTGTTTTTACATAACAGCGACTACTGGTCACTAATAATCACCCGGGTAATGTCTGCAGTCACTGAAATCGGACTTCTTCCATCATGGTCAACATCTACCCTTCTGCCAATATTTAAGAAAGGGGACCGAAATGACCCCGCGTGCTACCGTCCAATCTCCCTTCTGGACTCCACGGGCAAGATCGCAGGTCGACTACTCCTGGACCGTTTACAATCCTGGGCCCAGGAAAACAACACCATCACAGACCTGCAATATGGTTTCCAGAAGGGGCTTGGGACGGTGGAACAGGCCTTAAACCTGATCCTCCTGGCCGGTAAATACACACGCGCGAAAGGAGGTAACATCTACCTGGTCTACGTAGACCTGAGCGCGGCTTTTGACTGCGTTCAGCACGCAAAGTTGTGGCAGACCCTGACTAGCCTCGGAGTGGATCCATCGTTACTAGCCTTCCTTAGGGAATTATATACCAACGCGGAAGGCCGAGTCCGCTATGGAACCGGCGGCGAACTATCACGCTCCTTCAAAATATCACGAGGAGTAAGGCAAGGGTGTGTACTGGCCCCCTTCCTGTTCAATCTATATACCAACGGGATTGAACAGGCTATGCTGGAAGGGAGCCAGGACCTTCCACAGATAGCACGCCGCCCGATACCCATCCTCCTGTATGCCGATGACTCGGTCATCCTGGCTCGGACACCTAATCAACTCCAACGACAGCTGAATAAATACGTGGCATTCATGGACTCCCTGGGTTTAAAAGTAAACATTAAAAAAACTTTCACAATGACCATCGGACCAAAACGGAGAGCCTCAAAACCCATATTCATTAATAATAACAAGCTGGAAACAACATCGATATACCCTTACCTGGGAATACTTGTGGAAGATACAATGACCTGGCACAAGGCAATTGAAGCCAGGAACCTCAACTTTCGGCGAGCAGTATCAGCATTAAGTGCTTTCTCCAGAAAACTCGGAAAACCAGCCCCAGCAGAATTGCTAACGATTTACTATGCAAAATGCCACAGCGTGGCCACGTATGGAGCAGGCATCTGGGGCCACGGACGCATTGATCAACTACAGGTAACGGAGAACGCTTTTATTAATTATATCCTAGCTCTTCCTCAAAGCTCCCCGACCCTATCAACACATCGGGAGCTGGGCATGGAATACATAATAGACACCATACGATGCCAGCCCCTTATACTCTGGCACCGCATATGGTGTAATCCGGAAAGCCACATAACACGTTCCCTTATCACTGAATGCCTCGGCCTAGCGCACTGGAGAAAAATACCGTGGCTCAATTATGTCCATAAACTCCTTAAAGATCTAGATCGTGAGCAATACTTCCTCGAACCACCATCAATAGAAGACATCTCTAGGAAACAGCTGAAAGAACTTTGCATGGGCCATTTAAGAGAGCTTCGCAACCAAGCTGAGATTATTAAAACAAAAAATGAAAAAATCCGCATATTGCAGCCAGGGAAACTGATACAGCCCTACCTGACGTTCTTTCTTTCGAATTATGAAAAATTCCTACTGACAAGATTACGGTTCGACCTTTTCTTCCGCACAGTTTCATTTCCTGAACTGAATAACTGGTCTCGAAACTTGATATGCTGCCCCTGTGATGGGGTTTCTAAACAATCAACGGTCCACGTCATCTTGTTTTGCAAATACTATAGACTAGCAAGGAAAAAATGGATTCTGCCGCTCCTACGTTCAAGCGGACTTAGACATACATATCCAGCACTCGCTTATCTTCAGACACCGAAAAACCCACATGAAGCGAAACTGATAGCGACCTTTTTAAAATCAGTAACAACAATTCGTCGTAAAACTGTTTTTTAACATTATAACTGTTTCAAGTAAATGATCTTTTCTCGTATTGTATTAATTAATGATTTTTATAAAAATGTACTTTTTATGATTATACTACTTTATAATCGAATAAAAGTTGGAAACACAAACACACCATTTCAAAGATATCAGAACATTAAAAACCCATTAGGCATTTAGAATAACACCATTCCATTAACCACATGCTATTTGTAGCATTTTTGATCTGTGACATTATAGCAGCATCACCTCTGACATAATTCTAATTCACATTTCTGCTTAATCAATTGGAATGGCAATACAGCGACACACTTGTTGAACTGTTATACAGGGCTAGCTGGTTGGTTATATAAGGCACTTCAGATATCTAATGAATCAATTCATGTGGAGGATGTTTATAAAGAAGCTCAATGATAACAACTGTACAATTTGAGGTTCTTGCTCATTATCAATAATCACTTTCTATTAGGAGTATCATATTTAGAGTTTGTAGCACCTATGCGTCTATATAAAAAAGGTAATTTTGTTTATGTACTTGAAAAATGTCAAATTTGCACTTATCCAAAATCATTCTTATTAATACCATGCTCATTGAACTATTTTGCACGATCTATTTATTGTTATTCCGATTAAATCAAGATGTAAATTTGCAAAATTTTTGTTTTTGAACTGGGTGTACTGGCAGAGAATGATTGAAATTCCGTGAAAAAGAAACACAGTATGGTGGCAGTCATATTGTTATGCCAAAAACTACGATTAGCAGTGTATACATAACAACAAACTAAAATAGGTCTCCACCTATTGTCATGCCAAGGTCTAATATTATTAGTTTTGTCCAAATTATGTAATTATTCGAGGCAAGCAAGTCTATTCTTACCAGTTCCAAAATGTTTCAGTTTGAAGGTATTCTAAGCAGTAATACCAGAAATAAAGCACCATCAAGAGGCATAACAACATTTCCGTATCTCACATATCCGAGCATAGAAATGCTTATCCATCATGTGCTTAAAACACATAAACGATCATTTATATTAAGCATTATCCCCCCCCCCCAAAAAAACACCATCATCATTCGAGCACAGCAATTCGTTAAACTACTTAGCCAGACAGTGAAAAGGTAAGGTCATGATGACCCAAAACACCAAGCCCTTCACTCACATCCACAAGTTCCCATTAGTCGAAACGCATATTATTGTTTTACAAATGAACGGTTGCCATATTGGACAGACCATGGATCAATAACATCATACTACCAGCTCAGGCGGGTGCCATCTTTGTCTAATCTTGAAATCATAATGGAGCATAAAAGCATTTTTGTATCCCAGATATCTAAACTGGGAAATACCCATACACCTCATGCTTTCTTAAAATAACGAAGGCAGTAAGTCATTCAAACAACATCCAGCACGGAAAAAGTAATCAAATAGAGAAAACAGATATACCTGTAAATTAGGAAATGCCTCTGGGCCCGCATGCATTGGACCTATGTGCTGACACCAATAATTAAACAAACAAATATATAGTCATCGGGACACCCTCGAGCGGCCAGCTCCCTTTCATTTATCACCATGGCTGCGCCCTAGCCGAGGTGGTGCGTGCCTATGTCACTCCCTTTTCAGTGAGCCCAGGTTGTTCACTTAATCCCATCCAAAGTTAGAAAGTTGAGGTAGCCATTACTTTGGCAAATACAGAGTCCTGCAGTCTCTGACTGGGTGCAGGGTTGGGTCTCAGTCTGTAACAGTGACCTCTCCCGCACATGGGGGCTGTTGATTCCTATCCTGCTCCCGCCTAAGGCCTGACTTCTTCAGTGGGGGCAGATGATTCCCATAGATCTCGCAGTGGGGCTGCCACCAGACCAGCCTGGTCCACTCGGGATATTATCTTTTACCGGCCTTTGGAACATGAGGACCATTGCGGTACACTTTGAAATGAAATGAAATGAAAATGTGTTTTATAAAGCGCATATAGCTGCCCAGAGGTGTCCAAGCGCTAAGGCTAACAGTGTATAGACAGCTGAGCTAGTGAACAGAAACAAAACAGAACTATTTATTAAACAGAAAAGTTTTCAAGTGCTTCCTAAAGGAAGTAAGATCTGAGTTGGACCTTAGATACAGAGGTAGACTGTTCCAAAGCCTGGCCGCTTTCAGGGAAAAGGAACGACCTCCTGATCTAGATCGTTTGACCTTGGGCACAACAGCACGTAAAGCGTTGGTAGACCGTAGCTGTCTGCTAGGGAGATAAGGGGTAATTAAGGGACCGCTAATCGCTGTGTCCGTTTCCCAGAATGACTGATGACTTTGTCATACAGTGAAAGGTGTTATGATAAGCCCTTTAGGAAGCGGTGCAACTTCCATTCACAGTTATTATTCTGATCTACAGCCACACGCAGAGCTTTGTTCAGTGTCTGCATGAACCGCTCTACCGAGCTGTTCACCTGGGGCCTCTGTGGTGTTATCTTCTGGTGCCGGATTCCCAGCGCCACTAGGTATTCCTTGAGCTCCACACCCTGAAAGGGGGACCAATTGTCAGTCCTGATCGTCTCGGGAATGCCATATGCCATGAGTGTCTTCTCCAGAAGTGGTTTAACATGAGCAAACGCTGTGGCCGACACCATCTCCACCACTGTGTACTTGGATCAGTTCTCGACCATAACCATGGCAAACCTTCAGTCCAGGTAGCTCCTTAAGTCTAGGTTAATTTTCTACTAGGTAGTGGTGGGGGGCATATTCGGTGATTACTAGGGCCGGTGCCATTGTGCTTCCCATGAGCTGACAAGTCTGGCATAGTCATACGGCCTCTTCAGTCCTGGTGTCTATGCCCAGGAACCACACCTTTCCCCTCATACTCACCTTGGTCTTCTCAGCACCTTGATGTCCCTCATGCACTAGGCCAATCATTTGGTTCTCCAGCAACTTTGCGATTATTATTCAGTGACCTCGCATCACTATTCCATAGAGCTCAGCACCTTTCAAACTCCACATGTGCAAGTGTCTCGTCTTTTCTTTGGGGTACCACTGATTTGCATCTTGGAGGAACAGTTTCCAAGAGTTGTTACTTATGCCCTCCTCCACTCTCCAAGCTCATAGTCTCCACAGTCACTTACCTGATGTCATTGAGCATCATTGCCCTGGGGCACTCAGTCATGGTCATAACACTTGCGAACTCTTCTGCACCCTCACTGACTCTACTTGTTATATCATACCACTTAGGAGGGCTTAGGATAGACAAAACTTACCGGGTTGCTGGCCCCGGTCGATAAACCACACTGAAACTGTATGGCAAAATTTGCACTGCTCATCGATCAATACTTTGGGGTGAAGGTGGGGCTGTCCGGCAAATAGGCTAACTGATAACTTGTGATCGGTTCTCACTTTGAAGTCTGGTCCATAGATGTATAGGAGAAAGTGATAGCAAGCCCATCTGATGGCAAAAGTTTCATGTTTAATTTATGCATGCTGTGCTTCAGTTGCTGTCAGTTCACGGCTTGTGAGCACCAGCGGAGCCCACACTCCTGGCTCCTGTTCCTGTGTCAGGACGGCCCTTAGTCCCACAGGGCTGCTCCCAACACCAGTTCTGTTGCTTTGTCAATGTTTGAATCTGTGGGGAGAGCGTTTTTTATTTTGCCCTGAGTTTCCTGCTCCACTAGACCCCACGACCATTTCACTCCAGATTCTGTGAGGTTTCTGAGCGGCTCTGACAGTGTGGCTAGATTCAGAAGGAACCTGCCACAGCAGGTCATCATGCCCAGGAAACTGCAGATCTATGTGGCATTCTGAGCACAGGTACTTCCTTTATGCCTGCAGATTTTTTGGGGGGTCGACCTACAGACGGTCCCTGAAGAACACGCATACGTGGAACGCAATCCGGTATTTGAAATTTTAGCACTTGTTCTTATGTAGGTTCAGGCCACTATTTCCAGCCTCTGGAGTGTGGCCTTGAAGTGTTTGTGATGGTCGGCCAAAGTGGTATAAAATATCAAAATATCATTACTAATGTCGAGGACTCCTCTGAGTCCTGAAAGAGACTCGCTGGTTGCGTTCTGAAAAACTGTTGCAGCCGACAATATTCCAAAATTGCGCCACTTGTGTGATACAGCAACTGTTGGGGTGAAGCACTAGTTTGTGCTTTCCAGGATTTAGATCCAGATTCGAGAACCCCTCGGCCCCGTTCAGATCATCGATCACATTGTCTATTGTGGAGCTGATGTGATGCCGCTGGCCTCTGGAGCCTGGCGCCATGTACAATATAAGGAACATGTCTTCTCCTTCTGGGTCCTTGTTGTCCGCTTTGCAGTCTTGCTTCTGTTTGCCACTGGGAGTTGGTCACTTATGGACAAGTTCTGTAGCGCCCTCATCGGCAGCCTCCTTCCATGGGCCAGCCGCCACATTTGCTATTCCTGCAGACGTTTGAGAAGTGATTGTGCTTCTTACAAACAAACAGGTGCGACCCACACCAGGGCAATTCTTGGCTAGATGATATTTCAGCCCACAGTTCCCACAGGATGTGCCCCTCTCTGCTTCATTCTCCCACTTTGCGATGACGATCTGTTTCAAAGCACGTAAACGGTCTCCATTTTGACAATTGGTCTCTTCAGGATGTTGGTGTGTCCCATAACTTTGTTGAGTGCATCCTCATCTCCTCCACCTTGGAGCTGGACAGGTCATACATGTGGTGCAGAATAAGCATTTTTTCCAGCCTTATCCCAGTTGTCTGAGTATGCGTCTCCTTAGATTGACTGACCTGCACCCCTATATCAATTGTCCTCTGACCTCCTTCTGCAGGTCGATGCCCGAGCAGTTATTGGCCAGGGCACGCAAGCATGCGTAGAAGTTGGCCATCGATCCCCCCACTCTCTGCCATGCCTGACGCAAATTGAAATGTTTGCAATCAGGGTTAAGTTGTGAGTCAAAGTGTGCGTTCAGGGTTGCTAAGACTGAATCATAGTCATTGATTCCCTCAGGGTTTGGAAGATGTTGGAATAGATTATAGATCTCCTTTCACCCAAAGTGTAACAGAAGTGACCAATTCATCTCATTGTCTCTCTCTCTCTGTTGGCCCTAAAGTAATTCTCCAAGCATTCTGCCCATACCTTCCATCTAGGGGTCGCGGTGGCTGGGTTCATCCGTTCATGGAAAGGCACAAGTGGTCTGACAGCTGAGTAGGCAGTAACAGGCTCTCTGGTGGCACCTGCATTGGGACCCACATCTGTCCTCAGTCTCCCCTGGACTGCACATCATCCCTCATCATCCTCTCCCCGGATGGGTGGCTGGGGCCTCAATTGCCTCCCAGCGATGCAGGAGGATAGCAGCTCACCTGCTCATGTGCACCTTCTCTACAGCTGTGCTTAATAAGCCCCTTCTCTACAGCTGAGGGATGCTGGTTATGTGGAGGCACCCCTCTTCATGGTAACAATATGCGCTTGCCTAGGGTGTAGCCTTTATCAGGTGGTGCTCCTTCACTCACCTGGGCTTTTGTCAGTGCCCCTTCCAGGAGCAGACACGCTTATTCAGTGTGTGGGCAGTGTGGTGAGAGGTTTCCTTCCATAGGTGGCGCGGTGCCTCAGCACGCCGCAGTATCTCCCCTTTATCCACTCCGCAGGGGACAACACTTGTTTCTGCTCGCTGCACTCAGCCAGTGCTGATTTCAGGCACACCAGTCCCAGCACCGGACGCACCCCAGAGTGCAGCAGTACTTCAGCTCTATGCAGGCGGGGCAGCTCGCTCACTGCTGCAGAGCAGGGCACAGACACAGTGCTCTCTCACAGTCGTGGGACACTTCCATCTCTCTTTACCAGTGTAAATTAGAGAATGCCTCAGGGCCCCACATGCATGGGCCTTACGAACCAACACCAATAATCAAATGCTCTCACAATTATACAGCGGTCGGTGCTCTCTCAAGCTCCCTGACCCTTTTATTTATCACCTCTGTCACACCCAACCGATCTGGTGGGTGCCTACATCACTCCCTTTTCGATGAGGCCGGGTGGCTCACTACAACAATACCCATGATAGCACAGAATGCCCACGTCTCCTCCTACATGTATATGCCCCCATAGGCCAAATCCCATATTGTAATATTTTATAAAGCTGCCATATTAGACTCACAATTTATCGGACCAGGAGCCAGTCACGCATGATCACAATTACATCATGCTACCATTTCATACAGATCCAACGTTAATTAAGCCAGTTACTGGTGGGCACCATCTTTGTCTGGTCCAAAGAAATAAATGTACACAGTACAAAATGTCTTTCTACATGACATATTATTCTGTATTGTGCAATAATAAACCAAAATAAACAAAAAACCTGTAAGTCATTATAAAACAGCTAAGGCAAGCAGCCTATACCCCAAACACTAATCACAATCGAAAGGCATTGCTATATTCGGCCCAACTCTGGTTAGGACAATTGAGAGTGGGCACCATCTTTACCAATTTTAAAACGGTAAAAACAAACAATTGTATCAAAATAAATACTAATGGAGTCAAATAATGAATCTATTGAATTGAAATCGCATTTACATGGTGCTTACTACCCCTAATGAGGCATTGAAGAACTTTAAGACAAGTAGCACGTTACCCATAAGCCTAAAGTTAGATCTCAGTCCGTAGGTTATCATAGTTAGTCTTGCATGCTAAGGAAACCATTCAACGCATTTAGTTCAATTTCTTTATGGTAATTAGTGGCTTTGGTGTGATCATTAGAGGGGGCTATGTGAGAAGCAACGGGTTGTGTTTTTTTTTTAAAAAGGAGTTTAAATCAATAAGGCATGAGATTTAAAGTACTGTATATACAGAAGAGGAATGCAGAAGGTAGAAGGGAAGCAGAGGCGCATTCAAAATAAACAAGAGAAAAAGTTTCATTCAAGGTCCAATTTTTTTCATGCAGGATTTTAACTTGCAATCTGTGGATGTAAACCTGCTGAAATGAACAGTTATAAAGGCTGCTTTAAATAAATTTCTAGAAGCAAAGAAGTGGCACATATACTTCACTCACTGTGAAAAGGGAGCGCTGTGCTTGTTGAGATCCCTTTATGAATGGCTTTCGAGCAGAGTGACATTTAAGCACGTCCCATTACCCGTAATTACAATTTGACACCACCACCACCATCCAAACTATATAAAATACAACCAATAGGGAGTCGCGCGCATTGTGACCCAAAATGGCCTCCTAGCGTAGGCACTCCGCATCACGCTGGACTCGAAATGCTCTTTAAAGCGGTTTTACTGCTTTCCACACCATCATGCTGTGATCACCCTAAATCGGAAGGGAAGCGCTTCCAGAAGATGCCTTTTGCAGTCTGCCCTGTCATGAGGAAATAATGAAAGCGTTCAGGTGAATTTTTTTCAGCTATTTGACAGCCGCCATTTTGTTTCTTTCCTGCTGGAATCCTCCTCATAATTCTCTTCAGGATGACTTTAACTGCAGTTTTTAGAATACCTCCAGCATGTTTTAAGTACTTTTTCCCTGTGACTCTTGTTCTGCTGTGGGAGGTCTTCAACTCTGTCAGAATTTTTGAAGTATTTTGACCTTTACTCTAAGTGGTATTTATTCACGCTCTTTTTACCTCTCCCCATGGGTAGGAGTAGACACCTTTTACAGCATTCCAAGCTTGACACAAACACTCCTGCCACTTCTGGAACCAGCGTTTCTACATTCAATACATTTTCCTGTTTATAGCAAATAGCACCACACGGAGACTGTCTTAATTTCACAGAAAGTCACATTGCCATGGCATCTAAAGGGCCGTTACCCTCAACTACAGGTAAGAGTCTTCCTTCTCCTCCTAAGTCTTTTTCTCCGGTTTCCTTGGACATGGTTTGGGAGGAATTATGTGCCCTCCGACCAATTATTGAGGAAACCAATTCTCGCCTACAAATGTTGGACAATAAATGGTCTTCCATGGAGTGCGTTATTACTATGGTGGAACATCATCTCAATTGATGTACCGGCCTCATCTTCCAAATTGCCTCGTTGGAGAAAGAAATATTACAACTGAAAAGAGCAACTGAGGATTTGGAAAACAGGAACTGTTGCAATAATCTATGCATTTATGGCCTTCCTGAGGGACTTGAAGGTGACGATCCCGTCACATACTTTACTTCTTTTTTGCCTCAATTTTTTGATCTCCCTTCCACCACCAGATTGAACATACAGCGTGCTCATAGGCTGGGTCTAAATCTTTCTTCATCATCTACACCTTCCAATCCTCGTGGAATAATTATTTTATTTCTGCAATTCACTGACCTTCTGTTGGTACTAAATGCTGCGAAAACCAATAGGAATCTCTCCTGGCATGGCACTAAAGTATTTATTTCTCAAGATGTCTCTTCACTGACTGCCAAGAGTCGTAAGGAGTTTCGGGACCTTCGCCCTGCTCTTCCCTCCTTAGGTGCAAGATATGGTTATTCCATCCATGTCTCTTCAAAGTTACTTTTTTCAATTTGGCATTTGACTGACGGGCTGCAGGTGCGGCTTTGCGGCTTTGCGGCTGGATTCTAAGGGCTGAGGCTGAGAAGGAAGGAGTCGAGGTTCGTTCCGGACCTAGGCAGCGGTTTCTCTGCAGTCCTCTGAGTGACTGACGGCCTAGCATACAGTTTACAGGTGCGGTGTCGCTAGTGCTTTTTTTCCAGCAGCATTGTGAAAAACCGTCTGGGAAAACATTCATTTACTTACTCTGCAGCTGGGCAGCAGCGGGGAGAAACATTCAAAACCAGAGCCCCAATTATTTTGGAAGTACTGGTGCTGTACTGTGGCCTAACAATTCGGAGCATCTCTGTGAGGGGGTGAATATATACATATAACACTTTTTAAAGCAATTTCCATAGCTTGACAACACAAACCTGTGGGGGCATTATCTTGCTGTTGCTTTTCCCGGCGGGGGACATCCTCTCTTCATACCCCCCCTCAGCCGCCGCAAGTCTCCTCCGCGGCCGCCGAGCGAGGGGGGGCAAACGGGCCCTAATCAGACGCCAAGAACTACCCTACCCAGGCGCCATAGCGGCCCGACACGCCGCACACGGACATCGCCAGGAGGCGCATCAAAGGCACTCCAGCCCCCGCGTCGCGGGACCGCGCCGGGCTAAGCCCGGGCAAAGGGCGGGCCCTCTAAGGCCCTCACAGGCCAGAGGAGGTCGGGTCGGGCTACGCCACTTGAACTGTTGACTGGATCAGGTATTGAGATCCTTTTCACATTTTGTCTTGCTCAGTATTGCCTATTCTTGTTTCTGCGGGGGACCGTGTACCAAATATGTCTCTTTGGGAGGAGCTTATTGCTTTGTGTGGCACCAAATACGTACCGGATGCTTCACCCCCCTCAAGCATTTCAATTGTGGGCGAAAAATCTGACTATATAAGTGGTACTCCGCGGGCCCTACCCTCACCCCTAAACAAAGACTTAATTGAGCCCAATCCTCTGTCTCGGGGTTTCACAACTAAAAGGAAGCATGATGGGGCAAATGCTAATGAGAATCCACCGAAAACTAATAAGTTATACACATCAATGGCGGATTTGGATCCGGTCACAACAGATGACCCTGTCTCGACCATCCATTTGACTTTGTTGGCTCAGCTCAAGCAATTGTTTCTATCGGTTTATTCACCTCTGGTTACAAAACTTAACGACTTGGGGGATAGGCTGTCTACCATTGAGATAGAAATGAAAAGGAAACCTTCACCAACCAAGAAACTGGTAACACCCGTTCATTCTAATCTGCCCACTACCCCTGTCAAGTCCAGGTCATCCATTCACAAGAATGTCCAAACCAACATACCTCCACTCCCGCTTAACTTACCTACTGCAACAGGTCCTAAAGTGGCACTGAAACCATTGTTAACCAACTATACAGTGACCAGAGCAGATCCAGTAAGAACGCCACACATCAACCTACCCCCTGATGCTGCCCCATACGTGACTGTCCTCTCCGGGGTTCCCCCACTTAGACAGGGAAAACATGAAACATACCAGGAGCTGCTAAACAAAGCTATTTTCTGGCTACAGGACAAAAGACCTTTACCACCAGATTTAGATGGTGGAATCCTGAGTGTCAGGAGGGTGGGGTGGATAGGTACGTTGCCCAAAAACACCTCTGGAGACCTTGTTTTAATTAAATTTAAGAATAAGAACACCACCCCATACTTACGATCCTACCTGCCTAACAAAGGAGACTGGCCTATCTGCATTTGTGACTTGCATGATTTTTACCCAAGTATCTCACCCAACCCGTTGCCCAGATTAATGACAAAGAGACACAACCCCTGGGGAAGGGGACCCTATACATCCAGCGCCACTAACCATCTAGCTTTTAACAGATCTGATCAAAGGTGTACAAATCGTACTTCCTCATAACACATTTTTCCTTTTTTTCTTAAACATTAGCTATTTTGTGGCACTGTATGTATGACCCGCATTTTACCTAGAGCTGTTATGAAATGTCCTACATTGATTAGCTGTTTTGTTATATCAATTTAATCCTATTTTAGCTGTTGAAATTAATTTTTGTAATGAAATGTTAAGGTATTTATTTTTGTATTGTTGTTGCTTTTATGATTTTAAACCAAAAATCGAATGAAGCTAATCTGAATCTGAATCTGATACTTTTTTCAACAAGACTTCTACAATTGAAGATCCAGCGGATCTCTGCAGATTTATCCAATCTCACTCTACTAAGTCAATGGAGAAGGCTCCTTCTTCCTCTGGATCTTGACTGTAGTATTTCTTTTATTGAATTATTCCATTGAAGTTGTTGTCTTACTTCATAATTTTTAGACCCCATTGCTTTTTCTAGATTTAATTTACATAACCACTTGTTTCCTTTACAGCTATATTGTTTTTGCTTTTATCTTCTTCATGTACGTACCTCATCCTCTTGTTTTCTATTAGGCGTCCTGTTGTAATATTTGACCCCATTGTCTGATTAATATTTAATTCTTGGATTCCATAGTGTCGTTTTTTTTTCTCTTCACATATTTCTTTGTTTCTCTATACACATTCATTGTATTTTTTCATGCTCTATCCGTGTTCCTTGTTCCCGCTCCTGTTTATACTTATTTTAGTGATGTCCGGGTGTGATGTGTTGCCCCTTGTTCGGTGTACTGTTTTCATTGTCCCTTGCTTGTTCCCCCTAGGTTCGTATTGCAGTCGTCGTTTGACATGTACTGTCTTCTTTTGCTCTTACTCTTTCTTCCCTTCCTTTCTTCCCTCCTTATTTTCTCCAATCCCCTGTCTTTCTTATTGTCTTTAGATTCTTCCACTACCTACTGGTTTTTCTATTTCCTTCCTCCTCTACTCATTTATTGTGTGCTTTACTTCTTCACTATTGCATCTTTTACTCCTTATGTATTTTTGATGACTTTACTTTCAGAGTTATTTTGTGGAATGTGATAGCTTTTATCAACCCTATTAAGAGACAGAGAATACTATCTCATCTTGCCTCTTACAACCCATATATGGTATTTTTACAAGAGAATCACCTTTCAGAAGCTGAGGCATTAAAATTAAAGTGTGGCTGGGTAGGTTCAGTCTTATTCGCTCCTACTTCAAATAAGAAAAATGGTGCCATCATTTTGTGTCATAAACAACTGATATGTAAAATTGATACTGAAGGGAGATGGTTGTTAGCTAAGTTATTAATTAATAATATTCTGGCCTTTAATTACACAGAAATGTATTCAATATAGAGATGACTATTTTATACTAGGGGTGACTGCAATTAAATTGTTGACCCGTTTATTGACCGCCAATCTCAGGTTTGCTTCACTCCCTACAAATCACACAAACAATTTCTTGACACTATATCCCATTCTCATCTTGTTGATTCTTGGAGACTTTCTCATCCCGATTCTCTTGATTTCTTTTTCTTTTCTCCCCCTCATAACTCCCTTTCTCATTTGGATTATATTTTTCTTTCTCAATCCTTGTCTCAAACTCTGTTATCCTCCTCTATTGAACCTATTGTTATCTCTGATCATGTTCCAATTATAAGTGATCTGCATTTACTCCCACCACGTCCCAGGTCATCCCGTTGGCGTTTTAATAATTCTCTATTTCTTGACCCTCTCTTCTCTTCCTCTCTTCTTCTTTCGTCACTTTCCTAACAAATTCTTTGATCTAAATAGTGTTGCCTCTACTTCCCCCATATTCTATGGGACTCTTTTAACGCCACTGCAAGAGGCTTGGTTATAGATTTTGTTTTTAAAAAAAAGAAACGCTTTCTTCAACAACATAAAGCTACCCTAGCCTATATTAAACCCTTAGAACATACATTTATACGTCATCTGCAGATTCTGTACTTCCAGCTTTGATACATGCCAAAATAACATTTAACAAAACTTCTTCTGATAATGCTTCTTCTATTCTTCTTTGTAGCAGTGTTCGCTACTATGGGGGTCGAAATAAGGTTGGGAAACTTTTAGCGAACTATCTTAAAGCCCATAAAGATCATACTCTGATTGATTCTATCTATTCTCCAGACGATTCCCTTCTACACAAGGATCAGGATATTCTTAATGCATTCAAAATGTTTTATATGGGGCGGCAAGATGGCGTCCGCGGCGCGGACACTTGAGTGAGGAGCTCCCGGTTGTCTCACCCTTACCGGCGGTTTATGGCGGTCCCCTGATGTAACGAGGCTGCTATCTGCTATCTCGTGGCGAAATCAATGCGAGCAGCGGGAGTAAGCTGAAAAATCGCAGTAGAGCTACGAAGGATTCGCCAAACGGTACACGTCGGCGTTAATTACTACAGCGGTGCTTGGATTCTAGCGTCACCTGGGGATTCTCAGCGGCAGCGACAGTGGAAGTGGAGAGGGCGTGTTTGGTGCTGAGCTGCGGTGTTACAGAGCTATTGTGTGTGTTGGCTTTCAGCTCTCAGCTGAGACTTGTGCTGGCGTCAGCGGTTGGTCTGCTTGATTTTCCGTGCTGTGAGACGCGGCGCCGGAGCAGAGAGGGAGTCCCTGGTTAGTTTCAACAATTACCCCTTTTTTAGGTCTCGTGACCTATCAATGCGCATGCGCATTGAGAGAAGCGAGACTATAGGGCTTTAAACAAAGCTTGACTAACTGTGGCGATTTGGTGCTGTGCCCGTGCGCTTTTAGGTCAATGCGCAAGCGCATTGGCCTAAAATGCGCGTGCACAGCATCAAATCGCCAGCCATCTGTTCCCCAGCTTGGATCTCCTGGCTGCTCCTCCCCTAATTATCCGCACATCAAAGGCTGCTCCCGCCCCCTGCTTCACACTTCAAACGAATGCTACCGAGAGCATTTCCCGGCCGGCCGCTTTTAATTTCATTTCGCAAGCAGTTCCCCCTCCTCCCTCTCCTCCCTCTCCTGACTTTCTCCTTCCTGCCACACCAATCCAAACTGAGGCGCTGCTGCTCCAGTCCCTGTATTACTCCCACTCATCTATGATTAGGAATAAAAGACTGTCGGTTAAAAACAGTTTCAAGATAAAAATGGTTTCCCATTACTTTTGCAGAATGTTCTGCATTTCCTTAACCGCCTCCAACTCTCCGACTTTCACATGCACATACCACTTTGCTGATACTGACCGAGACATGCGCTTTATAAGCAGGAAATAGAATTCTACAGGAAACAATACTACCGAAGACCATTCGAGGGTGTGAGCTCAATGCCACCTGAAGAGTACGTCCAATTATTACACTTAAAGTTCAGTCAACTACCCTTGATGCACGGACAACCTTTGAAGAAAGTGAAAAGCATGTACCCTCACCCTCACCCTCACTCACCCTCAACCCCTCACCCTCACTCACCCTCAACCCCTCACCCTCACTCACCCTCACCCTCACTCACCCTCAACCCCTCACCCTCAACCCCTCACCCTCACTCACCCTCACCCTCACTCACCCTCAACCCCTCACTCACCCTCAACCCCTCACTCACCCTCACCCTCACTCACCCTCACTCACCCTCAACCCCTCACCCTCACTCACCCTCACTCACCCTCACCCTCACTCACCCTCACCCTCACTCACCCTCACTCACCCGCAACCTCACTCACCCTCACCCTCACTCACCCTCACTCACCCTCAACCCCTCACCCTCACTCACCCTCACCCTCACCCTCACTCACCCTCACCCCCTCACCTCAACCCCTCACTCTCACTCACCCTCACTCACCCTCAACCCCTCACCCTCACTCACCCTCACCCTCACTCACCCTCACCTCACTCACCTCACTCACCCTCAACCCCTCACCCTCACTCACCCTCACCCTCACTCGACCCTCACCCTCACTCACCCTCAACCCCTCACCCTCACCTCACTCACCCTCAACCCCTCACCCTCACTCACCTCAACCCTCACCTCACCCTCACTCACCCTCACTCACCCTCACCCTCACCCTCACTCACCCTCACTCACCCTCACCCTCACTCACCCTCACTCACCCTCACCCTCACTCACCCTCACTCACCCTCACTCACCCTCACCCACCCTCACCCTCACCCTCACTCACCCTCACTCACCCTCACCCTCACTCACCCTCACCCTCACTCACCCTCACCCTCACTCACCCTCAACCCCTCACCCTCACTCACCCTCATTCACCCTCAACCCCTCACCCTCACCCTCACTCACCCTCAACCCCTCACCCTCACTCACCCTCAACCCTCACCCTCACCCTCACTCACCCTCAACCCCTCACCCTCACTCACCCTCAACCCCTCACCCTCACCCCTCACTCACCCTCACTCACCTCACTCACCCTCAACCCGTCATCCTCACTCACCCTCACCCTCACTTACCCTCAACCCCTCACCCTCACTCACCCTCACCCTCACCCTCACTCACCCTCAACCCCTCACCCTCACCCTCACATCACCCTCACCCTCACCCTCACTCACCCTCAACCCCTCACCCTCACTCACCCTCAACCCCTCACCCTCACTCACCCTCAACCCCTCACCCTCACTCACCCTCAACCCTCACCCTCACTCACCCTCACTCACCCTCACCCTCTCTCACCTCACCCTCACCCTCACTCACCCTCACTCACCCTCACCCTCACTCACCCTCACTCACCCTTACTCACCTCACCCTCACTCACCCTCACCCTCACTCACCCTCACCCTCACTCACCCTCACCCTCACTCACCCTCACCCTCACTCACCCTCAACCCCTCACTCACCTCAACCCCTCACCCTCACTCACCCTCACCCACCTCACCCTCACTCACCCTCAACCCCTCACCCTCACTCACCCTCAACCCCTCACCCTCACCCTCACTCACCCTCAACCCTCACCCTCAACCCTCACTCACCCTCACTCTCACTCACCCTCACTCACCCTCAACCCTCACCCTCACTCACCCTCACCCTCACTCACCCTCACCCTCACTCACCCTCACCCTCACTCACCCTCACCCTCACTCACCTTAACCCTCACCCTCACCCTCACTCACCCTCACCCTCACTCACCCTCAACCCCTCACCCTCACTCACCCTCAACCCCTCACCCTCAACCCCTCACCCTCACTCACCTCACCCTCACTCACCCTCAACCCCTCACCCTCACTCACCCTCACCCGCACACTCACTCACCCTCACCCTCACTCACCCTCACCCTTACTAGCCCTCACCCTCACTCACCCTCACCCTCACTCACCCTCACCCTCACTCACTCTCACCCTCACCTTCACTCACCCTCACCCTCACTCACCCTCAACCTCACCCTCACTCACCTTCACCCTCACTCACCTCACCCTCACTCACCTTCAACCCTCACCCTCACTCACCCTCAACCCCTCACCCTCACCCTCACTCACCCTCACCCTCACTCACCCTCACTCACCCTCAACCCTCACCCTCACCCTCACTCACCCTCAACCCTCACCCTCACTCACCCTCACCCTCACTCACCCTCAACCCCTCACCCTCAACCCTCACCCTCACTCACCCTCACCCTCACTCACCCTCACCCCTCACCTCACTCACCCTCAACCCCTCACCTCACTCACCCTCACCCTCACTCACCCTCACCCTCACTCACCTCAACCCCTCACCCTCACTCACCCTCACTCACCCTCACTCACCCTCACTCACCCTCACCCTCACTCACCCTCACTCACCCTCACCCTCACTCACCCTCACCCTCACTCACCCTCACTCTCCCTCACCCTCACTCTCACTCACCCTCAACCCCTCACCCTCACTCACCCTCACCCTCACTCACCCTCACCCTCACTCACCCTCAACCCTCACCCTCACTCACCCTCAACCCCTCACTCACCCTCACCCTCACTCACCCTCACCCCTCACCCTCACTCACCTCACTCACCCTCACTCACCCTCACCCTCACTCACCCTCACCCTCACTCACCCTCACCCTCACTCACCTCACCCTCACTCACCCTCACTCTCCCTCACCCTCACTCTCACTCACCCTCAACCCCTCACCCTCACTCACCCTCACCCTCACTCACCCTCACCCTCACTCACCGTCAACCCCTCACCCTCACTCACCCTCAACCCTCACCCTCACCCTCACTCACCCTCAACCCCTCACCCTCAACCCCTCACTCACCCTCACTCTCACTCATCCTCAACCCCTCACCCTCACCCTCACTCACCCTCACCCTCACTCACCCTCACCCTCACTCACCCTCAACCCCTCACCCTCACCCTCAACCTCACTCACCCTCAACCCCTCACCCTCACCCTCACGCACCCTCACCCTCACTCACCCTCAACCCCTCTCACCCTCAACCCTCACCCTCACCCTCACTCACCCTCACTCACCCTCACCTCACTCACCCTCACCCTCACCTCACTCACCCTCACCCTCACTCACCCTCACTCACCCTCACCCTCACTCACCCTCACCCTCACTCACCCTCACCCACCCTCACCCTCACTCACCCTCACCCTCACTCACCCTCACTCACCCTCACCCTCACTCACCCTCAACCCCTCACCCTCACTCACCCTCAACCCTCACCCTCACTCACCCTCACCCACCCTCACCCTCACCCTCACTCACCCTCAACCCCTCACCCTCACTCACCCTCAACCCCTCACCCTCACTCACCCTCAACCCCTCACCCTCAACCCCTCACTCACCCTCACTCTCACTCACCCTCACTCACCCTCAACCCTCACCCTCACCCTCACTCACCCTCACCTCACTCACCCTCACTCACCTCAACCCTCACCCTCACTCACCCTCACCCTCACTCACCCTCACCCTCACTCACCCTCACCCTCACTCACCCTAAACCCCTCACCCTCACTCACCCTCAACCCCTCACCCTCACCCTCACTCACCCTCACCCTCACCCTCACTCACCCTCACCCTCACCCTCACTCACCCTCACCCACTCACCCTCACTCACCCTCACTCACCCTCACTCACCCTCACTCACCCTCACTCACCCTCACCCTCACCTCACCCCTCACCCTCACTCACCCTCAACCCTCACCCTCACTCACCCTCAACCCCTCACCCTCACTCACCTCACCCACCTCACCCTCTCACCCTCAACCCTCACCCTCACTCACCCTCAACCCCTCACCCTCACCCTCACACCCTCAACCCCTCACCCTCAACCCCTCACTCACCTCACTCTCACTCACCCTCACTCACCCTCAACCCCTCACCCTCACTCACCCTCACCCTCACTCACCCTCACCCTCACTCACCCCACCCTCACTCACCCTCACCCTCACTCACCCTTAACCCTCACCTCACCCTCACTCACCCTCACCCTCACTCACCCTCAACCCCTCACCCTCACTCACCCTCACCCCTCACCCTCAACCCCTCACCCTCACCCTCACTCACCCTCAACCCCTCACCCTCACTCACCCTCAACCCCGCACACTCACTCACCCTCACCCTCACTCACCCTCACCCTACTCACCCTCACCCTCACTCACCCTCACCCTCACTCACCCTCACCCTCACTCACTCTCACCCTCACCTCCACTCACCCCTCACTCACCCTCAACCCCTCACCCTCACTCACCTCACCCTCACTCACCCTCACCTCACTCACCTCACCCTCACCCTCACTCACCCTCAACCCCTCACCCTCACCCTCACTCACCTCACCCTCACTCACCCTCACTCACCCTCAGCCCCTCACCCTCACCCTCACTCACCCTCAACCCTCACCCTCACCTCACCCTCACTCACCCTCAACCCCTCACCCTCACCCCTCACCCTCAACCCCTCACCCTCACCCTCACTCACCTCAACCCCTCACCCTCACTCACCCTCAACCCCTCACCCTCACTCACCCTCACCCTCACTCACCCTCACCCTCACTCACCCTGAACCCCTCACCCTCACTCACCCTCACTCACCCTCACTCACCCTCACCCTCACTCACCCCACCCTCACTCACCCTCACCCTCACTCACCCTCACCCTCACTCACCCTCACTCTCCCTCACTTTCACTCACCCTCAACCCCTCACCCTCACTCACCCTCACCCTCACTCACCCTCACCTCACTCACCCTCAACCCCTCACCCTCACTCACCCTCAACCCCTCACCCTCACCCTCACTCACCCTCAACCCCTCACCCTCAACCCCTCACTCACCCTCACTCTCACTCACCCTCACTCACCCTCAACCCCTCACCCTCACCCTCACTCACCCTCACCCTCACTCACCTCACCCTCACTCACCTCAACCCCTCACCCTCACTCACCCTCACCCTCACCCTCACTCACCCTCAACCCCTCACCCTCACCTCACGCACCCTCACCCTCACTCACCCTCAACCCTCTCACCCTCACCCTCACCCTCACTCACCCTCACTCACCCTCACCCTCACTCACCCTCACCCTCACTCACCCTCACTCACCCTCACCCTCACTCACCCTCAACCCCTCACCCTCACTCACCCTCAACCCCTCACCCTCACTCACCCTCACCCACCCTCACCAGGCCC